>NC_133461.1:26392894-26698026 GCF_048565385.1 Saimiri boliviensis
TGCATAGATAATCCAGTCAGAAAACAATAAGGAACCACTGGATTTGAACAACACTGTAGATTAAATGTACCTAACAAATAGATCCAGAAAATTCCATCTAACATCTGCAGAACATTCTTCTAAAGCACATGCAAACATTCTCCAGAATAGATCATATATTAGGGCACAAAACAAGTCTTAGCAAATCTCAGAAAATTAAAATCATATAAAGTATCTTGTCTGAACGTAATGGTGTGAAACTAGAAATCAATAAGAGGAGGAAAGTTGGAAAATTCACAAATATGTGGAAATTCAAAAATATACTCCTGAAAAACCAATAAAGAAGAAATTATAAAAGTCTCTGGACAAACAAAAATAGAAACACATCTTACCAACATTTAAGAGATGAAACAAAAGCAGTTTCAAGAGAGAAGTTTATAGTGATAAACATCTACATCAGGAACAAAGAAAGGTATGGAAATAAACATTCTAACTTTACACCTCAAGGAACTAGAAAAGAAGAATAAACCAAGCCCAAAGTTAGCAGAAGAAAGAGAATTACAAAGATCAAAGCAGAAATAAATTACATAGGGACTAGAAAATAATAGATCAATGAAATTAAGAACTGGGTTTAAAAAAAAAAGGTTAACAAAACTGACAAGCCTTTTGTCTAGACTAAGAAGAGAAAGAGAAAAGACATGCATTAGGATTACCATATAAACAGAAAAGTAGATATGTAAGAAGGAATTTATTATGGGAATTGGCTCACGTGATTATGGAGCCTAAGAAGTGGCATGACACACCATCTGCAAGCAAGCTGGAGAACCATGAAAACCAAAGGGATAATTCAATCTGAGTCTGAAGACCTGAGAACCAGGGGTGCCAATAGGGTCACTCTCTGTTAGAGTCCAAAGGCCTGAGAACAAGGAGCTGTGATGTTTAAGGGCAGGAGAGGAAGAATGTCACAGATCCAGAACAGAGAGAACAAGTATGTTCTTAATCTGCCTTTTTTTGTTCTATTTGGGCTTTCAACAGATTTTAAAATGCCCACCAACATTGTCAAGGGTGGGTCTTCTTTACTCAAGTCTACTGACTCAAATGCTAATCTTTTCCCTCACATACACACACCCTCACATACACACACAATGACCGAGAAAAAGCAATTTTAAAATTCATATGGGCCCACAAAAGACCCTAAAGAGCTAAAGCAATCTTAAGATAGAAGAATAAAGTTTGAGATATTACATTTCCTGATTTCAAATTATATTACAAAACTATAGTAATCAAAATAGTATAGTTCTGTCAAGACGAACAGACACATAGGCTAATGAAATAGAATAGGGAGCCCAGAAATAAACCTGTGTATATATGACCAACTAGTCTTTGACAAAGGTGTTAGAAGTACACAATGGAGAAAGGACGTCTCATCAATAAATGGTGTTGGGACAACTGGATATTCACATGAATAAGAATGAAATTAAACCTTTAACAAAAGAAACAATCAACAAAAAGAAAAGGCAATGTATGGATTAGGAAAAAATATTTACAAACCATATACCAAAAAGAAGTTAATATTCAAAATATATGTGAAGAACTCATAAAACTCAATAGCAAAACAAAAACAAGCAAATAACCCAATTGAAAATGGGCTGAGAATCTGAATAGACACTTCTTCCAAGAAGACACACACATGGCCAATAGGTACATGAAAAGGTGCTCAGCATCATTAATAATCAGGGGAATGCAAATCAAAACTACAATGAGGTAATATTCACACCTGTTATAATAGCTATTACAAAAAAAAACCAGAGGGTAAGAAGTGTTGGTGAGGATGTGATAAAAAGAGAAGCCTTAGACACTGTTGATGGGAATGTAAACTGGTACAGCTATTGCAGAAAAACATATGAAGGTTCCTCAAGAAAAATGAAAAATAGAACTATCACATGATTCATGAATTCTTCTTTGTATCTATCCAGAAGAAAGCACACCCAGGCTCATTGCAGCATTATTCACAGCAGCCAAGATATTAAACAACCTAAGTGTCACTGGATGGATAAAAGCACAAATAAAATGTGCTACATATACAAACACACAATGGAATATTATTCAACCTTTAAAAAGAAGAAAATTCTGTTGTTTACAATAACATGGATTATCCTGCAAAATGTTTTGATAAGTCCGTAACCGAGACACAGAAACAAATACTGCATGATATCACTTACATGTGGAGTCTAAAAAAGTTAAATTCATATAAAAAGACAGTAAGATGGTAGTTACCGGGGGCTGGTGGGGAGGAAAAACAGGTAGATGTTGGATAAAGGGTACAAACCATTAGTTATAAGATGAATATACTCTGGAGACCAAAGTTACCACATGGTGACTGTATTAATAGTAATGCACTATATACTAACATTTTGCCTCTGCTTGTTTGTATATGACCCTATATCTAGGAATAATTTTTACATTCCTAAAGTGTTGTAACTAAATAAATAAACAATATGTAATAAAGACATGGCTTTATACAACTCACAAAGCCTAAATTATTTACTAGCACATCCTTGAAAGAAAAGTTCTGCCAATTGCAGTTCTAAGTCATCATCAATGAATCTCTCGCTCAGATAGGCTCTTAATATTGTAATAGTACCTTTAAACTGTACTGCTGAGAACAGTTTTAGGGTTACAGGAAAATTGTAAAGATAGTACAGAAAGCTCCCCTATACCCCCGACCCAGTTTTCCTATCATCAACATCTTACATTTTCAGTATACATGTTACAATTAATGAGCCAATATTGATACATAATTGTTTACTAAAACCACACTTGATTAAGATTTCCTGGCCAGGTGTGGTGCCTCACGCCTGTAATCCCAGTGCTTTGGGAGGCCAAGGTGGGTGGATCACTTCTGGCTAGGAATTCGAGACTAGCCTGGCCAACATGGTAAAACCCTGTCTCCTACTAAAAATACAAAAATTAGCCAGATGTAGTGGCATGTGCCTGTAGTCCCAGCTAGTTGGGAGGCTGACGAAGGAGAATCATTTGAACCTGGGAAGTGGAGGTGGTAGTGAGCCAAGATTGTACCATTGCACTCCAGCCTGAGAGACAGAGCAAGGCTCTGTCTCAAAAAAAAAGAAAAAAAAATTATATATATATATATATATATATATATATATATATATATATATTCATAAGGTTTGTAAGTTTTCACCAAAAGGGAATTTTGTGTTCTAGGATTTATATAAGATATTGTATAATATTTAGTCTTACAATCCCCTCTTGACTGTGCCAATTTCTCAGACTTCCCTTATTTTTGATACTCTTGATAGTTTTGAGGAGTACTGGTTAAGAATTTTGTAGAATATCCCTAAGTTCATCTTTTTGTAAGATTTTTGTCATGATTTGACTGGGGACATGGGCTTTTGAGAGGAAGAACACAGAGGTACACTGCCACTCTCATCTAATCATATCAAAGATTCCTATTATCAATATGACTTCATGCTGTTGATGTTGATCTTGGTTACCTGGTTGAGATAGTGTTTATCAAATTCCTCCACTGTAAAGTTAGTCTTTACTCTCAACTGTGTACCGTGCTCTGGAAGAAAGTCACTATACCCAGCCCACACTTAAGGAGTGGGGACTCATGCTCCTCTTCTTTCAAAGGTGGAGCACCTGTATAAGTTATTAGAAATTCTTCTGCAACTGGAATTTCTTTATTCTCCCACATTTATTTATTTAACCATTTATTTATATTGGCCTGGAATCATGAATATTTATTTTAAACTTTGAGTTATGATCCAATATCGCTTTACTTTGTTTCTCAAATTGTTCTGGTTTTGGCCATTGGAAGATCTTTCAGTTGGCTCCTGTATCCCTTTGACATACTCCCATCACTTTTTCTTTTTTGAGAGATCCTTTGTTTTCTGGCACTAAAAGATGATCCAAGGTCATCTTGAATATGTACAACATTTGAAAAATTAAATTGCTAACATGGACGGGGCCTGAGAAAGTATTTGCATGGGTCTCCACATACTCAAGGGAAAGACAGTTCTGAAGAGAATCACAGGGAAGGTAGCAGCAAAACAGAAATTTGAAGAGAGAAGCCATAGATAAACTTTTCCCACTTAACAATTTTACAGAAAACCATTTCTGCTCCAGAGACCAATTCAGCCATATCAGAAGTTCTTTAAATTTTTGGCTTCCAGCTATCTTGATTTGCTGATAACAGGCAGGATACAAAAAAATATTATACAATTCCATATTGCATATTATTCATCTGATTATGTGAGGTAGCTCACTGAAAGGTAGTTTTACAATTTTAAATATAGCTATTTTTATAAAGAACAATTTGAATGTATCTAGGAAATTATACCATCATGCATTGCAACAAGTAGGGATGTTTGCTAACATTGCCATATGGATATTTTACTCACCATTCAAAGTGTAGTCTGGTATTAAAAAAAAATCCCAAGACTTTTGTAAAAATATTTCTATACTACAAATACAATTTTTCATCTTCTTGCTTTTTGGAAATAAAAATGAGACTTTGGCAAAAAAAAAATTAAGTGAAAGTAAGATAAAAACTTATATTTTTACCCTAAAATAGAGAATAGCATTAATATGGACATAAAAAATACATTTACTGTTATATGGACATTAGAGGAATTGATATTAAAATGGTTTGAATTTTTTGAAAAATATTAGTATAAAACAGTGGTAGAATTTTGATTTAAAACCTGCTTATACCTATTGTCTAATAGGATCATTAAAATGCTTCAGTGAGGAAGAAAGATAAATTTTTCCCCATTTCAAAGATGTAAATTCTAAAACACTGTAAAGTTTAGTAACTGGCAGAAATCAGAACGTAAGGCTGGGCATGGTGGCTCATGCCTGTAATCCCAGCACTTTGGGTGGCTGACGCAGGTGGCTCACCTGAGGTCAGGAGTTCCAGACGAACCTGACTAACATGCTGAAACTCTGTCTCTACGAAAACCACAAAAATTAGCTGGGCATGGTAGTGGGTACCTGTAATCCCAGCTACTCAGGAGGCTGAGACAGAGGCAGTGAGAACTACTTGAACCCCAGGGGTGGAGGTTGCAGTGAACAGAGATCGTGCCACTGCACTCCAGCCTGGGCAACAAAGTGAGACTCCATCTCAAAAAAAGAAAAAAATTGTTAAAATATAGTTAAATGATTACTAGCTAACTTTACTGGTTCAGACTTTTTTCTTTTTCCTGCTACAAAGTGGGCAGATTTTCACAAAGAAGGCGAGGTCAATTTTAAGTAAAATAAAGGAGGTATGGTTTTATTGTATTTCCAAGTTGCAGTATAAATAAATGTGCAACCCTGTTACACAACCCTCCTGACATAATATTTACATTGGCCTTTAATTCACTCTTCATCTTATAACTAGAATGATCTTTATAAAATGCAAAGTTCATCCTGTGACCCTCAAATTCCATAATGCTTAAACCTTTCTGTTTTCCCGTTGCTCTTCGGATATTGATTTGTCTTTAAATAACTTCAAGTCCTACAACCCCCAAATCTGTATATATTTCTACCACCTCATCCTATACCACTCTACTCCCAGCTGTCTCTTCTCCAGTTATATTCATCTTCTTTCACATACCTACAATTCTCTAACTTTAGTTTGTATGAGAATCACTTAGCAGTCTGGTTAAATAAATAGAGCAAGTCTGGAGTAAGGTCTGAAATGTTGTATTTCTAGTATGTTACCCAGTGATCCTCACTGTGCTGGTCTGGAAGCCACACTTTGAGAACCACTGACTTGTACTTCCTACATTTCTCCCTGCTAAAATTGTTGCAAATTCTCTTCCCAAAAGTTCTGTTCCTTGTTCTAAAAAAATTTTAATAGTACTTGTAATCTGATCATTGAAGACAGGACCCCCAAATAATCAGTTAATTTATAAATTTTCACTATGTGCAAGGGACATATTTATATTCACCAGAAACAAATGCTATAAGATCAAAATTACTCTTCTCATTGGTTTATAAGGATCCAATTAATTAGCTAATTTGCAAGTGCAATGCCATTTTCTCTTGTTTATATACAAATGTCATAAATTACTATTTTCATAAAGAGAAATAAAGGAAATTCAAGATTCTTGGTTAATATTTCTTACATAAATTCAGGAACAAAAATCCTAAGCTCACAATATTAATGTTTGAAATAGGTTAAATATAACTTTGTGGTTATTTCTGATATACACTGTATAAGCTTCCTGGAGAATTTATCAATTCTCCCTGTTTGCCCACACAGCTTCTTTCTGCAGTTGCATGATAGTCAAGGTTAAGATTCCGCTAACTACTTGTCTATCTGAGTAGGATCAGTATGATTCTAATCTGAATTGGTAACTCCTATTGATTTCTTAACCCTATGAGGCCAAAATGATAGTCATGGTAGCTACTGTTCAATGAGCTGTGACCACATGCCAGACACAGTGCTAGGTCACTAGCACCTCAAGGTATACTGCTTTCAGGGTTTGACTTCAAATGTCCTTTGGATATCGGCGCAATTTCATCTAACTACAAAGACTCTTAAATGCTATGCTACACTTTAGCCTTACCCAATTTGGAATACTGCACATGCATTGCCTCATATGAACCTTACAACAATTCTGGTGAGTAATCAATGCAGACATTTTTATCTCCATTTCACGATGAGAGTAGCAAGGCTTGGAGGGGTTAAGAAGCAGAACTGGAATCAGAAATTGGGACTTCTGAGCAGTAGTGTGGTTCAACATGATAAGATTGTCTAGCATGATACAATGAAGCCATGTAGCATGGCTCTCTCTCGGTGTAGGTGATGCTATATTAAAAAGTCACTTTATTAAGGGGTTCATTTTCTGGAATTACCTATGTGCTTAACTAATGAGACTGATTTCTAATAATACATTAAGAACTTCCACATTTAAACTTTCTACACTGAGACTTTGAAGAGCCCAAATAGCAAAACCAGAAGAGTTTCAAAAAACGTGAAACAACAGTAAATTATTGAGGTAACTGAATTGCATTTTATACTAGTTATTAAAGCATAAGCTAGTATAACAAAATTCCAAAATCTCAGTGGCTCAACACAAAATAAGTTTATTAATTCCTACACAACACATGATCGCAGGCATTTCTCATCAACAGGTGGTTTCTCCACAGTGGTGATTCAAGGACACAGCTTCTTCCATCCTGTAGCCCTGGTATCCTTGGAACCTCACAGTCCTCTGTATATAACCCATTTTCTGCTACTCAGCCTCGTTCTGAATTTGATACACATTCCTTGCACTCACACTCCATTTGTAGAAACTTGTTACTCAGGAGTGAAAAAGTCTGAGACATGTATTAGGTCAGTGCCATTATTTTTAATGGCAAAAACTGCAATTATGCTGGCACCAACCTAATAGTTCCTGCCTGAGCAGTTACCAGCAACAGCTCTCAGTATGGAGGGAGGGGACATGAGTCATTCATGGCAGTTTTAGAGTGTCTCTACCGCTTCCAACCCAACTGATTTAGGGAAGATAATCAGCATTGGGATGTCCAAGTTCAGTGTCAGTCCTATTAATTTCTAGTCACACTAGGTCAGATAGGTTGCTGTCTCAAATGTTCAGTTTAAATGGCAAGCCAAAATGTTATATCATCAGTAATTCAATACAGGAGCTATTACTAAATTATAAATATAGATACTGTGATTACAGAATTTTCTGGGAAAAGAAAGTGGAAACTCTTTAAAAATTCCTTGATTATTAGACTAACCCTCACATGTTTTCAGGGATTTCCACATTATCTCTAAAGCCTGCTGTTTTTTCATTTCCCTTACAAATAGTGAATGAAACACCAGTTTTAATGGACCTCAAGGTGGCCAGGAATGGATGCAGAGAACTTTCAGGGAGTGAACAGCAATGTGAGTCATAAAGGTGCCTTTGTAATGTAATTACATTTACAGGAATTATTTTTTGAGTGCACAATAGATACCAGGAACAGCTTAGGGATTTATATGCATCATATGCTTTAACGTGTACTCCATTCCTGATATGGCTGCAATACTGATCCTTATTTTGGGAACTCCTGTGCCAGGATATGGCAGAGCCAAGCTGTAGACCTGGGCTGGATGGCCGTCTCCGAAGCTCATGCCCTGGAATCTGAAAGGTAGGTGTATGGACTCTGCTGAACCAATCAAGACATGCTGTGTGCACCTAGCATTTGTAAACCCTTGGCCTTTATTAAATAAAATGAAACAAACAAAAAATACCTACTCGTATATATAATTTGGGATTTCATCCATAAGCTTCTCTAGTATGGCAGGGAGTCTGGACATGTTTTAAATAAAAATAATGAAACATTATCCAATAGTATCCAGTATGGATGACTGATGGGAATTCAACTACTGAGATTTAAAGGCAGGTATGGGTCAGGCATGGTGACTCACACTGTAAATCCCAACACTTTGGGGGGCCAAGGCAGGAGGATCACTTGAGGTCAGGAGTTTGAGCCTGGCCAACATGGTGAAACCCTATCTCCACTAAATATACAAAAATTACCTGGGTGTGGTGGCGTCCACCTATAACCCCAGGTACTCAGGAGGCTGAGGCAGGAGAATTGCTTGAACCTGGAAGGTGGAGGCTGCGGTGAGCCGAGATCACACCACTGCACTCCAGCCTGGGTAACAGAGAGAGACTCCTTCTCAATCAGTCAATCAATGTACGTCAGGTGTGGGCATGATAGATGTCATTGTTCGGTTCTCTTTTATAAACTGTGCACTGATCTCACAGCATACCCAGCCAGGTACAGCATGAAAGAAAATGTCTTGATTTTAGTCGTTACTGGGCTCTAAAAGTAACACACTTATGCAAAGGAAAGACTCTTTCCGGACCAATTTCTTCCCCATCTTTGCATGTTTCATGTTGTAATTTCTCTCTTCTGACCTTTACAGCACATAACTATACCAAGGCAGTTCCTACATGTTTGGAAGAGCTTCAGTGCAATGGCTTTTTAATCTCGCCCCACATGAAAATCCACCAAGCTTTCAGCTGAGTTTCAGATAGCCTATCCCACTGACTCAAAAAATGAAGACAAAGAAAGGCATAACATGAGTGAAATTTCTACAATACAGTTTATGGTGGTGATTGGGAAAGAAAGGATTATCCTATTTGGATGGCATGATGTCTTTGAACCTTGAAAAATATATGTAATTCTACTTGACTAAAACAACAGTGATTCAGGAACATAGCTACATAAACTAAAATTTAGAAGATACAATTGCTTTCCTTTATATATACATATATAAATTGGCTGTGGACATACTTTATTTATATAAAATGTTTCTGATATTTTGAAAAGAAAATGCTATTGCTAATGATTCATTGACATGTCAGGCTTTTTATTTCTCTGTTGCAAAACAATCTCCCTGAAAGGGTGAAAATCATTTGAATCTACTTATAAAATAGATGGTATTGGAACCAACCCAAATGCCCATCAATGATAGACTGGACAAAGAAAATGTGGCAAATATACACCATAGAATACTATGCAGCCATAAAAAAATGATGAGTTCGTTCCCTTTGTAGGGACTTGGATGAATCTGGAAACCATCATTCTCAGCAAACTTACACAAGAGCAGAAAACCAAACATTGCATGTTCTCATTCATAGGCCAGTGTTGAACAATGAGAATACGTGGATTCAAGGAGAGGAGCATCACTCACTGGGCACAGTTGCGAGGGGTTACGGGAGGGACAGAGCGGGGTAGGGAGGGATAACATGGGGAGAAATGCCGGATATAGTCAAAGGGGAAATAGAGGCAGCAAACCACCTGGTTATGTATGCACCTATGCAAAAACCCTGCATGACCTGCACATGTACCCCAAAACCTAAAGTAAAATAAAATAAAATAAAAAATAAACAGTAAGTGTAAAACCAGCTCAGCTAAGAGGGTGCCATGCTGGTCTTAATGAGGCCGATTTATGAAAGAGCATTATCATATTTACACAAATAATTTGTCTTAGTGACATTTGAAACAACTATTAATGCAAAAACTTTACTCCTTTAAGTCCCATTTTACCATTTTTACCATATTTCCATGAGTTTTGACAAGCTTGACTGCCCACTCTAAGTTTTCCCCTTTCTAATAAGAAGCATTCATATTATTTATACACAACTGATTCTTGAGACTCAGAAGATTTTAAACAAGAATATTGAGAATCTTTCTGCCTTATTGCTTAAGACAAATGAGCTAAGTTTGGTTACATTTATAAATTCTTCTTTTCCTTGATTTTTGTCTAATTCTATTATGGTTTAGATATAATTTTCATTTTTAAAGTTAACAAGCAAAATAATTAGTGCTTACTGTGTGAAAACTTTAATTCAGAATTATGTGGTACGTTCCCAAAATTTGATTTCTGTTATTGAGATTACGTAAGATCTAAATGCAGAAATGGGAAGAAAGCTGGTCTATTGCAAGGAAAGCTACAAATTTCCCTTTAGATGGATTTTATTGTCAGGAAAAAATAAAACGCTCTGGAAGAAGAACCAGCTGAAGTAGGAGAGCTAAATCAGGGTTCTAAGTTGGGCAAACTTGTATCTCAAGCCAGGAGCTCATCACCCAATCATCTTAAGCTCTCGAAATATATTGCTATGAAGACACTGGCCTGGAATGTAGCTACTTGTGTTCCCCTGTCTATAAAGAGGATAATATTTTTCTTCTGGGTTTCTGTGATGGGATAGATACTTCTATTTGATTTGTAAACAGGTAAGTGCTCACTTTGTGAGGAATGTAAGACCAACTGACAACCAATTATGAAAATGTTGAACTCTGGATCTACTCTAGTCTATTCAAAAAAAAAAAAAAAAAAAAGCTAAGCAAATCATTGCAAACATCACTGTACTAATCCCTTCTCATGCTGTTATGATGGCATATCCAAGCCTGGGTAATTTATAAAGGAGGGAGCTTTAATTGACTCACAGTTCTGCATGGCTGGAGAGGTCTCAGGAAGCTTACGATCATGGCAGCAAGGGAAGCAAGCATGTCCTTCTTTACATGACTGCAGGAGAGAGAAGAGTGAGAACTGAGTGAAGGAGAAAGCCTCTTATAAAACCATCAGATCTCATGAGAACTTACTCACTATCACAAGAATGCATGGGGAAACTGCCCCATGATTCAGTTACCTCCCACCAGGTCCCTCCCACAACACGTGGAGATTACAATTCAAGAAGAGATTCAAGATCAGAGTGGGAATTACAATTCAAGATGAGATTTGGGCGGGGACACAGCCAAACCATATCAGTCACTATGCCATTTACTTTAGCTGATCTCTGCACAGTGATGTGTGTCCTCCTCAACCCCACAAGAGGTTTAGATTCAAAGCACAAGATGACCTCCAAGTTTCCTTTAACTGCTAATATCCTATGACAGTATGATTCTACTTATTTTAAATCTGGTATGACACAAAGTGGAACTCTACCCATTCTTTGTTAGTGTGACATCCAAAACACCCTATCCCCTTTGACTTAAGTAGACACACCATAACGGTATATTCAAAACCACAGGAAAAGACAGATTGCTATCACTCACTTCCCTGTTCACAATGAAAACAAAACTTCATATTCTTTTAGGAAGCTTTGATCTGAACTACTTTTCTTTCATATAGACAGTAACCACAAAACAGAAACTAAAATGATCATAGGCAGTTCTTGTGATTAAAATTCAGGTATACTGTCCATATACATGGAATATGCAAATTTATGATGAAGCAGTTTCTTTTCATTGGATCACATTTCTTGAGTTAGTTTCTTACCTGAAATATTCCTTTGAAAATGCCATGACTAACTCTCACATCCTGTGTCTGCTTGTCCCAATCTTTCTAATGCACATGGGCATTATCCATGTACCAGCGAAGGTTGTTGCTGACAGTTGTAGACTTATGGATTTTTTAGCTCAAGTTCCAAGAGAAATTGAGAACTTCATTTTATTTTCCAATGCAGAAAATTCCAGGGAAGGCTTGTAATTGGCTCCATTTTATGATTAGCAGGTGCATCGCACATCTCTTTGCAGGTGACTCCATATTACAATTAGTCCATCTTGTACTCCACATTCATGCCTGTGACTGCAGAAGAGGAAAGAGCACTATGTTTGGCAATCCACAGCAACATGGAGAACGGCAAAGTGCATATCATTTCCAGGAGAAAAAATATGCTGGGCAGACAAAAACCCCAGGACACATACTATATTAATTAGGTATCTCAGTATATCAAGATGGTAGTTTTTTGAGTTGATACAGAGATATACTGGCCTTGGTTAGTCTTCTTTTCTAAAGTATAACCCTCTCAGGAGCATTGCATAGTGGGAAATATCATCTGTAGTTGATGTATACATTTGTCTATCACTAATGGCTATTATCTATGAAACACAGTTAATTTGCATTTTATTTAAAAATATGTTTCTCCTATTAAAGCAATAATTAAGAATTAAATTTTTGTAAGTTTTTAGTTTGAAATATTAAAAATGTTTTTCTTAAGAAAGAATAACATTACCTAGAAGAATCTATTATGTACTATAATAAAATGTAAGTCAATCATATTCCATGTGACATTTGCTAGTTGCCAGGAAAAAAAAAAGAAAATTAAAAAATACACCTCAAGGTTGCCTATTAAACGGCATAATACTTCTGTTTTTAAAAGCACCAGGGGAGCCCTAGCCAGATCAGGAAAGTTGCTTAAGGATGCTTTCAAAATGGACGATTATTTTCATGATGTGATGTGAACAACATCAGCTTAACTCTACATCATTGCTACACTTAAGTATGTTCACCCTTGTTGTACTTAAAAATTCCCTGGAGAGTTAAAAATTCTTCCTTAGGCTCAGTTTCAGAACTAATTCCTGGACATGGGCCTGGACCCTGATAGTTTTAAAAAGATCTATGATTCCTACATGTAGATTGTGGTTCTAAAGTTCCAATGCTAGGACCCACTAGCCTAATGTTAAGGATTTGAAATCTAATCATCAGTTCAAATGCAAATATGTCACCTGAGCGGACTGATACAGAAAACCAGTGTGTGCTAATATTAGGTTAGCCATTTTCAACTGGGGACAATTTTGCTTCCCTGGGGATATTTGGCAACATCGGAAGACATTTTTGGCTGTCACAACTTGAAGAGTGCTATTGGCCTCTACTGGGAAGAGGCCAAAGATGGTGCTAAACCTCCTATAATGCATTGCTCAGCCCTGCACAGCAAAGAAGTTTCCAACCAAAATGTCAAGAGTGTGTAGGTTGAGAAATAGTGCCTAAGCCAGAAAGCATAGACTAGGGGCAGAGACAGAACCTGAGGAGTATGACTTTTTTTCCTAAATAAGAAGGGTCCGTTTATGTGTTGAGTGTTCTTGCAATCTAACAGGCAGCATGAAGTATTGCAGATTTGTTAGGATAGAATGGAGAAGGACATAAAAGAGGGAAAGGAGTTGAGAACTTTGCCTATAGCCATTCAAATTAACAGAAGGCATCGAGATTTACAGAATGTTTGCCCTGTTTCTCAAACTATCAATGCAATACAGGCAAAGATCAATACCTCCATTCATGTTTTCACTACAAATAACAATTCCTATATAAATCCAGAAATGCCAGGTTGTTAAGAGGAAGAAAATCATGCCAAGCTGATGGTAAAGTTAGAGATTATGGTTAACAATAGACTTTATTAGCTTTCACCACCATCACCATTTTATACATGCACACACACACACACACACACACACACACACACACACATTGGCTGCTCTAGAGATTCAAATGTCATTGGTGCAATGGATTTAGCCTCTTTCTTTTATCTAATTTAAAATATCTTGCCATTTTTTCTGCTTGAACAAAACTGAGTAACTCTGATTTTGCTCTTTGTTCTAGAAAAGTAAGAAAAGCCTCATAACCCAAACTACTAATGAAGATATACAAAGCCTATACTTCAATAAAACAAAAGCTAAATGGAGATGAAAGCCACCTGATATGTGTCTGTGATCTGATGTCATTAAGGAAAACTTCATTGCATTTATTCAATACATAGATGATGTCAGTCATGTGCGCAATTCTGTGCTACTATCAGAAAAATGGTAAAGGAAAATGAAAAATACAAGATGTTTTGCCTTTCTCATGGCCAAAAAGTACACAAAACACTAACGATGATTATTTTGGGTGGTAGAATTCAAGATAACTAAATTTCTTCTTTATGCATTTATATGACTTCTTAATGTATTACAGTGAACACAAGGTATCTTTTTAATAAATTCATTTAAAAAAACAGTAAGAATCTCATGATTGCTTCATGAAATAATTTTATGGAAATATGGCTTAATTTTCATGAAGCCTAAATTTAAACAAATCACATAATCATCATGTACAGTAGAACCACAGGAGTGCTCAAAAGGATGGACAGGTGACTGCTGTGTAACTGATGATCTGAAATCCATTCTGAAACTAAAAAGATCATTAGATCTTGTGTGTGTCCTTCTGAGAGCTGAGGCTCCTTCTCAGAGTTGGGTGGCATGTTAGATCTGCCTTTCCTCCCTACCTCCTCTTCTCCTGAGTCTCCACTTACATGTAATTTCCCCAACCTACAACTCCATCTATGTTTCTCACTTCTTTAAAAACTCAACTTGAAACCTCCTTCAGGGGAAAGCTTTTGAAATATTTAGACATTTTACGGGGGAGTCTAACTCTGAGAAATTTAAGGATAGGATCTGTGCTTTTAAATGATCTAGATCCTGCTTCCAAGAATAACTCAAATTGAGAATAATAAAAACAAAGAGCTCACAATTCAGCAAGCCTCTATTTTGCAGAAGAGTGAATAGAATAACACCATCTAATTCTACACAAAGGGACTGTTTTATTTTGGTCAGCTTACTACATGTGTGTTAAGTTTATGCAATTTTCATTATTAATGTATGATTTTTAAAATACACACACACTCAGGTCAGGCATATACTTGATTGTTCCAGCTGCCAATCATTCTCAAATCTGGTTGCATACAAGAACAGCCTGGAAAATAATTTTAAAATACCAAAGCCTGAACTCCGCTGGAGATCATTTAATCAGACTTTTTGGGAGAGTGGCCTGGGAATGAGTATGTTTGAAAAGCTCTCCAGGTGATGCTAATGTGGAAGCAGTGTCCGGAACCTCTGAGCTAACTCATAAAATATTTAGAGTAAGAATCTAGTCTCTTTTTCTATCCTCTCCCCTAGTACTCTTTATCCAGTGTCTCCCCATACAAGCACACCTGTCAAAAGAAGCAAGAAACATGCTTTATTTGATTGGTTGATTTGCTTTGGCTATAGCTATATAGATCATATATTATTTTTCAAAGTCTCACACCTGAAAAATAAAGAAAATGATAGCTGACCAGAATGCTTACCAGGAAAGTGACGGCTTCTTAAACTTACTGATGGTGGCGGTGAGGAAAGAAAACAATGGAAAAATGTTCCTGGTGCAAAAGGAAACCCTTGATTATTTCAGGTCTCCAGTTTTATAAGGGATCTAAGTAATTCTCTGGAGGGGCTGCCCAGGCTTTCAGCTCTATTATATATTAAACTTTCATTATTCTTGACCATAGGGCCCTGTCATAGATGCAGATGAAACTCTGATTTCTGAAAGTCCTTTCTTTTACATTCATTCTGTAAGCCCAGCAAAGCCACATGGGAGTGCGCCAATGCATCCTAATCCACTTTTTTTTCATTTTCCTCTAAGTGCTTGAGAGGCATTAGGACATGTCATAGGATTGCAGGGCAAGCCTTTCCTGTGTTAGGATAACTCTGTGAATACATCACTTCTGGGACAAGTTGAAATCCATGAGGGACTGCCTTTGGCAATTCAATCATTTTAGCAGCAGAGTTGCCCACAAAGTCATGTTTGTAGGTGACTTCAGGAGGCAAGACAAAAATTTGGTTGATGTTTGGTCTGAATAATGAGCCGCATAGCCTGACACTGGCAAATCCAATAGGATGAAAACAAGTCACTATGTGAAGATTAATTCAGCAAGAGTTGAGCTCTTAAACTCTAGTCAGCTCTCAATAAGTCCCTACCCTCTCAAAGTCCACCTACTCATATACACAGCATGGTAGATTAGTAATCCAAAGACCCCCTGAGCGAACTCAACACACATTTTCTTTCTTCTTTAGGATGAACAAAACCAACAGAGCTTTGCTTCTTGCAAGATTCTGTGACCCCGAATATAAGTAGATTATTTTTTTTAAACTGTCTGGCATCCCCTTACTAGCATTTGCAAGTGAAGAAAATGCTTTCACTTTAGAGATTTAATTCTAACAAAGAAAAGAATAAGCTGAGGACTGTACCCAGCAGAAATCAAAATAAGCATTTGGAGAAAATTATCCTTTGCTGGTATGTGGGAAATATTTATATCCACAGTTGAATTTTTCTCTATAAATTTTAATCATGAGCACTAAGGCCATTCAAGCATCTTCAAACTCAGGTGCTGGGAAAAGGTGACCAGAGGAACAAATCAGAGGGTGGAAGAGAGAACAGAGTGCCATTTTTACTTGTGGCATCAACACATGAATGCTACTACACCCTCCGCTGCCTCAGTTTCACCAACTTAATAAATAATTTATTCTTGTTAGAAATATATATTCTTCATTGGACTTTCTGCCTTCAGACCAACCCCTGTAGAGACCTCCCTGGCCCCATGTTTAAACACTGCAGGAGCCAGAGAACTAAAGTAAAGGAGGAGGATTCCCAGAGCAGCTCCCTGGCCACTTTCAGCTTCAAGGTGAGGGAAGAAGGGAGAAGTAATGAAACCAACATTATTCTTTTCCCACTGCAGGTCACTAGAGCCTTAAGTCTGGCCATTAAAAGAGAAGAAAGACTCCTTGGATATGACATGAGATGGGAGTTTTTAATGTGCTCTAGATTGAGGTTTTTTTGTGTGTTTTTTTTTTTGTTTTTGTTTTTTTTGAGACGGAGTTTCACCCTTGTTACCCAGGCTGGAGTGCAATGGCGCGATCTTGGCTCACCGCAACCTCCGCCTCCTGGGTTCAGGCAATTCTCCTGCCTCAACCTCCTGAGTAGCTGGGATTACAGGCACGCGCCACCATGCCCAGCTAATTTTTTGTATTTTTAGTAGAGACGGGGTTTCACGATGTTGACCGGGATGGTCTCAATCTCTTGACCTCGTGATCCACCTGCCTCGGCCTCCTGTAATCCCCAAAGTGCTGGGATTACAGGCTTGAGCCACCGTGCCCGGCTAGATTGAGATTTTTATAATAAAAACAGGTCAGGGAGTTTTGAAATCCACTCCTGAATCCATTAATGTACCTATTAAACAACAGAAAAAGGAAATTCAACAAAGCAGACTTGGAACTAGCAAAATAGACCTAACCGTGTTTTTTAAATCTTATTTATTGTGGAAAGCATAAATAGAATGTATGTAGTCCATAAATTTAGTTACGTTTTGTCATTTATTATGTTGTTACAAGGATCTACCATAATTTATTTAACTAATCTTAAATTGATAGATGTTTAAGTTTTATCAACAGGTTTTAATGGTTTTTGCTATAATAAACAATTCGCTGATGAATAATGATGATTCTTATAGCTTATTGTAGCCTAAAATTCTATAATTCTATAAAATTATCGGTCTTATGGGTTTGGGCCCACTCTAATTTTTTTCATTTCAAAGACAGTCGTATTCTGAGGTACTGGGTGTTAAGATTTCAACATTTGTATTATTGAGGGACAAAATTCAGTCTATAGGAAAACATATTGAGTTACCGGCTTTTTTTTTTTTTTTTTTTTTCCCCAGAGAGACAGGGTCTTGCTCTGTCACTCAGATTGGAGTGAAGTGATGCCATCTCGGCTCACTGCAGCCTCAAACCCCCTAAAGTGATTCTCCTGCCTC
The DNA here is from genome assembly GCF_048565385.1 of Saimiri boliviensis. Classification (NCBI taxonomy): domain Eukaryota; kingdom Metazoa; phylum Chordata; class Mammalia; order Primates; family Cebidae; genus Saimiri; species Saimiri boliviensis. The sequence goes on from NC_133461.1 coordinate 26,410,765, forward strand.
AGCCTTCCAGATAGCTGAGACCACAGGCATGCTCCTTGTCACCTGGCTAATTTTTAATTTTTTTTTTTTTTTTTTTTTTTTTTTTTTGTAGAAACAGGATTTCACTATATTGTCAGGATTTCTCAAACTCCTGGCCTGAAGAGATCCTCTTGCCTCAGCCTCCCAGACTGTTGGGATTATAGGCATGACTCACTGTCACTGGCCCCATTCTACTATTTTTTTTAAGATCTAAATAAATATAAAAATCTTGGTACACTGGGTAACTGTTCCTTCTTGAGTTACTCCAGTTTTCCCTCTCCTTTCTTCACACTTGCCATTGTCCATTCCCCAAGCTTGAGACTCTCACAGCATTCTGAGTCACCTTGGACAGTTTCAGTTGGGGTTAAAATTTGTTTTAAAAGAGTAATCCTTCTCTCATGCGTAAGGGTTCTGGATTTTAGGCTCTGGACAGCTTAGTATCAAGGCTTTTATTTAGCTTTTGACATTTATCTAGTATGATACACCTTTAACTGTCAGCTTACTGTGCATCAAACCAAAGGTTATATTTACCCTTATAAATTCCCTGTTCAAGACTTTGCTTCCTTTCTCTCTTGCAGCAAAGCAGAGAGGAAAAAGAGAAAAAGATCATGTCCATGTCTGCCCGGGAGCAACATGGATTTCAAGGGTAATTTTCCCTCAGCAGAGAGTTTTCAAGTTCTAATTGCCCTTTTCTCTTTGAGAATGTGTTCCCTTTACTGTATGCCTCCATGCTGGTCTATGGCTAGACACTCATGCAACATATTCCATTGAAACATTAAAGAAAGCCACATTTTATAACTTAGCTTTTGATATGAACTGTGAATCTTTAAAATAGTTTGATGTTGATAAATTTCCAGCTTATACATCAATTTAACTTTTAAGAGAAAGTGTTACAGGTTGTGGGATTCAGTTGTCTGGGAAACATCCCCTAAGATAGGGCTAGGTATGCAAAAAAAGTTTCCTGGGTTGAGGAGAGAACTAGAAAAGGAGAATGGTCAGAGCATGATGAACACCTGACAAATTCAGTCAGTGAGAAACTCTAAGCAAAAGTATTCTGTTAGAGGAGCCCCAGGCTGGGTGAAAATGGCTAGGTTCTCGAACCACCATCTTGAACCACCAATAACCATCCCTGGTTATGGCCCAGGGATCACTCTGAGGATTCTATAACTTTAACTACCACTATCTTGCTCATTCATTGGCTGAGGGGTTTTCAAAACAGGAGATGGGTTCTGAAAAAGTCTGACAGCTAGAGTTCATCAGTTAAGGGCCTTCCTTAGAGCTTAAGTGATGAACTCTAGCAGTCAGCTTTTCTATGGGAGAATGATGACCTCTAGCTGTCAACTTTTCTATGGGAAACCGGATCAATTTTTCCATAGAACTGACATTTATGGTATTCCAATAAACATTGAAATCAGCCATCCCAGTCTTAAAGCTCAAGAGACTTACATGTGTCTTACCTGAGTTCCTTTCTCAGGAAACTGACCATTAGGCCTCCCCGATAGCATCAAAGAAGTGAAATTTACCAGATCATTGCATCTAAACAATGCGACACCAGACCACCTCACCCATCATGATTGCCTAATCAACCACCTGCTTTCTGTTGACCAACTCTTCTTCCTTCCCCTTCCTAATACCTGTTTTCCTGCACATAGTTCCCTTCCTTCCCTACCATGTAAATACCTAGTTTTAGTCAATTGGGAGATGGATTTGAGACTTATCTCCCCCTCTACCTGCTGATGTCACCTGCATTAAAGCCTTACTTAGCAGGTAGTACTCGTCTCAGTGACTGGCTTTCTGTGCAGCAAGCAACCAGACTTTGGCTAAACTCCTGGCATTTGGCAACAAGGGAATTGAAGCTGTATAACTCTATGTATGCCACATATACCTTTGAAAACAGGAATCCAAAATGATTTGTTATTTGTGTGTGAATGTTTATTTTAAAATGTTGACCATTTATATATTATCAAAAGTAGAATGCTTTGAGATAAAAAGAGATAGTTATTAAAAATTATACCAGGATTATGGGTATATATGATCACTTTGCTTGTATGTCTGTCAGCCTTCATTACTCACAAACTTCTGCAAGTGCTTACCAGACTCATCCATGCATTCCCCCATTAATTTCACCCATGGTTACCATTTCCTTTTTATGGAAAAGTCAAACTTGGATGTTCTGTGGAGGCTGCATTAAAGCAGCATATCTGAAGTAAAAATGGTGTCCTGTGCTATCTCTTTTCCCTTTTTCTTTCCCTACTTCCATGGTGGTATTGATAGCACTGCCAGTTACAAGTCCTACACCACTGATTCTCAACCTGCAATCTGTATGTTCTACGTCTATAAAGCAGCTCCTCAAGGATTCATACAATTCATATGAATGTATCTCTTCATTTCTGTTTTCATTTTGATGTGTGTAGATGTAAGCATATTCTTGATCATTTGTGTATTCACTTAGAGAAAAATATTAACATATCATTCAATTGCTTTAATTTGCATTTAGCCTTACCATCAGGTTTGTACCAGGTAAAACAACTTTAGTGATTGCAAACTAAGGAGAAGAACACAGAAACACATAAGCTTAATTTTGACACATAAATTAAGCTTATGCCAAGTGAGGGCCAAATTATTTCATAGTATGCAGAACAAATAAAAGTTTTACAGATGTTTTGATTTCTAATTGCCGAGGCTACTACATACCCACAAAATGTGTTCATCTGTAAACTTTTATTTGTTTAAATAAAATAAACAAGTAAAACATAATTTTACTTGTTTATAGATGAACACATTTTGTGAGCATATAGTAGCCTAAGCAATTGGAAATCAAATACTCAGGTTGTTGTAGTTAGTATTACCGATACTAATATTTTGAGATATAATTGGTTTCAGTCTCCTCAAAAACATTTATGTTAGATTTATTAATTTTAATGCTCATGAATGTGTAATTCTATTTGCATTTAGCAATTTGGTTTTGTTTATTGTTGTATAAAACCTATAATACTAGGAGCTTATACTTAAAAAATGTGTAATTAACAGTTTAATATAAATAAAGTAAGTAAATACAATGATTCCCAGATAATTAACTTTCCCTTTTAAAGGTGTCAAATTCATTACCAGCTACTCTTCTACATCAATGATGTATTTACTGTATTAGTCTGTGTATATATGTTTACATTTGAGTGAATAGAAAGAGACCAAGTTAAAAAAAAAAGTTTTAAATTAAGGAGTGGCAATGCATAATAGGGCAATGATTAAATGTGCCAAAATTAAATTCTGTAAAATAAAATCTGAAAAAATAGAGGGAAGAGAATAATTTAAGAATGAATCCAATCATCCAGCTTCAATAATATCAATGGATAAATAATTAATCAGTATCTGTTCTTCTTTTCACCCAGGCCTTCTACGCCAGATTATTTAGAATCTAGCCAATATTACACCATTTTGTCTTAAATATTTTAATATATAGCTCAGCTATATAAGGTCTTACATTTCTAAACATTACTTCAACGGTATTACTCCACCTAAAAAGATGGCAATAATTTCTTACTTGGGTTAACCAACCGTCCACTATAAAATTTCTTCCAATAGCCTCATTGTTTCTCACAGTTTGTTCTAATGAGCATCCAAATAAGGCCTGCAAATTTTATTTGTTGGATTTGCTCCTTGAGTTGCTGCCATTTCACAGGTCTCCTTCTCATTTTTTTGTCTTTTTTTTTCTGGCCTTTTAATTTATTATTGCAGAAACCAGATCATTTAGCCTGTGAAGTTTCTCAGAAATTAGACTTTACTGACTGCAATAGCTTAGTGTCATTTAACATATCTTTTGTTCACTGTATTTTCTGTAAATTGTTAGTAATTAGGTGGGTCTTCCGATTCAGGATTGATTTTTTTGGCTGGCTGGACATTTTTAGGGGTTACAGTTGTATATTTCCATCTGGAGTTATGCAATGTTTAGTTATCTGTTTGTGACACCAGCAGCTGTGGATGATCATTCTCTACATCTATTTTTTTTTCAGTGGGAGGTTATAGAGTGCTGATAGTGCAATTCCATCATTCTTTCTTTCCTTATTTGTTGACCAGAATACTTTTCTAGAATGGTTGTCAGGAATTTGGTTACCTTCATGTAGAGTTTGTAAAAGAAAGATAGTTTAAATACAGGGTTTCCCCCTTTTTTTTTTAACCAGCATTAAAAAAAATGAGTTGGTGCTTTATTAATCATGATGGGGTGTACAATGTATTTTATTATTATTACAGTGTTTAAATTCTGGATACTTCCTATATCAGCAAAAACACATATTTGTTTTAACCCACAATACCTAGACACTAGCCTTCAATAAAAACTACTAACAAATATCACCATCATCAATATGATTACTGAAAAGCCTTTAGTATTTTTTTTTCTGTTCTCATGTTTCCTCAGGATATATCATACTAGAAATATAGTCAAATTACAAAATTTTTAAATCCCCTGATTGGTTTCTTTCTGCAGCTTGCCACCAACTGGATATAAAGATAGGTTTATTTATTTTATTTTGCTTTATATTTTTAAACTTAAAATTGTGCATTGTCACATAAAATATTTAAATGATTTTAAAAATTAAACCAACAAAAGCAAGCATATTCAAAGAACCCTGATTTTATTCATATTCACTTTAAACTCTTTCCTCCTTCTCCACTTAAGAAGTCTTGTTAACATTTTATATTTTGGTTTATCCATTTTTTCAAAATATAAAAAATATAAGAATAAGTATACAGGTATGTGTGTGTGTGTCATGTGTGTGCATGTGTGTATGTGGGTAACCGGTAAGTGATAGTAAACTATGCTTTTCTTCCCTTTGCTTTTTCATTCAGTAATATATTCTGGAGATCAAGTCATAGACATATATGTATATATACACACACACACACACACACACACACACACACACACATATATATATATATATATATGTTTTTATGACGCACAGCATTCCATTGAGTGAACATGCCACAGTTGATTCAATCAGTCACATCTTGGTAAATATTTAGGTTATTTTTAGTTTTTGACTTTTACAAATAGTGGTATAATCAGTAGCCTTGTGTATACATACATCCTTCTATATTAATAACTGATAAGAATTGTCTCAGACTATCTTGGCATCTGAAAACATAGGGATATATAAACAGGATTTACATCTCAAATGGTTCAAATATATAACTCTACTTTTCTCTGAGTCAACTTATATTTTCTATTTTCAATCTCCATCCTATCAAGACTGTTGGAAACAATTTCTATCTTTCATAGAGTCTTCCTCGCTTCTCAGTTTGTGCTATGTCTTTAGAAACGATACATAATATTTCCTGGAAGGACAATGAAGCCAATCAGGTTCCTTGTCATTAGTCCACAGATATTGCTACTAAGACCATAGCATTCCAGTTAGTATAACTTGTCCTGTATAATGCTCATATTGCAATTCTAATGCAATTGTAATGCTTGTCCCAGTTCTCTGGTGGGACCTTCTCAAAATTTCTCTACCTTGCTGAATTGTGCAGGAATTAGAAATTTTTATTAGACTCTGCTCAGGAATCAAGATGTATCATTCTACCACTCTGGGATCCACTGGCCTTTCTGTTTCCATCACTCCACTCTCCCCACAGCCCAGAGAAATGGACCTACTGTCGTGAACACCTTTGTGCTCTCACTTGTTGCCAAAATAGTTGACCACCTCCAGAAATGTTAAGCCGCTTCAGTGTCTTAGCCTTTTCAAAATAAAACCTGAACATCTCCCTACCTTCCTTCCTGCTATGTCCCTACCCTGGGTCAATGTTACCTGTTTGAATAAAAGAAAAGGAAAGGAAGAAACAAAACTGAGGTTGACATATCAAAATATTACCCGGACACATGTAAATGCTAATACCTTCCTGTTTGTTTCATATGGGAGTCTTCAATTCTTATTAAATATTAGAATCATAGAGGCAACCAAAGGAGGAAGCAAAGAGCCTTGATTTCTGCACATGTACCCCAGATCCTAAAGTGTACTTTAGGATCTGTACTACATATATATAAAGTCGTCCCTGGATGTTTTCCCAAGTCTTCAAATGATTGATTGCACAACCAAAAGCTAATGTAGTTCTTTATTTATTCAGATCCCTGGATACCTAGATACACAAGAGGGCGTGTACCAGGGATCACAAGGATGCTCACATATGAAATCCATCAATTGTAGGCACTCAAGATTATCACACATACGCAGGTAATATCTTCTTTATCCCCAGTCTGTGGTGTAGAATTACCTGCTAAAGTGGTAAGCCTTATACTGCTGGTGAATTGCTAGGTATAATTTTAAGCCCTATTTTCTCGGGACTTGGTAGCAAAATCACAAACCTCAACCTTACTCATTTCTGCATAGGTACCTAGTATAATTTTTGGGCGATTTGAGGCCAGTTTGCCCTTACAATCCACTATATTTCTGAAGAAGAGGAAGGGAAGAAAAACAGAAGAGTTTTTGCCTTTTTATTTCTGTTTCCCAGGGCAAATGAGTTCAAGTTTTCCCTGTTTCTTTGCCATAAGAACCAGGAAGTCTTTTATTCTGCCAGTCTTTTCAGACAAGGAAGGGAATCAAAAGAAAAATATGTTATTTTCCAGTTTCTCTGTTGCTGTGAATCTCTAAAGCATCATTGCAAAAAAGGAAGAGACTTTCTTGTCCTTGTTTCCTAAACATGCATCTTTATCTCTTTACCTGTCTACTGTACTGTGAATGGCAATGAGCTGTACTTGGAAGTTCAAGGTCCACTCTGTCATGTCATCAGCTATGTGATCTTAATTAACTGCTTAACATCCCTGAACTTCAATTTTAAAAGGGTAAGTTTATGTCCTTTGCAGGGACATGGATGAAGCTGGAAACCAACATTCTTAGCAAACTAACATAGGAACAGAAAACCAAACACCGCATGTTCTCACTCATAAATGGGAGTTGAACAGTGAGAACACATGGACACAGGAAGGGAAACATCACACACTGGGGCCTGTCTCAGGGTAGGGGGCTAGGGGAGGGATAGCATTATGAGAAATACCTAATGTAGATGGCAGGTTGATGGGTGCAGCAAACCACCATGGCACATGTATACCTATGTAACAAACCTGCACATGTATCCCAGAACTTAAAAGTATAATAATTTAAAAATCCTTTGAAATCTCTTTATGACATACATTTTACTACTATTAAATGATGTAAAATGTGTTCTGGTTAGTATTATGGTTAATTTCAAACAATAGAAAAGCCTACTACAGTGGCTTCAAACATAGAAGTTGTTTTTTGTTTGTTCGTTTGTTTGTTTGTTTGTTCTCATATGGAGATAGGCAGTGTGGGCTGGTAAGGTAATTCAGGATGTCACTTGCCTTAGGTACTTTCTGGGTTTTGCATGACTGTTCTTGTTGACTTCTATCCTCATGATGCCAAGATAGTTGTCTCACTTCAGACCTGACTTACTGCTTTCACCAAATTGAGAGGAGAGCAAAACATCACGGAGAGAAAATGATGAAGGTGCATAGCTGCCGACTCCCTCTTCTTAAATGTTTCCTGGGAAGCCTAACCTCGTAACTTCTACTCATATTTTATTAGCCACATCAGGACATTTGGCCACTTCTGGCCTCAACAGAGTCTGAGGAGAAGGGTGTTTTAACTGGGCCCATAGCTATTCTCAGCAAAATGAGAATTGATAATGAAGAAGGGGAAAATGGATTGGGATAGTCAACAACCATATTATACAAAACCACACAGTACACAGTGCCTGCAAAGAACACTTTAGTTTACCCAGATCTTCTCCATAATGGAAAGTATAATCCTACCACTACATCTTTGATTTTTTTCTTTTGTTTCACTCAAGGAGTATTCCTTATTTTCTTTTTTTCTTCCAAATAACATATTCATAGAAATAATAAGAGTTGAAAGATTAAAAACAATCATGTGATCCAACTTTTACTAAAAAACTAAGACTAATACTCAGTGCCTATATCACAACTGGTTCTTGCTCATCTTTGTAGATTCGGCATAACTTCACACCACTTCAGCCATCACTTGCTACTTCATTGGCAAATTATATTTTTTCTCTAAAATCAATCTTATCTCATCAACGGTCTTTATTTAAAGTTTTAGTCATATACATATAGGGATAAGGAGTAAGAAAGTGTCAACAATATATATGTACTTTTGTTACAATGTTTAGATTTCCACAAAATATTTATACATCTATTGGAACAAAAAAGGAAAGAAAGTAAATAGACATGTTCAACACAATCAAATAATAACAGCGGGTTTGAAGAATATGAACTAGAAGAGAATTTATAAATTTCAGGGAGAAAACAAGCTGTTATTTCCTTGCATATATCTTTTGGAATCCACATCTAAATTCACACATGTCTATAAACAGAACAACTGTTACAACAGAGGTCAACATTTCTGAGTCTCCTGTAATGTCACAGTAATTCAGGTATATTACAGTGACATGTGGTTTTTCCCCCTTATGAAATGCTACCCAAATGCAAAATTCACACATGTAATTGATATTTATGTGACTTGTTTTCAGTTTTTAAATTTCTTGCCTCATAGTATCTATCTTCTGCTATCTATAATACATATTAAAGTTTGTCTCTATTTATAATTTAGGCAACTGACATTGAGAGAGGTAAGAGACTTGCCCAAAGCAAAACTAAGTAAAAGAGATAAAACTTCTGTTTGCACTTCTAGCTCTCTTTTCCTCACCTCTTTAATTCTTGACTCACTGGTAAAGAATATATATGTGGGCTCAAAATTTTTAAAGGGTTTACCTGCTATTCGAGAAAAAAAAAGGATGTTTTGTTTATTTTTTCCAAGTTTGGAATATTATTGTATTGTGAAGAAAAAAACATTTTCAGGTTCAGTGGTATGGCTAAAAACTTTGGCCAATAAATTTACAACTAGACTGAAATTTCTAATCTGTAACTGACAGATAGGTGAAATTCATCATGCCACTTACCTTTAATTAACTGCTTCAATTTTCTCAAGGAGCAAGCCAAGGACAAAAAAAAAAAAAACCACATGCTCGTGATTGATATATTGAATTAAGAGCTGATCACTTTCTCTTTATAATTCTCTGTGAGGATCATCTACATCCTGAAGGGGTAGCCCTTTGAGTCATATCAACCTCATTGTAGCACCTCTATCTGCAGCCTCGTAATGACTGAGATAAGCCAAAGTCTTTCATGCTTCATTGGTTTGTTTACTATTTCTTCAGTCATTAATATGGACCTTAACTGTTCCAGGTACTTGGGATATGTACCTGAAGCCAAACTGGACAGAACCCTAAACCTGCTGGTGCTTGCACTCCTATAGGAGACAAGGGAACATATAAAAATGGTACAATGCTACCATGACTATAATAGTAGCATGCTATAAGGCAAAAGGAGGAAAAAGTCTATTCTATCTGATAGCCCAGAGAATACCGAAGATACTATCCAAACAATCATTTGAAGCACCATGAGAACATACTAGAAAAGGAAAAAAGAGCGCGATGAAAGAACAATGAAACTGGAAGAAAATAGAGGCCAGGAAGGGAGGTCTCAACAAAGTCTGTGTATATTGAAGTAGAGAAAAATCCTGGAATATTTTGTCAAACATTGTAGCTAGGTTTTTAGATTTCAGGTGTGTTGCATTTTTTCAGAGATAATAAGGTTCAAGATGGGACTGGATCATGGAGATGACTACTAACCTACAGCATGGATGGAGATTCTCAAATGAGTATGGTCATGCTATTGGATGAGTTTACATGAGTGATGTGAGTATCAATGCTACCATTGATGTAACAGGAATGAGGATGAAAGGAAAAACTGTTCCAAAACCAAAATTCTAGGTGCTATAAACTAAGGGGTTTCAAATGACAAAGGGGTATGTCAGATAATCAATGCTATATTTGGGGGACATCCATTACAAAGGAGGAATAAACTATTGCATGACTATAGCGAAGTTATGGTCTGAAAGTTAGCTATAAAATTCTAAGACTATCCCCAGAACTCAAAGTACATATGATATAAGAACGTGAAGTGTTGTCTTTGCAGAATACAGAGGAATTAGAGTCTTTGAGAAAAAGACAGGTATGTTAAGACAAAGAATTTGAAGAGTGGAAGAATCTGTTTAAAATTGAATGTGGATCCTAAAAGCTCAAATGAAAGATGCTTAGAGCAGCAGGAAAAATTAGAACAGAAAAGTGGTAGAATGAATATTTCAGAATAGCAGCAGAATGAATAGTTGGTTTAATGATCTTGCACTATCACCACTGGATAACAACAAAACAATTACGGTGCATGGTTTCTGAGGTTTGAGCACCAAACAGTGAAGTTTTGAGTGTTGATTAGGTCACATCAAATGGATGCTTGGATACTTTATGAATGGAGTTACAGGAAAGGGGCCCTAAGTTTAGGGAATCCAGAATCTTTTACAGCATTTGGTAAGCATGCCTACCCTTTGCTCTAGAGGCAAACATATGTTTGTCATACTGGATAAAAAGAACGCCTGGGATTAGAGGCACGAGGCAGGCAGATCACCTGAGGTCAGGAGTGACCAGCCTAGCCAACATGGTGAAACTCTGTTTCTACTAAAAATAATACAATATCAGCTGGGTATGGTGGTGCATGTCTGTAATCCCAGCTACTCGAGAGGCTGAGACAGAAGAATCACTTGAACCTGGGAAGCAGAGGTTGCAGTGAGCCAAGATCCAAGATCACACCATTGCACTGAGAAATAAGAGCGAAACTCTGTTTCAAAAAAAGAATGCCTGCTTTTGCTTAAGAGAGAGACACTATCCCTAGCTTCAAAGGCTATTAGATATCCTTTAAACAATAATCTGGATGGAGGAGCAGTCTGTGTCTCTATTGACAAAACATGTAGAAGCATGAGACTCTTGGAGAACAGTCTCACAATGTGACCCTTCTTCTAGCCTCAGGGATGACTGAGGATTTGAGCTTACACTTTTGTTACACTAACTTAAAGGATTTATCAATGTACTCTACCCAGGATAGGTGAAAATTCAGCTGAAATAACTATGTATCAAACCAAGCACTATTATCTTATTGTTGGGACTATAATGAGTAACAACTGGTAATGAATGATGAGCTACAGCTGAACCAGAAGCTGAGCACTGCTCATGCAGCCCTGAAGGAGCTTAATAAGATGTAACAACTGAAGAGACCCAAGAAATGATGGTTTTCCTTGGATGAGATGGCCTTGTCTTACCCACGTTTGTCTTTTTGTGACCAGGCATTTCCCAAGACTGCAGTTGCTGGGAAATTTTGAAGCCATGCCTAAGAGTTATGAGGCTACCCTAGAGTACTGTTCTGCTGTATTGTTGCCTTCTTTTCCCTGTACTTTCTAAAAGCTATCTGTTTTGTGTCAATTCAACCAACCAATGTTGCTCTTGCACAAAGTAAGCATTGCCCCTTATGAAAGGAAATAATTCTGGCTGCTTGCATTCTGAAAGATGAGTATGCATGCACTATTTTCAGGATGTTATATTCAGCAGTCCTCTGGTTCACTGTATCTAAGGAATAAATGTTCAATCTTCTGCTATGTTGGATAAATTCATGTGCCCATCTGTGAGCATCAGAGAGGGGATTTGAAAACTAAACTACTTCGTTTGCAGACTTTCCACCCATCTTCCTATTCGGCTTTTCTTCTTCACCACAGTAAGAGGTACCTGCACCATCTGAATCTTTCTGCATTCGTCTTCTAGGGTTTCTGCCCCATTCACTTAGTTTTCTGCTCCCTTATGTCTGTTCTCTGTTACAATTTGTCATCTGCCTTCCAGTTTTTATACTATGTTGTTATTGTCCACTATAATTTTCTTGATCTTGGTGGGTTTCTCCCTTTTGATTTTTTAAATAAATAAAATGAAGAAAAGTAAACAAAATTGATGACTCAATACCGTTTTACTAGGGTTTTAAAAGAGAACAAAGGTAAGCACACATGTTCAATTTACCACTGTAATCAGGATGCCTCAGAATGACTTTTTACCTTTCAATCATTTAATGCTCAACTAACCAAGGCGCCCTTCATGGTTGATGATGTACCTGGGCAGAGCCTCTAGAATGCTATTGTCTTTTTCCCCCCAGGTTGTCAAATCGAATTCAATAGATAGTTACTGAATTTTACCCAGAATAAATGTGATATAATTTATGCATACTTTAATTGTATTCATATTTTACTTTGGATGGCCATTTTCATAAAAATGGTCCATAATATATAGTCTTAAAGTCAGGTTTATTGAAGAATAATTTAATACTATAAAATTCTTCCATTTTAGGTATAGAGTAGAATGAGTTTTCACACATTTATGAAGCATTGAAACAGCCACCAAAATCAAGATGTAGAATGTTTCAGCTTCCAAAAAATGTCTTCCTGTTTCTCTGTAGACAATCATTTTACCCTATCCCCAGACCTCGGCAACAACTGATTTGTTCTTATGAAATTATCTTTGCAGGACTGTCATAGAAATGGAATTCTGTAAGTGCCTTTGTTTCTGGCTTCTATCACTCAGCAGGCTACATTTGAGATTAATCCATGAGATTAAATATGTAAGTAGTTCCCTTCTTTTTTTCCTCTTTGATCCACTGTATGGCTGTAATACAATTGAGTTGCTTCTGGTTTGGACTTATATATTTTGTGTATATATGATATATAATGCATAAATATACATTATGTATCTCTAGATAAAGCTTTATCTATAAAAATACATGATAGGTTTATATATATCTATAAAGATAATATACAGCTTTATCTAGGGCAGGAGTCCCCAAACTACGGCCCGCGGGCCGCATGCAGCCCCCTGAGGCCATTTATCCGACCCCCCACCACACTTCAGGAAGGGGCACCTCTTTCATTGATGGTCAGTGAGAGGAGCACAGTATGTGGCAGCCCTCCAAGGGTCTGAGGGACAGTGAACTGGCCCCCTGTGTAAAAAGTTTGGGGACACCTGATCTAGAGATACATAATATATATTTATTTACATTATACATATTATGTCTTATATAAATAATATAAATTGTATTATATATTATTAGCTATAATGTAAATAAATATATATCTCTATAAAGCTGCTGCAGATATGCAGGTATAGGTTTTACATGCATAAAACTTTTCATTTTTCTTAAATACCTAGGAGTAGGATTGCTAGATTATGAGTATACAAATCTTTTTGTTTCTTTTTTAAAAATGGGGATCTCACTCTGTTGCCCAGGTTGGAGTTCAGTGATGCAATCACAGTTCTCTGAAGCCTTGAACTTCTGAGGTCAAACGATCCTCCTGCCTCAGCCTCCTTAGTAGTTGGGGCTCCAGGCATAGGCCATCATGCCCAGCTAATTTTTAATATATTTTTTGTAAGTATAGGGTCTTCTTTTGCTGCCCAGGCTGGTCTCAAACTCATGGACTCAAGCAATCCTCCTGCCTCAGTCTCCCAAAGTGTTGGGATTACAGGTAGGAGCCATCATGCCCGCCCTTTGTTAAATTCATAATAAACTACTGAACCATTTTCTAGTGGCTGTTTTATACTTGCACCACAATATATAAGGGTTCTGACTGTTCCACATGACTTTGTTTTTTTGGTGCCCTATCACACTAGCTAGAATCTATAGCAAATGTTGAGTTTAAGTGCAGACAGCAGGAACCATTGCCTAGTTCCCAACCTTAAAGGAAAAGCATTCAGTCTTATTGTATAATAGAATGTTAGCCATATATGGTATTTATGATGTCCTTTAAGAGAATGAAGACGTTCTTTTCTATTTGTATGTTGCTGAGAGCATTTTGTAAAGTGGTATTAAATTTTGTCAATTTTTAAGATGCATTTATCAAGATTATCACTTTTTTTCCTTATTTTATTGATACAACTGAAATCCATTGATAGATTTTCAAAATTCAAACTCAATTTTGCATTCCTGGTATAAACAACATGTGGTCAAGGTATATTATCTTTTTATATATTACTGTATTTTATTGGTAATATTTTCAAAAGGATCTTTGCAACAAGGTTCATGAAGGATGTTGGTCTATAGACTTCTTTTCTTGTAACATTTTTTACTATTTGGCAGCAGAGTAATGCTAGAATCAATATAGAGTTGAGGAATGTTTCTTTCTCTTCCAGAAGAATTTGTACAGAATTAGTGTGATTTTTCTCTGAAAAGTTTGTTAGAATTTGCCTATAAAGTCATCTGTTCCTAGACTTTTTTTGCTTGTTTGTTTGTTTTTGTGGATGAGTTTTAATTATATTTTTATAATAGATACAGAACGATTCAGGTTACCTATTTCTTTTTTATTGTGCTTTGGTAATTTGTGTCTTTCAAGTAATTTGACTTTCATCTATGTTATATTTATTTTGTTCATTGACATAAATTTTTCCACAAAACCTTTTTAATATATACTTACTAATCTGCAGGATGTGTAATGTTTCTGCTTTTATTACATATATTGGTATTTTTGTATCTTTTTTTTTTCATGATCAGTTTGGCTAAAGGTTCATCAATTTTATCAATTCTTTTTAAAGATTCAGCTTTTGGTTTAATAAATTCTTTTAAAATTACTTTTTATTCTATTTAAAAGTTCATTGATTTCTGGTAAGATCTTTATTATTTCTCTCTGCTTTCCTTGAATTTACTTTGCATTTTTTTAGCTTCTTAAAATATTACCTTCCATAATTGATTTTAGACTTTCCTAGATTTCTAAATACACATAAAAATTTTCCTCTAAACATTGCTTAAACTGCATTCCACAAATTTTGGTGTAATACTTAATTTTCAAATATTCGGGGGTTTACAAGTATCTTTCTGTTACTTATTTCTACTTTAACTTCATTGTGTTTTTTACATTAAAAATTACATAAATTGTTTTATATGTAAATTTTATATAAAATTGTACACAGAATTTTATATTCAAAAGACAATTTATATAAATTTTCTTTTTAGTTGGTGAGATTTGAATTATATCTCAGAAAATAGTCTATTTCAGTGAATGTTTCCTGTGCATTTGGAAAGAATGTACATTCTGCCATTGTTGTGTGAAATGTCTTTTAAATATCAACTATTAACACTGTTCCATAATATTGTTCAGATCTTTTATGCTCTTAATGATTTTCTGTCTACTTATTTAATCAGTCGCTGTGAGAGTGAATTGAAATTCCCAACTATATTTATATATTTCTCAATTTATTTTTCTGTTATTTTTTTTCTTATGTATTTTGAAGTATTCTGAAGCATTTTTGTTGGGTCCATACATATTTATGACAATAATGCCTTTGTAATACAATTGTATATTAATTATTTCTCCATAGGATTTATTATTTATATCATTCTTTTTTATTTTTAATAGTAGTCCTCATTCTAAGGCTACTTTGTGTAATATTAATAGATTCTTTGACTTTTTGTTTAGTGTTTACAAAGTGTATATTATTTCTATCCTTTTATGTTAACTAAGTTATGTCTTTTCATTAAAATTTTTTTGTCCATGTTATAGAATGGGTTCTTACATTTAGGCCTAATCTGACAATCTTTGCCTTTTTGGTGGGGGCTATTTAAAATTAATTTAGATATGTTTGGATCTAAATCTTTGCTCTTGCTAGTTGCTTTTTCATTGTCAGGTATGTCTCTCTTTCCTTCCTGCCTTCTTTTGGTTTAATTGAATTTACTTACAATTTTACTACTGGAAGCATAATTTTGTACTTGTTCTAATGTTTACATCATACATTTTAAACTTATTACAGTCTATCTTCAATTAATACCATACAACTTCATGTATATGAAAATATTATAATGGTTATACTTTTACATTTTGCGCTGTTGAATTCATATATTGCACTTAAACATATTAAATACATAATACATTGTTACCCATTTCTACTTTAGTTAACCTGAAAAAAATAAAAATTCCCATTTCTACCATTTTCTGTGCTCTTTATTTGTGTAAATTCAAATTTCCATGTGATACTATAGTCTCTGAAGAACATTCTCTTTTAACACTTTTTTTAGTGCCGATACATTGGCAATAAAATCTCTTAGATTTTGTTTTTCTGAGAAAATCTCTTTTAGTTGTGTTAACTATTGAAAAACATTTTCAATGACTATAGAATTCTAGATTGACAGATTTATTTTTTTTTCTTTTAGCACTTTAAAGATTTTACTCCATTGGGTTCTGGCTACCATAGTTTCTGATGAAAAATCTGTTGTCATTGTTATATTGTTTCTCTTTAACATTTTATTTTTCCCCTCTGGCCACCTTCAAGATTTTTCTTTAAGTTTAGTTTTATCAGTTTAAATATAATAGTGCTAGGAGTGTGTGCACATGTGCATGTTTGTTCACATCTGACTTGTATTTTCTCTAAGTTTCTCAAAACGGTGGAAAATCTCAGCCATTATATCTTTAAATGTTTCTTCTGCTCCTTTGGTTCTGTCTTTTCCTTTTCAAACTTCTATTACATGTATGTTGAATTATTTTCTATTGTCCCAAAGCTCTCAGATGCTTTGTTCTTGTTTTAATTTTTTATCTTTTTTTCTCTTTTTTACATTTTGGATAATCTATGTAATCCAATATTCAAGTTATCTGTTTTTATGGTCTATTCAGTGTTCTAAGTCTGTTAAAAAATTTTATATTCAATATCAAAAATATTACTCTAAAAGCCCCATTTTACTATTTCTTTTAGCTTTCATTTCTTTTCTGATATTCTTTATTTGTATACATGTCATTCAGTTTTTCCACTAGATGATTTCGCATAGTAATCATCACAATTCTAAAGTTTATATCCATTCTAACATCTAAGTCACCTGTGAGTTTGATATTATTTATTGCTTTGTCTTGTGTTAGTGACTCCTTTTTTTCTTTGTTTTATATGTGTGTCACAATCCTGATTAATTGCTTAACATCAGGAGCAGAAGAAAAGTAAAAACTAAACATTTTTTTTTTTTCTGCGAATGAACATGTCTTCTCTTTGACCTAAGTAGCTAATGGGTTTTGGGGTTGAGTTAATTAAGTCAGTAGTTGAGCTAAACTTAGGTTTTATTGTTACTATCCTTACACTCAGATCACCACAGTTTTCAAATTCCTCTTGCAGTGAACTTCTTCTTAATGGGAGGTCTTGGGTGTCAGAAGTTTGTATATAAGCATTCCTCCTCCACTCTCAGTGTCAGCAGTCCCTGAATACAGGTGTTATTAAAGAAGGTCTCTCCCTATGCCCTTTCCTTTTCTTGGTTTTATACTTCTGTTGATAGCTACTGGGGCCTAGGTTCACTGTGAGCATAGGGGACAGTTCTCACGTCAAGCCTAAGTTTTAGGCAAAGCTTCTGTACCTGGGCCTCAGAGAGTGGAAACTTCCTGGTGTTACTATTTCTTGACCCCCTCCCTCCATCCACGGCCACCAAGCTCTGCTCAGTATTTCTGTTATCCCTGGCACCTCCTGGGCAACGAAATATTTTCCACCTCTCTCCCTATACAGAGGCCTCTATTTTGTAAGAGTGCAGGACTTGGCCAGCAGAGATTTTCCTATTCTCCCAAAGGTTTTACCTTTACCCTTTATCCAAAAACAGTAGATCTTTTCCCTAGTCCAGAGCTGCAGGGTCTGATCTCCCTCCCTCACTGGTGAAGACATTTTTTCCTATGAGAGACGTGTTCAGGGAAGCAGGAGGTATGTTGTGTCTATTCCCCAGCTGCAGTCAATCAACGGCTGCACACGTGTGCCGCCTGAGCATTATATCCAGTTTTCTTGTAGGCTCCAAATGCGTCTCATAAGCACCCGGTGGAGACTCTAGATAAGAACTTAAAAACGCTTGCAAATTTTTCTTGTGTGCGGAACTTAGAGTTATTTCTAAATTGATACACTAGCCTAGTCTCAGTATTTAAAATACACAAAAATGTTAATTTCTACTGAAATAATTTTATAAAAACTATCTCTTCTTAATTTGCCCTGCCATGGGTGGAAAAAAAAACCCTTTTATCTCATTTATCTTTATAGAGGCGTATTTCTCTTTGGAATTTATGCTTTGAAATCTCAACAATGATGGCTTTTGTAAAAGTTATGATTAAGTAAATTATTCAGCTTTTTCTTATTGTTAGGATGGGCACAATGCTCTCTTGCACCCTTCTACATCCTGAAGTTGAAATTTTTCTCTGTATTTGATTCAGACACTGTCATCAAATTTAAAAACTAAGAGAGACCTTCGTATTCCCCTAGGAGGTGTTGTTATGTGGCGTCTTGTGCCGGTGAAATTCTAGAATTTGTGAAAATATGTTTAAAAGGATTGGAAAGTGAACAGAAATTTTAAAAATCAGGTTTGGAAAAAACTGATATAATAAATCTTCAACAGTTGTAGTGTCTATTGGCTGCCCTTTATCACTGGTTAGCTATTTATGTCGGGTTGTTTGCCACCCTGAGCATGCAATTTTAAACTTTAAAAAGGCAAAGTAGTCACATGTTTCATTAAACACAAGTTCTATCTTGGGCTTCACATTAAACCATGCCTTTTACTCACAGTACATTGTGTACCACTTTGTGCTGGGTCTCATTTCCTGTCCAGCTCAAATTTCCATTAATTGGATTAAAAGAAAATGCACATACTCATCAAAATTTAGCTGCACAATTCTAAAGAATTTTGGTAACTTGACATACGAGGAATTTCACCAGCCTAATCCAACTCTAACATTTTATAGATATACAAACAAAAGGCAGATTAATTATTATCACATAATAACACAGCCATAGCAAAAATTCAGCTATCATGATTCCAGCGTCATTGACTTACAAAGATAGTGTCTATAAGAAGTTACTAGATGGTGCCTTTTTTATTTGCAGGACAGCCTGGCTCCCTTTTCTTTTTATGGTGGAGGAACCAGAGCCGGAGCTCACCCTGAGCTGGGATGCCTGGATTTGGCCTCGGATCTGGCTCTGAGCTCCCTCCCATCCAGTTCCCCGTGACTTGCTTAGCAGTGGGTGCTGTCTGGGGAAGGGGCGCCTAGGTGGTCTGTCCTCTTCAAAATTCAGCTGAGGTGGGCATATTGCTTGACCCCAGGAGTTCAAGACCAGCCTGGAAAACATGGTAAAACCCCATCTCTACAAAAAATCTAAAAATTAGCCAGATGTGGTGATGTGTGACTGTGGACCCTGCCACTAAGGAAACTAAAGTAGGAGAATCACCTGAACTCAACAGGTTGAGGCTGCAGTGAGCCATGACAGTATCACTGCACTCCAGCCTCGGCAACAGAGCAAGACCCTGTCTCAAAAAAAAAAAAAAAAAAAAAAAAAAAATCAATGGTTTACTTCTAAAACTGCTGTCAAGTTTTTTTTTTAAGCTTTTTTGTTACTTTTCTGTCAACAATTGGCCTGCACATTTAGTAAAAGAAGCAGGAGAAACTTGTTTTTTTTATTTCTATTAAACAAATTACTTTTTTTATTTGCATCTCCTGAAGAACCTAGAATAGTAGTCACATCAAAGTTGATCTATGTGTTAAACTAGATTAATTTTTCATTCCATTGACTTAGTCTTTTTATGGCCATTTGTATAATACATATGCCTGTGCAGATAGATACATATGCGGCTCTGTTTTATTATGATCTAGTAGACATAGAGAATTCCATCCCATTCTGTTTTGCATGTGGGAGTCAAAATGCCTATCTCTAATCTTAACCATGGAAAGCAAAAGCTGTGGCTTTGTAAGTATCTATACCATGCACACCCCAGTATTTGAAAAAAGTAATCATTTAAGACATCATTTTCTGGTGATTCAGCAGATCCAGTCATCAACTATTTCCTGACTCAATCACAGGCTTAAAAAAATATGTGTACTGGTTAATTCTGAGCAAAACTTAACTTTTACTGACTCATCATTGACATGAAAATGTCTCTGTCTTATAGTATAAATAGTAGTAATGATTGATCATTCTAAGAGGATAAGTAAGTAGCATGACAGGCTACTTTCAACATCCTCTGCAGTTGTATCACATAAAAAAAAAAAGAAAAAAACCTTATTCAAGATACATGCTGCCAGAGATTATCTCATACCCTGCCAAATGTGGGTTATAAAGGCCTAACAAAAGAATAAAGTAACAAAAATCACCACTATCCCTTTTACTAAATGTAGCTACCACAAATTACTGGAAATCTTTCCAATTATGGCCCTAAAATTGAGCATTCAATTGGGAACAAACAAGACCTACTCCACTGCTAATCCATAGAAAATCACAAAAATTCTAAATTGCCTGTCTTGGATTGAAGTAGATACTTACAAGGTAATGGGGTGGTCTTGGTCACCAAAGAGACGGAAATTCAAATAAAGGATGTGACACTGCAGGTGTTAGCAAGTGCTAAGTAAAAGGACGCCTCTCTTTTTTTGTGCTTGTTGACCTCTCTGCTCCCAATGCTCAGTCTCTGGGGCTAAACACATTTCCATTTCTTGCCATCGCTTTTGGGTTTTCTCATGAGAAATCTCCCTTCTATCCCTTCCTTTACTCTCCATGCATCTCCAAGCAGATTATCAGTCTGGATCCTTAAAAGGGCTGACTTATGTTGAGTCAGTCACAACATTTAAGTCCTATACACATTAGATAATTCTTTTAAAACTTGAATTTAGCAAATTTTCAAAAGAGCATCCCATACCATATGAGAAGATTTTATATGAATTAATTACAAAACGATAAACTCATATGAGATAATGTTAGACGTATATTCTGAATTTATATACATCATATATTCTGAGTTTCTCAGTTATTTCTAAAAGCATTACAAATCAGCTAGTTAGTGCTTTCAGTTTTAATGACATAAAAACTAAAGTAAGAAATATTTTCTCAATTATTTAACCATGGTGGCATAAGGTATCAGTCAGACTCCAGAAAATAAGAATATCTCTATGTATTTTAAAGGACAGGAAATTCATATATGGACTTGGTCACACTGGTGTAGAAAACAGCTGAGAAGCCAAACAGTGGCTTATTAATTAATCCAGGCAGTGGCCACAACAAGAGGTTGCTATCACCCAAAGAGAGAAATATTGTTTCACCTGAGGAGATACAGAACCACTGTTTGGGTTTCCTACAGGAGCTAGGAACCCAAAGAAGACAGTGATTCTGGTGGAAAAGCCTAATTCCTTTACCTGATGTTTTGTGATATATATATGGAGAAAGAGAGCAATTCCCTTCCTCTGCTGTAAGGCTGAGAATGAGACACAACTTGGTTTCTCCCCTTCTCCCTTTTCCTTCTGCCGGTTTTCTACCTATGCCTCACATTGATGAAAACCTATGGAAACTGATCAGCAAGGGAGTCTGCTAGCCAGAATTCATAAGATAAGGGAGGAGAATATAGTTTAGCTCAGTTCGGCAATAACTGACTCAAATCATTCCTGACAGAAACGGCACTGAATAGGATGATTTCCATGGCACACAAAACTTCAACTGCTCACTTTTAGACCACAAATATTCCTCCTCTGCTTTCATTCCCAACTTGTAATTGCTGTATGTTAGAGCCTTTGATGATTCAACCCCTTGAGTCTGTCTGGTACTTCAGTGGTCCTACTTGCAAGAGGAAGTTATTCGAAAAGCTCCCTTACATCCAACTAATTAAACCAATAAATACTTTTCAAAGGTTCTATCTTCCCAGTGTCATCAGATCTTTTTCTGGCATCCAAAGCCATCCATAGCCTGTCTTCGGCCTAATATTCCAGAGTCATTTTACACCGCTCTTCATTGGCAGATGTTTGATGCTCTTGACTTTTTGCAAAATCTGTTACTCCATGCCTTCACCATCCCCATCCGAAGCTTCTGTGCCTGTTATAGTCTCACCTGTTCTGTGAAGTCATCCATGATTTCTCCAGCCTTCTTGGCCTCCCTCTCTCAGTAAATCACATAGCACATCAGAACTGGCCGTACTGTTTTAATAGCTAAAATGTAGCTTTTATGTAATTATTGCTATTATGTACTTATTTTCTAATTGTTTCATGTGTATTTTTCTTGGAATGCCAACAAAGCATTCCAATAATAAATTATGTAATTATTACTATTATATAATTATTGCTATTAATATAATTATGTCATTGCTATTAAATAATAATTAATTATGTAATTATTTTCTAATTGTTGCACATATATTATCCTTGGAATGCAAACAAAGTGGTAAGCCCTTGATGAAAATGAATATGCCTCATACCACTTATGTATGTATGCCCTGTATCTTTTGGATTTGTGTTGATCACATCAGAGATACTCAATACTAGTTTAGTTTCCTCCATTTGGTATATGCTCACAGAACTTAATAGAAATATGCTATCGTATCCATTAGAATAACCTTTATTGTGCCTCTGTTCTTGTCTATATTCTCTTACCCTATAAGGTTTAACTCAGTCTCCTTCTTAATCCCCTGGACTTCTAAGATATTACATAATTTCTAGCTCTTGGGCAGAGCTCCCTTATTTTCTCTTTCCAGTATATGCCTCTCTTCTCCTAGCCAACATCCTCCTGAAGACGAGAATCCTATCTTAAGCTATTTCTATATTTCCACACTGCCTAGCACAGTGAGTCCAAATGAGAACATTGATTGAATTTTACTGTTTTTCTGTGTGTCCCAGAACTTAATGTAGTACTTGGCACATGTTAGGTAATCAAAGAATGTTTTTTAAAATGAATTAATAATTTAAAAAACTTATTATAATTCAAAACTAGGTTGATTTAAAATAATGTAAAAATATTATTTCTAAAAAAAATTAGGGATAAAGATCAATTCATTTTCAAGCAAGTTTTGGAAATAAGAAACATAATCTACTGATGTTACTTATACTGCAGTAACCTGATTTTGATTGGTAGCTTTAAATTCTTTTCCTGTCAAACTCTTACCAGAGGATCTAAAAATAGCAAACTAGATCAATTTTCATTTTCACTCCCCTGCTTCAGTTTGGGGGAACTTCTGGGAATCCTCCTGGGGGAAATGTGAAGAGCACATAAGTGCTCAAAATGCAGGAAATAAGAATATCAGGAGAAGAAGCAAGAGGCCTAGACGAGGTACACATTAGCTAACCCCATACTGATATTGAAGCCTCGAAACAGTATGTAACACAAGAGACCTTAAAATCCATTGTTTTAAGCAATCTTATGGTTTGAAAATGTATGCTCTTTTGTGCTAGAAGATCTGTCACTTATCATTCTTTCAGCTCTAATAAATCTGCCAGATCAATATTTGTTTGTAAGCCCAACATTACCCCCAAGTGATAGACATTGAATTGCCAGGAGCCATATAAAAACTTAGGGTTGCCCCTTTACCCCCAAGAAGAAGTTAATGGAGAAGAGGAGAGAAAAGTGAGAAGATACAGAAAAGGAAACAGAGAATGCAACTACAGGTATTGATCGACTTACGACCTATGCAACTTACGACATTCGACTTTATGACCACAATCACTAGCCACGACTGTTCCACGTCTGGCAGCGCAAACGTTGCCCAGCTGAGCGTAAGACAGGGCGGACCAGCTTTCGGCAGCACTACCATCTCCGCATGCACCATTTCAACTGTACATATAGCCTACTTAACCTACGACCAAATCGTGTTATGACCGTTCTGCGGTCCCGACCGGGCCTGGAGCTAAGGGCTGCTCACTTCACAACTGTGCTATAGGTTCCTCTGTGTATAGACTGACTTGGCTCAAAGTGTCCTCTTTATGGTAAAGAAAGGCTTTTTCATCAATTCATTTTGCAACATAGAATACATCTGAGCCGAGGTTTGTAGTTCTCCTTGAAGAAGTCCTTCACATTCCTTGTAAGCTGTATTCCTAGGTATTTTATTGTCTTTGTAGCAATTGTGAATGGGAGTTCACTCATGATTTGGCACTCTGTCTTTTACTGGTGTATAGGAATGCTAGTGATTTTAGCACATTGATTTTATATCCTGAGACTTTCCTGAAGTTGCTTATCAGCTTAAAGACATTTTGGGCTGAGATGATGGGGTTTTCTAAATATACAATCATGTCATCTGCAAACAGAGACAACTTGACTTCCTCTCTTCCTATTTGATTACCTTTTATTTCTTTTTCTTCCCTAATTGCCCTGGCCAGAACTTCCAATACTATGTTGATGATGAAAAAAAGCTCATTATCACTGGTCTTTAGAGAAATGCCAATCAAAACCACAATGTAATACCATCTCATACCAGTTAGAATGGCATTTATGAAAGCAGAGTTCTCATGACGCAATCACCTCTTAAAGTTTCTATAGCTCAACACCATTACAATGGGGATTGAGTTTTCAGCACAGGAGCTTTGGGGACACATTCAAACTATAGCAAACTGTCTTTAATGGCTAAGTGCTCCAAACTGCACTGTACGTTCTTTATCTTAAAAAGTACAGCCCTGAAAATATTTGAAGAGAGTTTTTCCCTTAGACCATTCATCTTCAATTTAGATGTTTCTAGTATCTTTATCATGGCTTCCAGGACAATCTCAATCTCTCTCCTCTGGATGAACTGCATTTTGAAAGCATGACTTTAAAATATAACTGTTGAAACTGAGTTCAATAAGCACATCAGTTGACTTCTGTCTCCTACTTACAATGTAGAAAGCTAAAAAGATTGATGGAGCCATCTACTAAGACCAAAAACAAAACACCAGGCAATCTGCAAATTGGCAATTGTCTTGATTCCGTCAGCTTGCAGAGCAACCAACTAACCCAAAATATGAGACAAGACAGCAGCCTCCATGAAGATGTAGGATGCAAACACATGCTTATCTGGAGTAGATGCCTCTGAACACTATGCACCCTGGTAAGCAGCAATAGGTCACAATTTTAAACAAATTGCTGAAGACTAAATGTGGGCTAGTGTGAGAATATAGACTTACTTTTCAGCCTTCTTCTCAGGGTAAATGTGGGCTAGTGTGAGAATATAGACTTACTTTTCAGCCTTCTTCTCAAGGTAATTTCAGGTCCTCAGGAGAAGGATTGGGAGCAGCAGATAAGAAAGGAGGAGGCTTCCTCATGGAGCAGTCATGGCACAGGAGCAGTCTTTGCCGGCAAGACACAAAACCCCTCCTAAAGCCTTCTCCGCAGCAGCAAATCTGGCCACGTTAAAGAACAAGTGAGGGCTCTGAAGGGCCACGTTAAAGAACAGGTGAGGGCTCTGAAGGGCCACGTTGAGGAACAGGTGAGGGCTCTGAAGCTGGAGAAGGAAACAGATTAAAGGAAGAGAACTACTACCCCGGAGGGGTACAGGTGTATGTCCCAAGCCCAAATCATTAGCAATGTCCTGCCATGGGGACTGAGACAGGACCACCGGAGAGCACCAAGATTTGTGGGCAGAGAGTTGTTGATGCTCTAATCACTGACCCAACAGTTTTATTAATTAAATTTCTCACCTCAATGCTAAACATTGAGGTTTTTAAAAATATCATTACAGACTCCTAAATTTTTGTCAAAAATTCACTCCTGGCTTTCCCCTAGTCATGTTATAAGATGAAGCTTTTTGAATGGCTGCCAATGAATGGGGTTTGGTCAATCTCTTTGCTTTAGGGTTTTGAAAATAGCCAACAAATAGCGAAGGGGGAGAAAAATGTTAGAGGATTAAAAATTCAGCAGCCTGCAGCAGCTTGGCTGTTCTTTTCTTTATGCTAGACTTCCTCTAAGTCTACTTTTTGAATATTGAGATGATTGGGACAGAACAGGATAACAAATATGTGAGAAAAACTTCATCTATTCTCAATCTTTCTTCCCCCCTATTGTTAGCTGACAGAAAAACAAACACAGGGGTAAAGGAAATGCGAGTTTCTCATCTGCGGTGGATGCACTTATCTGAGGGCTGAGCTTTCTCTGCTAAGTGCCAGGTGATTGAGGTTGTAATGAGAAGAGCAAAGCACCAGGTTTCCTGCCTTTCTCTAATCCTTCTGTACCAGTCCCACCCTGCTGCTCCTTCTGCCCTTGTTGAAAGAGTCTCACGGGTTTTGTTGTTGCAGTTATTGTCTCAATCAATACCACAAACGTCTTTAAGTCTTTCTTTCCATCCTTTATCCTCCAGTACTGCAAGCTGCTGAGGGATTTTCATGGCACAGGTGGAACTTTATCCCACACTCACTGCATTGCTTTACATAAGAACAATGGCTTTTCCAGAGCCCCACGGGAATGGGAGGGAAAATAAAGGAAAGAGAGATAATTATGGCCCTGTTAAATGTATTCTGCTTCCCTTCATCTAATCCCTAAAGCAAAACCCAAGAGACTCTGTGTTTTTGAAGTCATTTAAGAAACAGGTCTGCTTGCTGAGAAATGCCAGATATAGGTGATGGGAAGGAAGGCAGCAAACCACACTGCCATGTATGTACCTATGCAACAATCCTGCATGTTCTTCACATGTACCCCAAAACCTAAAACGCAATACAATATTAAAAATAAAAAAGGAAAAGGAAAAGGTCTATGTAGAGGAGACAAGTTGAGGGGTTACGTCATCAGGGAACTCTGCTCTAATGGCCCAATGATGCTTAGGGGGTTTGCTAGGGATTTGGGGTTATTTTATTGTTGTTGTTATTTACTTTCTTTTTTCTTCCTACTGGTTTTGGTTTCAGTGTTCCCAGAGTTTACAGTAACAAACTTTTGAGTATGACATGTAAGAAAGATGGTGATTATTATTATTATTTTTTTTACAATTCAGATTAGAGGTTCAGGTAATAACTAAGAGGCCTTGCTTTCTCCCTCTCTCCTTCTTTCATCAGCTATTTATTAAACACCTCCATGGGTAAAAAGCGCCTTTATCATTCTAATGACAGTTGGTTAAAAGCAATGTAGGTGCTATAAAAATGAATGAAACACAAAGCCTTTTTTCTTGTAGCATAAGAACTAGCTGTGCAGTCCCAGAACGGCTATGGCTAGCAAACACTGCATTGTAGCACAATCGCTCCCTGGCCACTATGATTAGGCGGGAAGGTATCAGAGGCTGCAGAGCACACCCTGGTACCCCAAAGCTCAGCCAGTGCTTGGCACAAACTGGGCTCCATAAATGTTTCTTGAACTAACTGAATGGACAGATGGACCCCAGAGAACTTTCCATTCACATTTTCTGTGTCCAGACCAACTTTCAGATTTCGATCTTGATTATGAAGAATCTAGATGCACTGAGACCTGCTAACTCACCTCCACAAACACGAAAGGGGATTTTCCAGTTCTTGGAGACATTTGGAGACTTTCCAAATCATGGCAGAACAAGGAGAAATTACCAAAATACAAGCCTCTGAAGTAGAGTTATCTAAACTCCAGAACTCTGCAGACTTCCTGCTCTACTTTAAAAGCAACAAAACAACTTTAAAGGTACTAAAAATCCCTACTCTTGCATCTTGTGTGTGTATATTACTCTCTATTTGAGGATGTTAGCATCATCCAATCCACTTTGCATGATAACTTTTTCTGCAACTCCTGACTGGTGTTTTATCAGGTTCAAGGTGAAGACATGAAGAGATAGGTCAGTCAGAGTTTTGTGAGAGATCCTGTTATTTTGTAGACAACTGTTATGGTAAAAACTTATTTTTTACAGTAAGATACAAATTACTTGGATATTGCTTTCTCATGCTTCCACATGAGATTTGCTTCTACAAATCTTTAGATATGCAGCCAATTTAATTGGTTTTCTATATTATATACGTTTGTAATATCCCGTCTTCTCTCTGCCTTTTCCCATCTCAGTCTTGCATCCAATTTATTGAAACCATCTAACATATCTTCTCTTTTCCAGAATGATGCTGTCTTTTTTGTCCCTAGGAATTTGAAACTTTTTTAACCTTATTATCTTCTTAATGTCCTTTGGAAAGTAGTAGCACATAGATCTGAATTCAGGGCTCAAAATACCATCAGGTCGGTATGACTGAGTACTTGCCTCGCTTCTAACCCGAGCAGTGGCATGGCAAGCACGTCACACCTGGCACATCACAGTGACCCAATTCCATTTGATGCAATTCAGTAAATGAATCAAATGGCCTCTGTGGGTCAGGAAGTTGGCTGGTGCAACACACGTAAAATGAGAAGATTCTGAAGTCTTCACTCAAAGACTTTAGCATTCACTAAGGAGGTATACCCACAAATCTCTAACTATTCATGTGTAATAAATATTTTACCACCTGTATGAACACAGTCCTGTGGAAGTACAGAAAACTGTTATTTCTAAAGGGTGTGTGTGTTTCAGGAATTGGTGTGGGCTGAGATTTGGCCAGGGAGGCTTCCCAGAAATAGTAACACTGAAGTTGGGTCCCAAAAGTTGGGTGCAACTGGGTTAGACAAAGCGGACAAGAAAGGGAATTTCAGCAGGAACTCAAAACACAAAAGTGTGGCAAAGTATGGAGTGTTTGGGGGAATGCACTGTGATTAGGGAGAATGTAACAGAGGGGGCAGAGCAAAGAGCAAGTCTGCCCAGATTGAATTTGGTTGCCCCATAGGAAAAGATGATCTATAGTAGGTAAAGGGGTGCCATGGAAGAATTTTAAGTAGAGAATTAGCATGCTCCAGTTCAGATGCTTGAAAGATAATAGTAGGTCAGTATGTTAGAATGACAAGATAAAGGAAAGCTGAAGTCAGGAAAATTAGATATAAGGTTTTAGAAAGAGTCAGAAATATACTCGTGTGTGTGTGTGTGTGTGTGTGTGTGTGTGTGTGTGTCCACATGTGTAGTGATAGGTAGGTTGTCCAAGCTATAGGCTCAAGAAATGAGCATTTGTGCATCTGCAAAATTCTCCCCCATTAATATGTAGTTGCCTGCCTCTAAGCTCAAAAATGATGAAGGCATGGCAAAGAATTATCATAATCTTTATACATTTTCATTTACTTCTGAAATAAACACATAAGAGCCACATTATACAAATATTTAATAGCTTCCAATGTCCAGAAGATATAAATATCTCCCTCAGCAGTAGCATTCCCCACCCGAGTTCAGGTGATTTTTGCATTATACAAACCACCTTGACCTCCAAAATGATACGTTATTCTAATAATGTGTTTGGGAATATGGTTGTGATTTTCATGTCTCTCAAGAGGACAGAATGATAACTCAGTGTATCATATTTATTGCGATGAAGGTAATTGAGCCATGGAAAGGGGCCAATAGAACAGTCTCCCCTTTATCCTCAGGGGTATTTTCCAAGACCCCCACTGGAGGCTTGAAACTGTAGATACTACTGAATCGTATGTATGCTGTATGTTTTTCCCTATACAGTAATGGGTGGACATACTAGACAAAGGGATGATTCATGTCCCTGGCAGTACAGAGCAGGACAGCGAGAGATTTTATCAAGCTACTCAGAATAACACATACTTTAAAATGTATGAACTGTTATTTCTGGAATTTTCCATTTAATATCTGTGGACCGTTGGCAGCAGTTGATTACTGGTAACTGAAACCCCAGAAAGCAAAACCATGGATAAGGGGTGACTGCTGTACACGAAATGACCCCACAAAAGGGGAGAAGATCTCTGTTTCCTTGGGAAAATGATTATAAAGTATAACCATACTCCATATGTGTGAAGTGGCATTTTAAAAAAGTGTTAATATCAAAACATTTATTTGTTTGACTGGGCTTCAACTCAGAGGTTAGCAATCTAGAGTGAGTATGCAGAGAAGTTGGCAATTCAGCCTCTAGGGCCATATCCCTTCCCCACTCCCTTGGCTGCCTTTCCCCTCCAGACACTAGGAGGCGATATTGCACACAGGCTATGAGGGTAGGCTCTGGAGCCTATCCAAGTTTAAATGCCACCCCCACTACTTTTGCGATCTTCTCAAACTACTTAACTGTTTTTTTATGTCAGGTTATTTTATTTTGCATTTTAGAATTAGATATACTAGATATACTTCTAGGTTCATGTGATACACTATTGAAAAACACAAAGATCCCTGTCCTTGTGTTCTTTGCATTCTAGGACAGGGATAAGGTGTGAACAATCAAATGATTCATAGTAAACGTGTGGTATATGAGCAAGTGACTGGTACTATAGGAGTGCAGTAAAATAAGGAAGGGTAAAAGTAATGGGGAATGCTGGGTGGGTGGGTGGCACAGGGCAGCATGTAGTAGGTCGCCTGGGCCTTCTCATTGAGAAGGTGAGATGTGAGGAAGTAGTTGAAGGAGGAAATGGAGTAAACCCAGTAAATCCTGGGATAAAGGCCCTGAGGTCCTAACTGGTGTGTTGGACAAGCATCCTGGAAACCAGTGTGGCTGCAGGTCTGGGAAGGGGAGAGGGTGGGACGGGATGTCAGACAGACAGTGTGAAGCCTGGTCACTAGCATCTTCTAACCCATTTTATGTTCTTTGGCTTCTAGAGTGAAATGGATTTGAACAGAGGAGTGACAAGATCTGACTTACAGTGTGAAAGCTACTGTGTCGAAAACCGCCACAAAGGACAAAAGGTGGGAGCAGCCAGGCATTTTAGGTGGGAGCAGCCAGGCATTTTAGGTGGGAGCAGCCAGGCATTTTAGGAGACTTTGGCTGAGATGCCAGTGAGAGGTGATGATGTCTATACTCAAGGTGCCAACAGTGGTGTGGGTAACATATGATCAAGTTTCATATTTATTTTGAAATTGAAGTCACAAGATTTCCTGAGAGGCAAGATAATGCTAACATTTTTGGTATGAACAATGGAAAAGATGAAGTTCTCACTAACTGAGAAACCTGTGAGCAGAGATTTCAGGAGAAACATCTGGAGTTCCGTTGTGGTGATGTTGAGTGTGAGAGGTCCTTTAGACTCCTAGGGGACAGATTGAACCAGAGCTTAGATACCTGATTCTCAAGCTCCAGTGAATGGAGAAAGAATTTGAGAAAGAATTTGGATGTTAACTTAATGTATGTATCTTAAATACATTTAAAGCCAGAAATTTTGGTTGAGATCATCGAAGGAGGGAATAAATAGGATGAATTTTTTTTTTTTTTAAATGATGAAGGTCTGAGCCCTGGGACACTGGAATTCTAAAAGATTTGGAACATGTAACCTCTGGCATTAAAACAAGTTTAATTATGAAGCTGATGAGGCTTGAGTCTTGGGCTTTTCCAGGGCCAGAGCAGGGGCCCCAATAATATCTTTTTAAGTTTTCTAAAAGTAAGATGTTTTAATCATATCTCAATTAAGATCACTCTCCCTTTTTACTCCAACCTCTCTTCATTGCATTGGACTTCTCTTGTGACAGGGGATCCATTTTTTGGGGTGGGGGGGAACTCTAAAACAAGTTGGTAATATATTTGATTCAGTGTATTAAATCTATTAATATGACTGACAGTCATTTCCATGTATAATTAAGCATTGCCCTTGTCATGGTCTGGGAATGGTTTCCAGAAACATTTTTAACTTCCACAATGCCACTTCAGCTGGGGTCATAACACCAAGATGCAGGCCCAGAGGTCCTGGTATCTTACAGTTTCTAGTATCAAATAATAAAGGAGAAACAAAGCCTGAAATTTATGAGGCCCAAAGCTTTTCTGGAAAGTTCTTCTAATCATCAGCTGTATAAAATTGTGATGGGAAGATTTAATTGCCATGGACACCTAGTCAACACAGAAGTTAGTTCTCTTCTATCACAAATACACTAGAAAATGGAAAGAACACATAACTATAAACACCTCTGACTTTTTTGGAGGGGGATGGGAATTGGTGTGAATGGAAATTGTCGGGATTCCTGTGACTGTACAAACCGATAGTAGCACTACAAACACTGAGTATATCTCCAAAAGTTGATATAAAAGAAATGTGATAAAGGCTTTCCCAAGTTTGGCCACAATCCCAAATTCGTAACAAGTTGTGAAATGAGGGGACAAATCTAAACTATTAATGAGAAACAAAATTTGAAGGAAAAAAATACTTGAGGAAATACTGAATTGTTTCCTTTCTGAAA
The DNA here is from genome assembly GCF_048565385.1 of Saimiri boliviensis. Classification (NCBI taxonomy): domain Eukaryota; kingdom Metazoa; phylum Chordata; class Mammalia; order Primates; family Cebidae; genus Saimiri; species Saimiri boliviensis. Next base: position 26,442,626 of record NC_133461.1, read on the forward strand.
CTCTACTGAACAATATATGGAAATTGATACTGAAAATAATTCAAAGGCAGAGGTGATGGAAAATTATGCTGACAACAAAAATAAGTTAGGAAAGGATTACAAAGGCGTGGCTATATGGTGCTGTGAGATATATATATATATATATATATATATATATATATATGCTGGTTTTCCTTCATGGTTCCTGGCTCATAACTTCCATAGCCTTTAGTCTTTTGTTAGAATGTTGAGCAGGCCTCTGAGCTTCTCCTGCTCTCCTTCTACCTTAATGTCCCTCTGTCTTTCTGACCGTGGGCCTTGAGGCCCTCCCATGAGAGGGACCCATCCTGTACTCTGGGGAAAGAAATGCTGATGTCATGAAACTTCCATAAAAACCCAAGAGGACAAGGTTCAGGGAGCTTCCTGATAGCTGAACACCTGGAATTTGCTGGAGAGTGGCAGGCGCTGAGAGGGCACAGAAACTCCACCCCCTTCCTTAGTACCTCATCCTATGCAGCTCTTCATCTGTATCCTTTGCAATAACCTTTATAATAAACTGGTAAAGGTAAATGTTTCCCTGAGTTTCATGAGCCACTCCAGCAAACTAATCAAACCTAAAGAGGGGATCATAGGAACCCCGACTTCTAGCTTGTCAGTCAGATGTTCCAGAGGCCTGGTCTTGTGGCTGGTGTGTGTATAGGAGGGGACTGAGCCTTCCACCCGTGGAATCTGACACTATCCCTGGATAGAGTGTCAGAACTGAATTAGAGGACATGCAGCTGGTGTCTGCTGCTTGGTATATGGGGAAAAATCCCACATATTTGATCACAGAAGTCAAGTCTTCTGTGTTGACTGTCGTGGTGTGAGACTAGAGGAAAAATGTGGTTAGAAAGAGTTTTCCCTACACAGGCTGGAAGTTAAGTTCCTAAAAAATAAGTTACTATGTTATTTTTCTGACTTTCATATTTGTGGTACTTGCTTTTGTGTGTTTGTAATTTGTTGTAATTTCATTTCTCATGTAAATAAATATTCACTTTTGTACTTAATTTTGTGTGAGCAGTTTTCTATTCTTTTCATTAAATAGACTGGACTCACATAAGCTTCAGGCCATACAAACTCTGAATCTATTTATGCCTGGTACCTCATCAACACAACACAAACTAGAGTTTCTTGTGCATTTTCCTGAGCACTCATGCTCCTTACAGCCTACAGTTGAAGATTGGTGTTTAGCCTCCACTCCCAACATGGCCCCTCAGTAGCCACTGGTCAGCTAGACCCATGGCCAAGGAGGGGATCTTTGCATGATTCCCAGTGTCTCATCTTGCTTTCCTTTAAGCAATCTGCTCTCCAGGGTGACATTGTTTTCTATGTCATGGAGTTGACAAGTTAGCAGCCATCGTGTGTGGGAGAGAGTGTGTGTCTGTGTGTATGTGTTTGTGTGTATGTGTGGTGGAGAGAAGGGTCCACAGGTCTCTCTTTAGATTCTTGAGATAATCATGGGTCAACAGGGGGAAAATAGGTTATCTACTGTCGTGGTGAGACAGATGTATATGTTTTAGCTTCCTAGAAGCCATTATTGAGCTGAAATATACCCTATCACACATGTTTGCATATTTATGTTTGTAGTATTTTGAAAGCCAGTGTGCACTTGAATGACGTACATTCATAGTTGCAGTAGGTGCAGAAACAAGGATTTGTTCTTGGTGCAGCACCGGGCTATGTACTTAGTAGGCGCACACAATTATTTCCCAAGCGCAAAACCTCAGGCAAAATTCTCTACAAAGCAAGAAATAAACTAAATCTATAGTTGTCATAGGGAAGAAAAACATCTATTCAATAGAATAAATGAACTACTTTAAGGACATCAAAAACAACTATATAGAATTGAAGAGCAAAACTTATATCTCACAAATCATGATACATTTGCAAAGCATTTTTCCTGTGTGCCACATTTTTCCAATGTTGCAAATATTCTGAATACAAAGTAGATGATGGAGTTAAAAGGAATAACATCTTTTAAGAATTCTAAAATGATACGTAACCTTACCCAGTCAGTATAATTTGGGAAACAGTAAAAACAAAATATTTTTCTCAGTTTAGAGCATGCAAGACAAGCTTGAGAAGAACATGCTAAGTACAAACTGCATAGCAGTTTGGTTGTCAGACGCTGTCAGAATGTAAAACATACCTCTGAAAGGGTAGTAATCAAATTTCCAAATTTGAAGGTTATTGGTTCCTAAAATGGGATATCAAATTGTCTTCTGAAAACTTGTTCTCTGCCTTTGGAAAAATGAATAATCTCATCTAATGGTGATGGGGGGGTGAACTGGAACCCTGTTTGAAGGCAGAATGATGACTAAGTCAAATTTTAAAGCATGCTTTGTGGTGAAAAAATTCAGTGCTTTTCAAAGACTGGGAGAATAGTTTGAAAACAATAGAAACTGAATTGTTTGTTTTTTATCATCTCTACCTGAGTGATTAGGAGCTATGGTACATTATCTTCTCTCACAGAATTTTACCAAATAGAAACCGCTTTTAGTTTAATAAGATGGTAAGCTTCACTAGAATTTACCAAGAACTTGATAATAGAAGGGAAATCTTGAGCCATGGATTCTAGTCCAGGACTTACATGGCTTATGTGACTTTCCATTTCTGACTTTCACTTCTCCAGGTCTCAGTTTTTTTTCCATAAAATAAAGGGGTTGGATTTGATTAAATGTTATTAAACTAGACTCTGTGGTCCTCTGGGTTTAGTAATAAAATTCAAATAATCCATGACCACCTGAAAACCATATGCAGAATTTTGAATGTCTGTGCATTTTGCTGGTTAAGTCAAATTTTCAGATTCTCTGAGAGTTTTTTAAAATTTAGAAATATCTTTTAATTAGATGATATATTGGGGCCTTTTAAAATTCACATACCTAGAATTCATTTTATACTATTGTACCGTATTTTTAACTTTGTTGCTAGGAATTCTATCAGCATACTAGCAGGTACTATATTAATTAGCAATACTAATTGATAAGCTGCCTTATTTTTTACTCTGGACTGATGAGGTTAGTTGGAGCTACTGTGTTCTTTGTCATAGGCTAAGAAAAAGCAAATGTCAATTAAAATGCAGTAGGACAATGAAAAAATGAGAGAAAATGAAAGGAAATTGTGTTGAATTAGCTAAATGCTCCATCTTTGAACTTGAAAGACCATTTCTCAGACCTTTTCTTGACCTCCTGAAATGAGCCTCTCAATCGCCCCTCCCTCCTCCCTCATCTTCAATCTATGCATTTTACAAACATTTGCAGAGAGCCTACGGTGTGTCTGCATCCTAAAGACAGGGAGGAAAACATGAAAACAACAGGAGCTGATATTGATTTTGCACAGATTTATTCTTCCATAGAACAAGATCAACCTTTCCCATAGGCAGGTTAAGTGGCTTTCTGTATGGGGTGATGTAAAAGTTCCTGAGGGAGGGAACCCTGCACAGAGGTGTCTGGTTCTGGCCCTGCCAGGTGCTTGCAATTCTTACATTAGTCATTTATTTTTATTAAGGCACTGAGAGTCTCCCTGTTACAATGCAAAGGTTACTTGGGAGGGAAAACAAATTAAATAATTAGCACAGATGAGTTAAACACATTAGCTTTACCCTGCAGGTACAGAAAAGAAAGGATGCGTAAGGATTGATTGCACTGTGCAGAGAAAAGTTCTAGAGATCACTGAAGATGCCTCCTTTTGGGATATAAACTTTTTAATGTCAAAAAGTTTTACAGCCTCACATGACAGTATTTTGACTTCTAGAAAAATAACACACATCATTTACTAATGAATACTATGTACCAAGTGCAATACGAAGCACTTTACATTTTCTCCTTTAATTCTTAAACAGCTATATGAGGAAGATATTAATCCCTATTACACAATTTAAGAAACTGAGCGTTCTGAGAGGTTAATTTTCCTAAGATGACACAGATAATAAGAATAAAACAGATCAGGATGCATCCACATCTCTCAGATTCCAAAGCTTGGGATCTAGAGGTAATATGCTATACTGCTTGGAACTTTTAAGTTCTCGGTTTACTTCACCAGTTTCTCAGTAGCATTTGGCAACTTGGTTATTCCTATCTGTTTTCATGCTGCTGATAAAGACATACCTAAGACTGGGTAATTTATAACTAAAAAGAAGTTTAATGGACTCACAGTTCCATGTGGCTGAGGAGGTTTCACAATCATGGAGGAAGGCAAAAGGCACATCTTACATAGCTGCAGGCAAGAGAGACAGGGAGTTTGTGCAGGAAAACGCCCCCTTATAAAATCATCAGATCTCATGAGACTTACTATCACAAGAGCAGCACAGCAAAGACCCTCCCCCATGATTCAATTACCTCCCACTAAGTCCCTCCCACAACACAGGAGAACTACAGTTCAAGATGAGATTTGGGTAAGGGCACAGCCAAACCAGATCACTCTCTTAACTCTGAATCAGTTTTGCTGCCAACTCTTTGATATTTCTTTTTCCAATTGTCTTTACAGGTTCTTCATATTTTCATTTAATAAATGCTTGTGGCCCCCAGGGTTCCATCCTTAGCTCTCTTCTCACGCTACACACTCTCCTTGAAAGGCCTCACCTCTCTGATGGTAGTATGATGATGAGTATAAACTTTCATTAATAGCATAGATCTTTGTTATGAGCTCCAGATTTATATGTCTACCTGCCTTCTGGACATCTTCATGTTCAGACTTGGGTATCTCAAACCCAAGGTATTAGTCAGGATTAAGTAAAACTGTAAATGACTGAATTTACTCTCAGAGGCTTAAATAAGATCAATGCTTATATTCTTTTTTCTCACATGGGCATGCCAAGGCAGAAAGAGGGTCTCAAGATACTTGATCTCATTGCTTCACCATCCTCAACATGCAGCTTCCACCTCATGGTCTAAGACGCCTATTGGAGGTCCGTCCGACCTATCTATGTTCCCAGCCGTGAGACTCAGGAAATGAGAAACAGGGAGAAAAACACCTGCTGAAGGAGTACTCAACAGCTGTGCTTGCATCCCACTGGCCAGAACCTAATTACATGGTCACACCAGCTGCAAGCAAGCAGAGACATGCCTAGCTAAAACACGGGCATCCATTTTGGAAGAAAATGGGTGTTTGAGGCCAGCAAGCAGTCTCATTCATCATTAGCATATTTAAAAATAAATGTATCTATTTCTAAACAACAAAATCTGCTTTTCTTCTTCTGCCTGCTCTCTTTATCTACCAAACTACTCAAGTCAGAACTCCTACATTTAGCATCGCAAAACGCTATTGACGTTATCTCTTCAATACACTTAAAGTCCATCTCCTCTCCTGAAATTAAAATGCCCTTCCCTAGGTCCTGCCATAACCACGTTCCACTTTGATAACTGACACCTTTTAAATGATCTCCCTGAAGTCAGTTCAGCTCCTTGTTTATCCATTTCCGACCCTAATGGCAAAGCCACTTTTTAAACATGGCTTAGATCACAGATAGACCTATTTATCATCCTACCATGGCTTCTTATATCCTACCCAATCAAGTTCATGTCCTTCACTGAAGCCTTATTGCTTACTGATACTCTCTGCTCTCTCCCCCTTACTTTTTGCCCCCTGCAGTTCTGTCATTCAGAAGACGTTTCCAGTTCTTCAAATACATGTGGCGCTTTCAATCTTTGATCTTCCATCCCGGCTCATTACTTGGAATGTCCTCCCTCTATGCCCACAACTGTGTCCTAAATCCTGCTCATGCCTCACATATTAGCTCAGGGTCATCTCCTTAAAGAAGCCTTCTATAAAGCTCACAGGCTGTGAAACTTCGTTTTCCTATAGCATTTCCATCACAAAATTTTTCACAATGCATACTAATTAATTATTTTCTTTCTTCCCCTCTGTCTTAGCTTGGGCTGCTATGACGAAGTACCGTAGACTGGGTAGCTTATAAATAATAGAAATTTATTTCTTTCAATTCTGGAGGCTGATAGTCTGAGATGAGGATGCCAGCATGGTTGGCTTCTGGGAAGAGCCCTCTTCCAGCTTTCAGACCATGAACTTATTGTGCCCCTTCACTTGGGTAAGAGGGCAAAATAGCTCTCTGGTGTCCCTTTTCCAAGGCCACTTATCTCATTCCTGAGGGTTCTACTCTTAAGGCCAAATTATTTCTCAAAAACCCCAACCTCCAAATACCATCTTGGTGATTAGGATTTATTTATTTATTTTTTTTTCCTTTTTGAGACAGAGTCTTGCTCTGTCACCCAGGATAGAGCACAGTGGCACAATCTTGGCTCACTGTAACCTCCACCTCCCAAGGTCAAGCAATTCTCCTGCCTTGGCCTCCCAAGTAGCTGGGATTACAGGTACCCACCACCTGGCCTGGTTAATTTTTGTTTATTTAGTAGAGATGGGGTTTCACCATCTTGGCCAGGCTGGTCTCAAACTTCTGACCTCATGATCCACCCGCATCGGCCTCCCAAAGTGCTGGGATTATAAGGCATGGGCCACTGTGCCTGGCCCTAGGATTTCAACATATGAATTTTGGAAAGACATAAATATTCACCTTCCAATTGTACCTTCCCACCCTGTGGACTCTAAGGAAGAGATTCATTTAGAGCAGGCATCCCCAAACTACCACCCGCGGGCCGCATGCGGCCCCCTGAGGCCATTTATCTGCCCCCCCCGCCGCACTTCAGGAAGGGGCACCTCTTTCATTGGTGGTCAGTGAGAGGAGCACAGTATGTGGCGGCCCTCCAATGGTCTGAGAGACAGTGAACTGGCCCCCTGTGTAAAAAGTTTGGGGATGCCTGATTTAGTCTATAGATCGCCAGTGCTTAGTATGGTGACTATCACATAATACTTTGACAATAAGTAACTGAGTTCATTAAACAAGATTCCAGATATTTTTCCTACCATCTGGACTTCTTCTCTGATCACCTTCTGGGTACTCCACAATACTAGTCCTAGTTTGTTATCCAGACCAAGTTGTCCTGATATTTCTGCTTATGTGCACACTGGACCAGAATAACCTACCAAGGACAGACCTCCAACCTGACCCTTATTCTTTATTTGCCTCTCTGCTACATACCAGACATACTCATTTGTAGAACATTTCGTCCTGAAACTACTTATACCCCATCATAAAACTATGTATTCAGTTCTTATTCTAAACTTTACTGAGTCCACAAATCTAATAACAAACAAACCCTTGATCACTAAAAGACTAATGTTTATTGAGAATTAACGCAGAATTAAGTCAGTATTGCAGCCCTCTTGTGTGCCAGTGCTGAGGATACGGTGGTGATGAGTAAAAGCAGTTTCTCTTCTTACGGAGCTTCTGCCTTACTCAAGAGAATGCCATTAATCAAATAATTGCATTAATAAAAGTTTAATAACAAACACTGAGAAGCACCTTCGATGAACTGAAGGCAATACTGTGATTGCGTATTTCAAAGAATTGTGACTTAGATGAGGTGGAGACGAGAAGGGTGAAAGGGCATGGTCAAACGGGTCAAGGAAGAATCAGAGGGATGCATAGGCACTGGGGGGAAGATGGTGAAAATGAGAGGAGCGAGCATAAAGGAAGAATATTGAGACAGAGGGAATAGTCTGTTCCAAGGATCCGTTGAAGAAGGATTCCCAGTGCTTTCAAGACAATGAGAGGATGCTGATATAACTGGAACATGTATAGTAAGAATAAAGAGGTAGTAGTTAGCCATCCTAGTAGAGCCAGTTCGAATACATGGGTCTTCAGAACAATTCTAAGTAACTGCTTTATGAGATGCGGGTTGAGGAAGAAATCATGTGCTTTTCAAATAAGGGATTACTCCAGTGCTTGTCAGACCTGCTAAGAGAGACTATATATGGCGTGGTCTGTAACTTCAATGAGCTTACAACTAAGAACAAGATATTAACACAAACAATTATGTATCAAGTACGACTGACTTGTTTGTTAATGATTCAAGTAGCCAAGGAATTCAGAGATGGGCTCATTCTTTGACTTCCCCTAAAATTTGTTACCCAGTGACAACTAGGATAGATAATGGTCTAATAGGAAAAATGTACTTTATTTCATGGTGCGTTTATCTGTCTAGGAGTTCATTCATGGGTATTTTTCTTAGACTAATAAATTAGTGAAGGTTCTAAATGGGGAGTGGGAAATATCAGCAAGGACTTATAAAATACAATCTGCCCCAGTCTGAAAAGACCAAACAGGATTTTTTTTCCAGAAAGATTGCATTTAATTAGCCCTTAGTTTGGTTCTAGTAGCAGACAGGATTTAAGACTTCATAGTAATAATATGCAAAAGGCCAAAATACTCTTGAAACAAGTGCTAACCTTTGCCACTGAACAGTGTGAGATGCTGTTGGTGTTACTGAGGCATGAAGGCAAGGAGTGGGAGTGTGATCTGCTCTTCTAAAGTAACTAGGAAAGCAACTGGCAGTGACCTCCAGGTATACATCGACATAGGGCTATGATGGTCTACAGTCAGGTCACAGTGTCCTTGGGGAATCCATAGCCATGGCTAGGCTATGTGAGTGAGCATACAGTTATTAATGCATACCTACTTTAATAGCTAATTCTTTTTTTTTTTTTGAGACGGAGTTTCACTCTTGTTACCCAGGCTGGAGTGCAATGGCGCAATCTCGGCTCACCGCAACCTCCGCCTCCTGGGTTCAGGCAATTCTCCTGCCTCAGCCTCCTGAGTAGCTGGGACTACAGGCGTGCGCCACCATGCCCAGCTAATTTTTGTATTTTTAGTAGAGATGGGGCTTCACCATGTTGACCAGAATGGTCTCGATCTCTTGACCTCATGATCCACCTGCCTTGGCCTCCCAAAGTGCTGGGATTACAGGCTTGAGCCACCATGCGCGACCTAGCTAATTCTTAATGAATGCTTACTGTGTCTTGAGACCTGTTCTACATAGCTTATATATAAACTCATCTAATTCTTAGGAAAACCATACAAAGTAGGTATAATTTGCTTCATTTTGTAAATGAGGAGTCTTAAACACAGAGGGGTGAAGTAACTTTCTCAAAGCCTCACAGTTAGGAGAGGAGCCAGTATTAGAATCCAGGCAATTGGTCTACAAAGTATATAATCTTTGTGGAAAAAAATGCTACAGTGCCCTCAATCATGTGCCTGCTTCAATGGTTAGTGCAAGAATTAGCTGTTGATACGTATAGGGAGTTTAGGACAGTTCCTGGCACATAACAGTACCCGTATTTTTTCCTCCATGTCGCTCTAGTCTGATAAAGTTGACAGAATTGTCATCGCTATTATTCCCTTCATTCTGGTTCGTTCACGGTTTAACTGACTCCCAGCAACCACAGCACTGTCAGTTAATATGTTAATTAGCTGCTTTTTGTCTAATTCTTTCAGGTGACTGCAGGATAGGAAGGAGGAGGAGGAACTTACAAGCACATTGGTGATTTAAGAACCACAGCGGTGTGCCGGGCATGGTGGCTCACGCCTGTAATCCCAGCACTTTGGGAGGCTGAGGTGGGCGGGTCACCTGAGGTCAGGAGTTGGACACCAGCCTGACCAATATGGTGAAACCCCGTCTGAAAAAAAAAAAAAAAAAAAAAAAAAAAAAAAAAAAAAAAAAAGAACCACAGAGGTGCACATTCCATCCAGGCCAGGATTGTGTGGTAGGAACATGAAATATTCTAGAAAAGCAAGAAGCCTGAAAGTGTCTAGTCTCCTTTACATGTTACAAACATATGCTTTCATACTATTTCCCAAAGGAGGAAGTTGGGGGTGGGGGGCAGTGAAGACGGTAAAATAGCTACAAAACTGCATGAGATGTGGATTACTGAAAAGGAAATTCAGATGTGGGAAGAGAAATCAGAAGTAAGCACAGGGCAGTTTCATATCATGATATCATACACTGCATAGTTGATAAAAAGACTGTGGCACAGGCGACAGGTGAGGTAATGACATATTGACTTCAGGACCATGGCTTGAAGGCAGAGGATAAAAGATAACCTGTGTATGGATTTCCAGGATGAATGAAACCATAATCTCTCAAAATCAAAGATACCTGCCTCTGACTTCTCTCTGCTGAGGAAACATACTATCATCAAAAACCAGAATGTTTCTTCGAAAGTTTGTCTGTGGGGCTAGTTAGTTCAGAGCGACAAGCTGCAAGTACAGATGATAAGAGGCAGATAACAAGGAAGATGCTGGAAACTTCCAGAACAATGTCTTCCAAGCAGTGAGACTGCTGAGGGTCGAGACTCTCTAGAGCCTCAGGTTCTGGGAACATTTTTTAATACACTGCTGCACTGCATTTGTATCATGGCAGGACAGATTGGTATTCTGCAATGGACCCTGATGGACACACAGCTGGAGCAGAAACAGCAGCAGAAACTAATAATAGAGCAGCCTAGAGCACCAACACAATGGCTATGGAAGTCGTGGTGGGCGACACAGACCCACAGAGGGACACGTGATTGTCACTTCTCCTGCCTCTCTCTCCCTTGTCCTGATTAGCTGTAATGACACTGATCAGCTTTCAGAGGCGTTCAGACACGGCAGAAGAGCTCTGAAATGGATTCCCCGCTCAGGTGTCTCCTGGTCTTAGGATCGGGAGGAAGTGCTTTCATTTTCCCTTCAGGTAACATTTTCCAAAAGTGAGAAATATTGGAAATAAGCGTTTATTTAGTTCTCACTGTGCATTAGGCACTTTACATCCTTTATCTCATTTAATCTTCACCACAACCCAATGTGACACTAAATCTCTTTCTAAAAGTATTTCCATTTTTGCACACAAATAAATGGAGGTTTGGAGAAAACAGTAACTTGGCCATGTCATGCAGGGCCATAATTCAAATTCAGTTTGGTTGGATTCTAAAATGTGTGCTCATCTCTGCTCCACTACTTTTTGGATGGATGCTTTGAATAAGCAGAGTGTTTGGGGCAGCAGAGTTTCTATTCTAGTCTATTATCAGTGAACTGTCCTAGCACAGCTCTGTTCCATCAATGGTTCTAACTCCTGCTGTTTGTATACCACAGTATGTGAAGGTCTGTAAACATCTGTAAGATTGCTACCCTCAAGAAAGTAAAATATAAATTTGGGCAGGATTATTTTAGCTACATCCTATCCAAAGTGACTTGTTTTTACCTTCCAAGGACAATTTAACATTTATTAAAAGCGTACTACTTTCTTGGCATTGTGTTAAGAGCTGAAGATAAAACAGTTAATAGCACACAGAACTTAGACATAATTAGAGGACTCATGATGCTCAGTGAACAATGAACCAATCTTCCTTTCACACGCACACTCCCATAGCCTCCCATAGCCTCACCTCAACAGAGATTGCTGGAGCTTGCTGGGCTCCCCCTACTCTCACTTGGGATGCTCAGAATCTCCTTTCCATCACCCACGTAGAGAAAGATGCCTGAGACACGGGATCTGAGCCCTCCCACCTGAACAGTGGTTGCCAAGGACTCTTTCCTCCTCTCTCTGTTTCAACCGCAGCTGCCCTGTGACTTCCACTGCCTTTGCTCCCTCTGCTCACCTGGTGTAAGGGCCAGGAATTATGCTGAGTACTCACAGTATGAAAACTGGGCAACTTAGATGTGTCCTACAGTAAAATATAACCGTATAAATGAGAAAACAGAATATTAAATAAATGTTAATATTCATCTACATTCCCCAGAGAAATAAAAGATGGCGGTTTAAGTTAATAACCTATCCATGCTCTAAAATATTCTATTGTGAGAAAATAAATTTTGAATTCCTAATAACCAACTTTAACACAACATAAATAAGACCCTCTCATCAACTGTAGACTGGCTACACATTTTACACTTTTAAAAATCAATTTATCCCACTTGAACCTGGGAGGGAGAGGTTACAGTGAGCTGAGATTGCACCATTGCACACCAGCCTGGGCAGCACGGCAAGACTTTGTCAAGAAGAAACAGATTTATTCTATAGCAATACAGAAATATCTGAAAGTGGTGAAAAGTTCAATGAGATAATCAAATAGAAAATGAAAGACAAAACTCAGTGAGAATAAGCAAGTTGTCATAGGTCCCATGGTTGTCATGACTATCCACATAAGGATAGTGTTATTCAACCATGCTTTGATCCTTATATGAATTTACCATTCCCTCACTTATTCATATAAGGTTTTTCTCCTCCTTCTCCTCTGCAAAAAGAAACTGGAAGCGCTTGTACCACATGCCTCAAGGCCTTCATACAGGACAGAGTGAACAGTTTTGTGGCTGTTTCTAGAATATCCTCAGTTACTTACAAAATATAAAATTGCTGACGTAAATTCATTAGATCAGGATTAGTATGCAGATATCTAAGAGACATTCATTGCTCTGATTTCTACTCGAATGCTAACAGAAAAAAAGGTGATAAGAATACTTGATTAAAAGCTTTGGTCAAAACAGTGCTAACACTTCTTTTCGATCAGCAAAAAGACTGGAGTGGAAGCCTCTGTATTAAAATTAAATCGAACTCGCTCCCTCCCTCCCTTCCTCTCTCTATTCCTTCCTTCCTTCCCCCTCCCTTCCTCCCTCTCTTCCTTCCTTCCTTCCTTCTTGCTTCCTTCCTTCCTTCCTCTGATGGAGAGGGACAAGGTTAATTTGTTCTTTTGTAAAAGAAATTACGACAACATCTAGCACATGATGGCTGAGGCTAATCCTTTGTAAAAGGCATTAGCAGTCTGCCTAAATCCCTGGGTTCTCCTCAGAACAAAGGTGAGCAAATTCCCTTTCAAATGAATGTATTCCAACTCCCTCACTAAAGAATTATATAACACAATTTGCAACAAATGTCTACCAAAATTTCACCACAGGTGGAGCTGGGAGAGAGTTGTGACAGGATAAGGATGGTGACATGGGAGGGCTGATGAAATAATTCATACTCAGTGCCCAGTATTTGTCAGGACCTTGGTCCTCACAATGAGTTTTGAAACAAGCATTTTGAGACCTGTTATATAGGAGAAGCTGAGAGAAGTTCTAGAAGTTGTCACAATCATAAAAATAGTAAGGGATGAAAATGACATTTGAACTCAGATCTTCTGACCCCCAAAACGCTTATATTTTCTACCATGTCACAGAGGAAAACTCAAAGATGGCTAGACATTTTTTAGATCCTTGGTGAGACTTTACAGGAAAATTTGCTAACTCTCTAATGACAAATTGTAGAAGTTTCCTCTAGGCTGGCGAACCTTTTTTGTAAAGGGACAAATATAGAGAGTACAATCTAGGGTCAAGTACTAAACTTTAAGATTGCGGCATGAAAGCAAACATAGATACTAGTAATTTTAAAAAGCCAGACTGTGTTCCAATAAAACTTTATTTTAAAAACAGACAACCAGTTGATTTGGCTAGTGGCCTGTGGTCAGCCAATCGCTGCTGTAATTGGAATGTTTCCTCTAAGTCAAAGCTTCCAAATCAAGATGGTGAAACCAATGAACCAATTTTCTCAGAAGAAGTTCTGGCAAAACTAAAGTCCCAGGCCAGTCTAAGTTCAACCAATCTGGTCTTCTCTTTCTGACTCTCAACCTGAAATGTAAATTATTTCATTCTAATACTTCAAAGGGTTCATAAGAGCAAAAGAGGAGAGAGATCACATGAAAAAAAAATAGTCTATAGTCGATCATTGGTGTGATTATATATAAAGAAATATACTGGAAAGAAAATCCAATTCTCCCAAGATTGGCAGTGGAAAATTAATCTCATGGGCATAAATATATCTGTTTACTTGGACGTTGTAAAGTTTTTACCCTCTGGCTTGGTTTAAAACAGTTGGATATTGAAATTAGCTTATATGGATTTTATTTTCTGCCTTCTTCCTATTTTGTGTAAATATAATCCTGGGCCATATACTTAGAGTTGTGTGTTTTTTCTCTCTCTCTGTCAGTTGAGGGCTCTTATGAAAGTAAGACATTAGCCACCATGAAAACCAAGCTGCCGCAGCCCTTTTCCAAAGATGGTCTTCTTTCCGTACTTCTATATTCAACATTCCTTCCCCATGTTTATTGGTGTCTGTCAGGCCTCTGAACCTTTTCATGTAGATCTGCATTATTTTGAGAACTTTCTTGGTAAGAGATTGAGATAAGCCTCTTCTACTTGGGGTCTAAGTGCCACCCAAGCAAATGCCATTTTACAAGAAACTTCAATTTTATCCTATTAGTAGTTAAAGTCAGTAGTTCTTAAATATAAAACTGCCTGATGTAACGTGATTACATCACGACAATTTGAATTTAGACTCTAATGCAATATTTGAAATGTGCCTGGCTTTTATGCATATGTCTCAAAAGGATACTGTGTCCAAGATACTAGGAGGGAGTCCTAACATGACCGTTCACTCTTCATATGAGAAACAATATTACCCTGGTTTTGACTATCTTTAATAAGAAGTAGACCTATACCCAGCTGATCCCATAAGATGGAAGAGCCAAGGGCCACCCTTCCAGGGAATCAAAGGCAAAGGTTGCTCATCTGGTGAGTGCTGCTTTACTTTCACCTGTTGAGATCCATTCCATCATTGACCACTTTTCCTCTAATGGTCAAGAAACTCAACCCAGATTCCTTGAGAACTTGTAGGTTGTTTGAATATGTTTGCCTGCCCATTTCTACCATCAGAGTAAGCACCAAACCCTGCCTGGAGTAGACAGAAAACACAGGACCTTTGTGGTTTCCACTCACTGGATCTCTGGAGAGCAGGAGGTGGCAGTATCATCTGCTTGTGCACAGCCCAGTCGTTGTGAGGCAGGGTGTCTGTGTCAAGTCCCACTCATTTTATTAAAAATACAAAACAAAGCCCAGCTTAGACCTTTACCCTTGGAAACGGAAATGTGATTCTTAATAAGGCTAAAACAAAATCCCTTAAACTAATTTGATGCTCTACATTAGCCCTTCCTGGCCTGAACAGACCTACTCTGCCAGGTAATCATTTGTGAATTGATCAAGTCAACAAAGTAGTCATAGAAGAAAGATTTCATTGGGGAAAAAAAAATAGAAAGATAGAAGGGATAGAGAAAAGATTTAAGTCATAGTTGGGGATTTTACTGTTCGGTGACTAATTTAGAATTCTTAATCTCCCTCCTATATTTGTTATAATTTTACATCTAATCCTAAATTCTTTTCATTTTTCTGTATTTGTTAGGTATGTGTTTTATCTTTGATAAAGAAATTTGTCTATTCTTAGTGCACACCTTATTAGGAGCTGCATATTTCTGGCAATTTTCTGGAGAGTTGAGTAGCTGAAACTCCATGTCAGATAAACCCCCTAGAGGAAGAGAAGATGTTCCCATTCAGCCTCTTGTAACAATGGTCCCATGACTTATCATGAGATAAGAGTAGGGCTGACTCTAGACGAATGATGGACACGTTTATAATGTGGAAAGAGATTTGGACTATATACAGTTTGTAACAGCTTCCTCCATTGAGCTATCTTCAAGATAGTCCATTAGCTACTCCTGGGATTCCAATGCCGTGGGATTTATAGAATTCTCTGTTAACTTTTAAGGCAAGTGGGTGTCCACTCCATTATACTGGACCCTAGGGAAGCCCGAGTTACTAGATGTATGGTTCTAATACCAGCAAATGTCTCTTATAACTGTACTACTGGCACCATCTGGAAAGTTAGAAAAGAGGGGAAAACAGGAGCAGTGTAGTTAGGAGTTTTTTTCCTTGCTTCCATTTTCAATATTTCCTTTCATTCTCATTCTTATGCAGTGGATATTTACAAAACATCAGGATCTTTTGCTCAGACAATGTCCATCTGCTCCAGCACCTTATTTCCCACCTGAAGCCCCAATCTTCTGATGGTGACGTCACAGGCATTTCCGTCTGGAGTCAGTTATAATTAGGACTCCAGGTGAAAAATTAACAGCAGGAACAGATGGGCCCATAAGAGGCAAAGAGTCTGTTCACATGCAGATTTCATCAGTACTAGAAGATTGAAGAAAACAGTAGAAAATAGGAAGGCTCAGCCCCCAGTTGAGACTTCTGTATAATGTGGAGAGTTTGCTGGTATCATATGCCCTTCAGGCCATCAGGGAATACTTTCCTTCCCAGTCACAAAGAGGGTGGGCTGGGGAAAAGCCCAGCAACTAGGCCATTGCAATTTATAGCGGTTGCCTTTTAGTTCAGAGATCTGGGTGGATGTAGCACTGCCTAGGCATAAAGAAGTGGGTGTTCGCTTGTTTGCCTCAGAGGGAAGAGCTGCATCCCAGGCGCTGTCAAGCTCGATTAGCTTCTTTAAAGAACTTTTGTGTGCAACATAAAGTAAAAATGATACAGTACTGTGAAGTGGAAAGCAGTAATTGCAGATTCTTCTGAAGGTGTGTTTTATATTATTGGTACCCCGTATTATTAACATCATTGCATTATGAGTTAAGTGCACAAAAAAATGTGATCCTTTATTTGTCAACGTAGATGGTTCCAGGAAGCCTGTGGGGTCAACTCAGGACTTGCAGAAATGAGAAATAAAAGAGAGAGACAGAGCTGCCTCTCTCAGATCTCAACAGTGGCTGAGGTCTCTCTGTATTGATAGGGACTCTCTGAACTCACCACCCTCACTCCAGTCAAACTTTTATTCAAACTGTCATTATTTCTTCTCTTTCGTATGGAGTTAGCAGAATCTACCATCACACAATAACTCATATGCATACCTTTCCCTTTAATCCATTTAATATATTCTAATCCCTTATTCTCTTCTTTAGTAGTCAGACTAGTCTCTTTATTTCTGATGTCTTTCTCTACCAATCTACTCTTAAAAATTCCCAGAACAATTTTACCTAAAGACAGTTTTGGTCATTGCTTTTCCCTACGCAGACCACTGATGCTGTTTCCCATAGCACTGAATGAAAATAGAACTGGCAGTACAACGTCTTTGAAAAGGGTTTGAAAGCATCTACTGAAGCTGAATGTATGCATAAAGTTTGACTCAGCAATTCTACCTTTAGATTGGCATATCCCAACAAAGACAGGTATATTGGATTGTCAAAAGACATATACTGGAATGTTCATAGTGGTACTATTCATAGTAGCACCAAGCTGGAATATGAAAATGGTAAATGGTAATAATCAGTAAATTGGATAGATTGTAATATATTTACAAAGAGAACAATACCTGGGCATGGGAATAATCTATAGCTATACACAGCAATAATGATGATGAAAACAAATATTATGTTGGGTAAAGAAAGACACAAAGTACATATGGAATGATTACATTCATATAAAGAAAAAAAGACAAGCAAAGCTAATTTATGCTTTGAGTAATTAATCATATGGGAGGTGAGAAAGGGAAGG
The DNA here is from genome assembly GCF_048565385.1 of Saimiri boliviensis. Classification (NCBI taxonomy): domain Eukaryota; kingdom Metazoa; phylum Chordata; class Mammalia; order Primates; family Cebidae; genus Saimiri; species Saimiri boliviensis. Next base: position 26,459,895 of record NC_133461.1, read on the forward strand.
GGTAAAGAGAAGCCAACAGAGTACCAACAATATTCTGGTCCTTCACATAGATATTGCTTACATGGGTTTGTTCAATTTTTGAGAATTAATTGAGCTGTACACTTACAAAATGTGCACTTTTCAAAATGTATATTATACCTCAAAAAGAAATTAAATTTTAAAACTGTAGAAAAAAAATGCTACAAGATTGAAAGATTTTTCTCAATCTTGCACTAGTTCCTTAAGATAAGGTACTGCATTTTAGTCACTTGTATATCTGTGACATTTATATAATGGTAGTTGGAAAACAAAACATTGTTTGAATGAAAAATAAGTAGATGAGGAAATCTGGAAGGATGGCTGTTGTGGTGTGAAGTCTTTGATCTTCCTAAATCTTCACATAAAAGCTAGGGGAGGGACAGCAGGGGGTGGGGAGTTGGGGAGAGATAGCATGGGGAGAAATGCCAGATACAGGTGATGGGGAGGAAGGCAGCAAATCACACTGTCAAGTGTGTACCTATTCAACCATCTTGTATGCTCTTCACATGTACTCCAAAACCTAAAATGCGATAAAAAATTTAAAAATTAAAAAAAAAACAACACCAGACTAGATAACCAAACTAAATACCTATGTCCAACATTTTCAACAAGGCTGGGTGACACAGTATGGGCATGAAGCTATTATGAGGACAAAACGCTGATAGCACAAGCCTTGTATGTTATTGGCAAGTATGATGAAGAAAGCAAGGAAACCAACAGGTTACGTGAAGAACCTGAGAATAAGAGACCTCCCAATAGGAAGCAGGCTTCACTCAAAAGCATGGCAGGTAAATGTAAGGACTCTAATCGCAGTGACTATAAGAGACCCCCACGGAAAGAACAGAAGCTGGAGCATAACGGGATCATGGAACCGATTTGCCCTGAGGTCAGAAAAAACTGCTGTGAGAGGAACCAGGATTGAGCAGGATTGGGCCAATACACAGAGAGGCAGGAGACTGTCCAAATGAAAGTGTAGGAGTGGAGGAGGCAAAGAACAAAACCAGGAAGTCTCAGAATCACAGCTTTAAACTTTACACAGAAGCAATAGAAGCAGCCATGTGAAGAAAAGCCATCTGATTTGATCGTGCTTCTTAAATTTTAGAAAAACTAAAATCTGTTAATAAGATGAACATCAGAAAAGTCTTGAGGTCACCTTTTTTTTTTTTTTTTTTACAGTTTCTATGAAGACGAGAGAGAGAGAAAATTGAACAGAATAATATTCCTGAAGACAATAAAACAATGTCAAAAAACACATGCTCCCAGAGGGGAGGTGAGTCAAAGCTGTAAAAGAAAAAAAAAAGATAATTAGCTAGGATAATATAAAAATGAAAGAATACAACAAAAAACATAAATCAGAATTCGAATAGTCAAAATAAAGTATGAAATCTTGAATTGAAACTTCTAGAAGGAAAGACTATAATAAAAGGAAATCAAAAGGAAATAATCACCACAAATAATGCCTAGAGACATAGAATATGAAAAGAAAGAAAACTTTATAAATTGAGAGAAATTTAAAAAATAAGAATTTGGGAGAAATGGACAATTATGAAAGATAAGCAAAAAAGAGCCAACCTGTAAATAATAGGGTTTTCTGAAGAAAATAAAAATAAAAGCTAACAAACAATAACCACAGCTTAAGAACAATTCTGATTTTTAAGAGAAGACTTAAAACATTAAAGAACACACCACATACTTAAGGCTAGCAACTATCACTAAGATATATCCGAATAAAATTCCTGAACTTTAAAGAAAAAGAAAAATTTTTGTCCCCTATGCAAAAAGGTTTTATGGCCTACAGGATAAACCATATTAGATTAACATCAGATATTTTGACAGATGCTTTATGCCAGAAGAATATTGAACAACATGTTTTAGATATACAAGGAAAGGAAATCTGAGACAAGAATTTTGTAATTAAAAAAAACTGCCATTCAAGTATAAAATAAATGGACTGTTACCAGCATGCAAGAATTTGTGTAACATTGTCCTATCGTCCCTAGAAGATCTTCCTAGGAATCTATCAGAGAGCAAACCTTCAGACACCTTACATTCCTAGAAATATCAACATAAGAACTGATGGTGAGTTATTACATGTATAGCTACTCCTAATATTAAGGCCAAACAAGGTTTAAAGGAAACATATAATTACAATATGATCTGAAAATGTAGTGTTAACTGAAAAAACAAAAAAAAAAAAAAAAAGGAAAGATTGACATGGAGGTTTAAGGAAATTAGCATTTATTTGGGAAACAAACAATTGCGTATTGCGTACACAGAATCAGAGCAGCCCTGAATAGTATCCGGAAAGGCAAGCACAGAAGAGATTTTTGCAGAGGGGATTTCCATAAGAAGTTGATTTTGGAGGCAGTTTATTGGCTAGACAGGGATTTTCCATTACATGCCCATTCTCATTGGTTAGTTAATGAGGGTATTTCAGCTGAGAGATGTTGAAGGCCTACGGATACTGACTTCAGTTGTTCCTCCAAGGCTGTGGAGACACACTGTGGTCTGGCCATTAGCAGGTGTTCTCAGCTCCTGACTCTACCTTAGAAAGATTTGCCTTAGTTACTTCATTTTCTTTCATAGTAGATATAGTAAGATCTTAAGAAAACAAGAAGAGAATGAAATATAAAAAATGCAAAAGGGGGATAAGGATATACAAAAAAGTGAATATTTTTAGTAACTATAATTAGGGGTAGTATCATTGGTACTGTTATTCTGAGTGTGCAAGTTGGGATAAAGCAAATCAGTAATTTGAGGACATTCTAATTCATGTATCTATTATATCTGAGAACCAAAATTCTCGGGATGGAAGGAAAAAAAAATACAGATGTAACTGTCAAGAACTGTGAAATTTCTACAGTTTTACCCTACTGGAAAGTTACTGTACTAGGAGCCTACTGCAATTTCACGGATGCTGACAGAACACACAGGATTCTGGGCCAGAGACAAAAGGATTTAACACGTAGCCTATGCACAACCAACAGCATGAGCATTGTGTTTGTATCAGCCATCTTTGCCCCCTAAGCCAACAAGGGTAATACAGAGGAGCCTAAATTGTGAGTTTGCATCACAGCTAAGCAACCTGGAGTTTAGGGAAACTGAACCTTTTATAATAGGCTGCGGACAAACCTGCTTGTGATGGTTGGTTTTCTGTGTCATCTTGACTAGGCTATATAGTAACAGAAGATTTAATCAAACACTAATCTAAGTGAACTATGGATGTTATTTTATGGTTATGATTAACATCTGTCATAAGTTGGCCTTCAGGAAAGGAGATTATACTTTAGAGTGTACATAGGCCCCACTCAACCAATAAAAGAACTTAAGATAAACACTGGAGGAGAAATTCTGCTTTAAGATTGCAACATCAACTCCTGCCTGAATTTCTAGCATACTATTGGACTGCCCTATGGATTTTAGACCTGTCAGTCCCCCCCAGTCACATGAATCTATTTCTTAAAATAAATCCCTTTTTATATATTATATTCTGTTTCTCTGCAGAACCCTTACTAACACAGTGTCCTTTGCCCTGGATAGAGATATATTTATTATATCAAACAGTAAATAAATCTACCCTTTGTCCAGAGGGAGATAATATCTTTATTTTTCAAGTCTGTTTACTGCACAAATATCCTTCCAAAAATAATCTAGAGCAAAGACAGTCAATATCTCTGCATTCAAAATTTTCAGAAACATGAGAGATCCATAGAGAATTATTTCCCAACAGTGACATAGAAGTAAACATCTTGTAGTTCTGAATTTGAATTGGAAATATTTGTACTAACTCACAATATACTTTCTACCTAGTTCTGTTCACTGAAAGTTTAGAAAAATGTGACCAAGCCAGTATAAATAGCAAGTCCAGAGAGACTCTGGTCTTAAAATTCACTTCTTAGTAGGAAAACTAAGGATTCATGGAGAAACAGCTAATTCTGAACAACTTCCTAGAATATCTTGACATCAGAGAGCATGGGACATATAAAAGACTAGTAGGGTGATGCACAAAGTTTCAAGGGGCCTATATGAAGTGACTTCTACATGGGACAATTTGAGCTTTTTAATAAGGGTAAGAACTGCAATCAATTAAAGCTCAAGGTAATTGGTCACCTTCTGAAGATGACATAGAACCAACTAATTTTCTCGAAAACTAGGTAAATGAAACAAAACATGTGTCATTATCCCTTGTTAGCCTTTCTTCTATAAACAAATGACACTAAGTAATTAGCCACAGGTCACATAATTTACCAGTGGTAGAAAACAGGATCAGTTCCAATTCCCTTTCTCTTGAGTAAATCTATATTTCTAGGCTATATTTAAACTTCTCATATGATAGTAACAGTTTTACTTTTTCTTTATGGCTTGAGCAAAACAGATCTCAGAAGAAGGCTTTAATCTATCGAGATAGACTAAGTTTTGGTATGGTAACAAGTATTCCCAAGACCTGGATGGTTTAATAATGAAAGTGTATTTCTCACACATGTTATAAATTAGTTTCCTTATGGGTTCTGTTCCTTGTTGTTATTCTTGAACACAGACTAATGTAGCAGTGATCACCTTAAATGTCAATAGTTGCTTGTGTCAGAGGAAAAGAAAGCTCTAAAAATTCTCACATATACAATCTACAGCTAAATGCTTTAGCATGGAAGTAACATGCATTATATAACTCATTCGGAAAAAAAAAACTAAAACTAAAACTAATAACATTGTCCCAACCAACCAAAGAGAAGCCAAAAATTGAAATCTTGTTGTATACTTAAAAGAAAGAAAACCCAAATATTTTTTAGTAAATTGCATTATTGATTTCTGAAATATTTAACTTACAACATCTTAACCTTCCATAGTTGTATATCCAGAAACAGAAAATCTCAGAATTGTCAGTGTAATATATACCTAACAGGGCACACCACAATGGCTTATAAGGAAATTCACACACTCCAAATAGAAGTTTTCAACTCTTGTGCAACTGAAGAGAGCCCCAAAGATACAGGAATCCATACAATGTTAAACAAATCAAAATTTGAGAAGGTATAGATACTCTATCTTAGTCGATTCTGACACTGCTATAAAGACATACCTAAAACCAGGGTAATTTTTAAGGAAAAGAGGTTTAGTCACCTCACAGTTCTGTAGGATGTATAGACTTCTGCTTCTTGTGGAGGCCCCAGGAAACTTACAGTGATGGCAGAAGGCAAAGGAGAAGCAAGCATATCTTACATGGCTGGAGCAGAAGAAAGAGATGATGGAGGTGCTACACACTTTTACACAACCAGATCTGATGAGAATTATATCACAAGACAGAACTAGGGGGATGTTGCTGAATCATTAGAAACCACTCCCACAATCCAATCATCTCCCACCAGGCCCCACCTCCTACAATGGGGATTTCAATTTGTCATGAGATTTGGGCAAGGATACAAATCCAAACCATATTACTCCAGTTGACACTGGCTCTACCACTCTCTATTGTCTTTTACTGAGAAAATCATACATTCATGCTCTCTGCTTGGTTCCCATAAGCCTTTGTGAGTGTGATCCTGGTATTGAAGGACCCATTGCTTGTCAGAGAGCTCTTGGGATGTACTTAAAGTCTAAAATCCCATCTTCTTGGGATGGGCTTAAAGTCTATAACAAACAAACATGCCCTTCTAGAGGAATACAATGAAACCAATTTCTCATAAAAGAAATTGTTGACTCCAAGGGGAAGTGAGCTCAGTGAGTTGACATTATTTCCTATATCAAATGCTTAATAAGGGCCAAGAGGTAAGTGGACCTCAAGTCTCTATTGTGGATTCCTGAAGATGACCCTACTAGTCTATGTAGCTATAGCTCACTTTGCTTTCTTATGTTCCTGTTTTTGTAATCACACAGAGACACATTGACGAAGGGGCCAAGCTTCTCATTACTACCTCAGGATTCACCTGCTACCCCGCCCCCCCCTCCCCGCCGTTTGCTCTTTTACAACAATTTTCTTTAATATTCCTGCTCCTTCTATTTCCCCTGACTCTACTTTCTGTAAAATAATAATCTGATCATGGTAAGTGGAAAACTCAGGGCACAGAATGGCCTGCATGTAAAACTGTAGTCATGTAAAATTAAATGTGACTGAGGCCTGAAAGGGAATATTAAATAACTGTTTTTTATCTTGATTTTTAAATTTTTCTAAAACCTGAAATCATCAATACAAATTTAATCAAAAAACATGACATAATATCAATATATGGGTTACCTCTCTTAGGAGTATTTTCATGTGAATTGATATTACTTTTTCTTTTCCTGGATCTGTCAAAACAGCACTATGTTGTGAACACCGGCCCCCTCTGTTTTTCTTTTTTCTTTCTGGGAATGACATTGTACTATCCATAAGAAAAATGTATCAGTTTTTCTCCAACTTGTACATAGAATATCAGTGAACTTATTTCTAGGGAGAGGATTTGAATAGAAACCAGGAATTGCTATACACACGAAAGTGATACTCCATACTGATTTTTTTTCTCCCTATTCAGAGATTCACATGTGTTTGGAGCTGGGAAAGGTCTAAGAGATCACCTAGCACAGCCTCTGCCTTTTATATATGAGGAAGGTAAGCTAGACACTGTAGGTTGGCTAAATCCACCAAACCACAATCCCTTTCTTCTGCCTGCCTCTGCCACAGAGACTAGAACAGCTAAGTACATAATTTTTCAGCCTCTCTTACAGCTAGGGTATTGATGTGATTCTGTCAAATGAGTGAGAGAGTCTGCTGGGGGCTTCTTAGATAGCTTTTCCTTTTGCTGATGAAAGAGATAGAGGCAGAGAGCTGCTTTCCTAACCTTCTTCTTCCTCCCGTAAATGCAGACCTAATGGCTGTAGCTGTAGCTTGAGTAGTGAGACAATAAGGTGAGGCCAGGAGAATTGCAGAGTTGCTGGCCATAACACTACTGTGCTGCTGAAACAACAGCAGACGATGTTGATGACCACATACCTTGTTACTGGAAAGAATAACCTTTATTTGATAAAACTGCTGTTGCTATTTTTTGTTATTGTTGTTTCTTGCAGCCAAAATATTCCTTCAGGAAACTGAATGCCAAACAGGTAAAATGATTTAACCAAAGTTAAGTTACTTGCAGAATAGGTTCAAATACAAGTATAGAGATTCCCAACTAAATATACCCTCGGCAATACAATTCCTCAGGAGATGTCATTTCACTGCAACTGCTAGTGAAAATGGGTAAAGCTGATTCATGAGCCCTCTAACTGATTTTTCATACGAATAAGTTGGAGAAGGACTTAAGGAGAAGAAAACGTAAGAAAACTTAAGTATATATCATTTAACACAATCTACACTTGCACTATAGAAAACTGAAATAAAGATTCTTTTCATTCTGTCCCCCAAAGCCAATGTCTATATTTAATTAAAATGTTCAAGGCTGGGTGTGGTGGATTATGCCTATAATCCCAGCACTTTGGGTGGCTGAGGCAGGTGGATTGATTGAGGCCAGGAATTTGAGACCAGCCTGGGCAACAAAGCAAGACACCTCTCTCTACAAAATAAAAAATAAAAAAATTAAAAAGCAAGGAAGGAAAGAAAGAACAAATGAAAGAAAGAAAACCAAAACATTGAATTAAAAATGAAAGAAGTTTGAAATTTGAGTCTAAATTGTCTGGCTGTTTTCTGGGTATGAGAGAATGAGAGAGGACACAGTGCTACTACTTGGACTCACAAGTTCCCTCACATAGAAGGGAATTGTCTAATTTCTCTACTCATATTGAATTGCCTGCTTTATCAAGATGGTTTGATAGGCTACTATTGGAACAAAAATTCAGGCTCTTCAGTGTATGATAAAAACAAAATGAGAACTCAATTGCTCTGCTTGAGTCAATGTGAATTAAGAGCATTTGGAAGAAGCCCTAGAAGGGGTTGATTCAAAGGGACTCTTGGTAATAAAATTAAGAGATGCCTGAGCAATATGTCTTCAGGCTGAGGCTTATTAACAACAATGACAACAAAATTATTTACGGACAGAAGGACTAAAAGCTTTTTAATAGCATGAGTGTTGTCACTAGTATCTTATCTGGACATTTAAAAGAGTGCCACAAATGCTTCTCTGAATTGAGAGTACTTTAAAGAGTTGGAGGCATGATGTCGACAAAGTCCCCAAAGACGCCAGCATTTTGGAAAGCCTCCCTTTTCATAAACTAAAGCTGGAACGAAGGCAGGACAGGATGTAAGGAAACAAACTGTTCTTCCAAATGTACTTGAAGCAGAGGGGATTGCCCAGGGAGGAAGATGGTAGGGATCAGGAGGGAAACTAATATCTGGTTGGCATCTGTATGCTCTGGCCAATCAGGCAATGTCGCTGGGACCCACGGCCTTCATTATAAATCAAAAAGGATTATCATTAATGACTTCAAGGAGCCCTTTAAAGTTTGAAGCTCTGTAAATTTACTTTTTTTGAACAACTTTCCTACTCTATCTGATGGACAGCAAGAAAAGATCTCAAAGTTTAGTAGACATCCTAATTGCCTGGAGAGTAAGTTCAGGGATAAATACAGAAACAGACCGGATGCAGGGGCCATAGTTCAGAGTCCAGAATCTCAAAGTTCAAAAATTCAGAAGTGGTTCAGGTACCAAATTAGCAAACTGGCAAATAAAAAATCACATCTAGGAAAATAATTAATGCAATATTTCGTCAAGAACCCAAGCCACGGTCTTGGTGACAGCACCAGGCACCAGATGCAAAATGGATATTAATTTAAGACTCCCTGAAATATCTCCCCAGCTATTTGATAGCTCTTCATGGGAAAGGCTCTGTATCAGTTAAAGCAAAACATGACCAAGTGAAAGAGAAAAAACACTTTAGGGAAAAATAAATGACATGAGTCAATCTCTTTCATCTCAAGGAAGGTGCCACTGAAGGAATCAAATAGCAATACATTTGTATACACACGTATGAGTTCCATACCTATAAAAATATTCATGTTTCTCAAAGGGAAGTTGTGGGCTTTTGACACTTTGAAGTATGAGGAGACAGAAACAGATGTACAGCAAATTAATAGGTTGGTTTTGCCGCCTGCATTGTCTTCTCTTCCTGCAGCAGGATTCCAGGGAATGTTTAGCATAATATATAGCAAAGACTCTCTGCTCGCCAGAACGACAGCAGACAGGATATTTACAATTGAATAGCAGTCAGTATGGGGCCCTATGGAGCAGAACTACGCAGTCAGTTCATTATTTACAGTTCCCAATAACAGGATTCATTGTTCCTATTGTGATTTCTCAGCTGTCCTGGCAAGTGAGCAGTCCCAGAAAGTCTTCAGCAGGGACCTCCAAATGCTAATAACTCCCTCTGAGTAACCCGATTAGCCTTACGTATAGACAGAGCAAGTAACTTCCAATGTGGCATAACGTCAGGGCCCTCCAAAGACCCCTGGATCAAAAAATATCTCTGCTACTACCTGACCCTGATGTCTGAAAATCTTCTGTAGAATCATGGTCCATGAGTTAAGATTCTGTTCCATATTCAAAAGCAAATGTAGTTCAAGCCAGTATAACCTATTAATAACTTAGCGAAAAATTACCAGAGTCTATCTAATTTCAGATCACAGTTTCTGAGCTGGGCAGATGCCCGGTGATCCTGTAGAACAGAGTTTAGGAAGCATAACCCACAGACTAAATCTAGCCCACCACCTGTTTTTGTAAAGAAAGTTTGGCTGGAACAGAGCCGCACTGATTTTGGTTACATGGTATCTATGGCAGGCTTGAATACTTGTGCTAGAGATTGTATGGTCCACAAAGACTAAAATATTTACTATCTGGCCCTTTAACAAAAACGTTTGCCAACCTTTGATCTAGAACAATTCTCTCATGAGGAAACAGGCCCAGAGAGGGCAAGGGACATGCTCAAAACCACTGGAGTTATTTCTGGTAGAGCTAAGCCTTAACCACATCTGTGGACTCCCACCTCACAGATCCTTTCTTTCACTGTGTCATGTTGTGTGTTAAAGTTGTCTATAATATAAGAACCAATAAGTGCTGGGATGAAGGAAGCTCTGAAGGCTTCTCCCATGAATTAAATACATAAAGATATAGTTCTGTGGTCCAGGGACACTGTGAGTCAGTCTGCTTACTCAGAAGGATATTGAGCTATTTTGCAAATGACACAATGGAACATCAGTTTTCCCTGAAATTTAATCAAGAATTTGAAGATTGGAAATAACTTCCATAGATTAAATTAAAAAGCTGTTCACTGAGGAATCTTTCCTTTAACATTTGACCACGATTCTCTGATCAGGGCACATAGAATCAGAGAAACTCTTCTAGTGACATATTTGTACTTTTGGGTGTACGTGTTGTGAGTGTGTATTTTAAGCAATTGAATTTGTTTAAAGAAAATTAACTCTTACACAGAACTTCAATAGGTAAAATATATAAAATTCAAGGTGTTTTGAGGGATAAAATAAATAGGACTGAAGTTAAAATTTCAGGTTTCCCTTGGTGCTCATGGATGCCCTAAGGACTCAATAAAACCGTAGCACCCTACAGATCATATTGAAAAAAATCCCGATTTATTCTAAGTGTCCCCTGAGTCTCTTCCGTATTATCCCTAACAATTGGACTCCCAATCCATATGTGAGTTAGCCCAGAAAAAAATGAACTCATTAATTAATTCACTCACACCCCCATACAATCCATCCTCCTTTATATACATCTTACTATTAGAAAATCCTCTTATTTCTAACTCAAATATCCCTTCCTATACATTTTTTTCTATGTTCTATTATTTGCAATGTGGTCCTTGGACAAACAGTATGGACACCAGCTTGGAACATCCTAGAAATTTTTAATCTTGAGCTCCATCCCAGCCCTAGAGGATAAGAATTTACATTTTAAGTGAATACCCAGGGAATTTATTTATACAGTGAAGCTGAAGCAACACAGGCAGCTAGAGTACAATAGATAAAGTCAAATTCTTCAAGGCAAACTGTGAATACATGAAGTACAATGATCACATTTCAATTGGATAAGCACCAAATTATACAATTATGAAAAGAACTAATATTCAGAATACTTATTGAGTGTTTCCTGTATGCAGAGAACTGTGTCCAAGAGGCACTGAGATCACAGAAGGAAAATTACAGAGCTCCTGACCCCAAAGAACCCAAGCTTAATGGGAGAGTCAAATGTGTGAACAGCTATAGGTGACACGAATGTGTAAAAATGCTTTGGAATTTCAGATGTTGTTGGGACAAAGAGTTCACTGTAGAGATGGCAACTGAAATAATGGCTTAAGCCTATGGAAGAGTTTTCCAAGCAGGTATCATTGAAACAATATGGGAAACTTATGCATGGGCATGCAATCGTAAGAGAAGATCACATGTTGAGGGAGCTATGGTGGGAAGGCCCTGACTTGGAGCCAATGAGCTTGCTTTTTAATATTGATGTTTCTCTGTAATCCCCTCTCCTTGAGTGTGGTATGGATCTAGTGATTTTCTTCTCACAAATAGAACAGGCAAAAGTGATGGATGTGACTTCTGTCCTGCTGGCACTCTCTTTTGCCCCTTCACTTGTTGATGAAGCAAGACACCATCATGGGAGATGCTCAGTGAAGCCATCTGTGTAGGAGTGAGCTAAGAGAGGCTTCCAGCCAACAGCTTATAAGGACCTGGGACCTCAGTCCAACAACCATGCAGAAATGAACACTGAAACAAGCACAGGAGTAAACCAGGAAGCAAGTCAAGTCTTGTGGGGACTGTGGCCTTGGGAGAGACTCCAAGCTAGAGGATTCATCCAAGACATGCTCAGATTCCTGGCCCACAGGATAATATAGTTTTTGTTTTAAACTGCTAATTTTAGGGATAACAGGATACTCAGCAATACATAAGTGTGGGTAGGCTAAATATATCCCCAAGAGATATCTTCACATCCTAATTTCCAGAACCTGTGTTTTCTTCTATGGCAAAGATTTTGCAGATGTGATTAAGTTAGGGAATTTGAGATGGACAGAGTATCCAGGTACGCCATAAATGGAATCACAAATGTCTTTATAAGAGGGAAACAGAGGGAGATTTGATACAGACAAAATAAAAGGCAATGTGACCACTGAGGCAGAGATAGGAGTGATAAGGCGATGAGCCAAAGAATGCTGGCAGCTACCAGAGGCTTTAAGAGTCAAAGAACAGATTCCCACGTCCAGAGAGGGTGTGGCCCTTCTGACACCGATTTCAGCCCAGAGGCTCTAATTCTGGGTTTCTGTTGTTATAATTCACCAGATTTATTCCACACTGTTACAGCAGCCCTTGGAAATTAGTACAATACCTAAGAAAGGAGATTTGACAGTTTAGTGTGGATCATGTGTAGGATACATTGGAATATTTTTACAGAGAAGATCATCTTGAAAATGTGAGCTAAAGTCAGAATATTGAAAACTTTGTGTTGCTAAATAAAGAATCTGTATTTTGTCTAGTAAGTTGTAGAAAGCCAGTTCTAGGGGGTGGAAAAGGGGAAAGGCCTTTTCCTTGGCAGTAAGTGGCCTGATTGGATTATTTTAAAGAGCGCTGCAACAACATTTAAAGATCACCCTGGAAATGTGTAAGATCAAAGGATTTATTGCAGCAGATTGAGTAAGAACTAATAAGAACCATAGCAATTCACCAGAAATGTTTAATTGAACCAGGTATTTTCCTCAAGAGGAGGGTGAAGGGAGAAATATATTTGGGATGCAGAGCAGTCTGTGGGGTGGAGTGGGGTGGGGCACGAGGGCACTGAGCAGCCTGAAGCATCCAACAGCATGTGGACTTCCACGCATTCTACAAACAGACCAGCCTATACTACAAATATGCCAAGGTCAGGGCTCCAGACAGCCTTCTGGGCATTCACAAAGGAGTGAGGCTGATTTCCAAACTTTCACTTGTGGATCAACTAAGTTAATGCAACGCTTTGACTTCAAGGGCTTCAAGAAAACTGAGAGCACACCAGCAATACAAGAACTTTTGTCAGAATGACCTCAGAAAGATCAAGTCATACAGATAATTTTGACTTCTAGTAAGACCAAAGGCAGAGTGGTATGGGTTCAAGCAGATCTCAGCAGCTAGTCACTGGTTTTATGAGCTTCTGCAGATGAAGTTAGTCTTTCTGTTCCTAAGCCACTCCATTTCTGGATCTGCAGTTTGAGACTAATAACCCTTAGAATGTGATTATGAAGACAAATAAGGGAAAATGAGGTTAAACATTAAGAAATGATCTCCCAGAATGAGAGCTACTGATATTCAGATGAATCCCAGAAAGCATATAATATATATATAGTCAATGTATTCTTACCTTATCCAAATATTTTCTTGATTAGCATATTATCTAATACAGAACTATGGGTTGCTAAGCACATAAGCTAGTCATAACAAAGAATAAAGTGTCTAAAGAATTATCTAGTTACAGGTATTCCCAGTTCTATTAATAAAAAGTCATAAATAGTTGTATGCAAATAATATTTTTGTAAGGTAATTCACAGAAAATACACAAATGTTAGATCAATGTTTAACTTATTGACCTAATTGTAAAAGTCATATTCACCCCTTGATTTGTCTTTGAAAAAGTAAAACACAACTTACACTTCTAGAAAATGAAATCTAGAAATCTACTCTCAGCTGAGTGGAAATAACTAATATCTGGATAAACTCCTCTAAGTATTTAATTTTAGAGAGATGGCTAGATCATTTTCGAATAGATTATTCAGTCCCTTGACATAATAGCTGATTTCAAATACTCGACTTTTAAAATATGAAACAATAACAATAGCTCATATTTGTCTATAATGCTTTACAGTTGATGGCACTCACACAAAACCACGATTCCTAACTCTGTTCTAGGCAACTGAAATGGAATTATTTTTCTGAGTAGCCTTCTAATGAAAAAAAAAAAAAGATCAATGGATGAAAGTTTCAGAGAAGCAGATTTTGGCTCACTTTGGAAATCTACTAATTATCAGATATGCTCCAAAGAAAATGGGCTGCTTTGAGTTGTAGGAGCAGCCTGGGAAGAATCAAAGCGTAGCTAAATGAGTGCACACCTCAGGAAGATGTTGAAAGGAGACTCCAGTAAAACTGGGTAGTCAGTCTGGTAGACCATTAAGATTCTTCCACAGCTCAATCACATTATGGTTCAATGACTATTTTTCTACTGATAAACTAAAAACATACACTGGTTTTTACACATCAATACAAGTATAATATCCCAGATCTCATTCAGTCTCTCTTAACTGAGAGAGAGAGAGAGGCAAAAAGAAAAAGTGAAACTTCTCATTCCTACTGCGCCCACCTCATTCCTGGAATGTATAATCCCTCTACACATATCCCCGTTCACCTATTCCACTTGTGGAATGCTAGGCAAATCACAATTAGAAGTGCCATTTTAAAAATTAAGGAAGATGTTCACAAGGCACTAACCAACACAGAGACACTACTCAACAGGAAGATTTCCATGTCAAATTGCCTTAAATATCAGACTATTATTATCTGTTTGGTTCAAACACCAATAAAAGAATAAAATGAATGTAGACCTCCAGGAGGCACTGACATTTTCACAGGAGAAAGAATGAGACTTTAGTCTTTCTTTGCTTACTAGCTTTCTCTTGCCTCCTTTTGATCCTTCATTTAATAGAAACGTTTCCACCTTTTAATGTCAGAGCTGGCGCACTAAGTAAGCCAGGCAGGAGGAGACCCGCCTCTGAAAGAAACGTGTAAAGATGAGAGGTCTTTGGTGGCAAATGCCAGAAGACATCTTCAGGACACTGTGCTGAAAGAGAAAAAACAAAACTTTTTCATTATCTGTAGCTTGAACAATATGAAATGGCCATTTTTGTAGGTGAGAAAAGATTGAAAGGTGGCAAGTTCCCATGGTTCAAACTGGATAAATGGGGAAAAAGAGGATTTGTCTTTGAAGCTAAATTTGATTAGAATCCATATAAAATTTATTTAGATAATATGTTTATTTGGGGGGATGCCTTTGAGGAGACTAATGTAGGTTATGGGATGTCCCAGAGCTTCCTAAACTTCCTCTTGTCACCATCAGGAATCATCAAGAAAATGTAGACAAGTATCAGGTACCATAAAGTATACAATGTGCATTAAAATTTGAAATGCTAAGGTGACACTGAAAAGATCTGACTCTTTGATAATAAAGTAGAAGAAAAATGATGCAGATTCTAAGTAGATGAAGTGTGGGGTTTAAGAATTAAGACTTTAAAATGTTCAGAATTTCTGCTAGGGCTACCCTTTTGTCAGTATCCTAGGGGACTCTATAAAGCATGAGGGTTTGGTGGTACACTGGTCGCATTAACAGACACAATAAAAAGCATTCCTGTATCCATATCACTTGTCTTGAAACTGGGTAATCTCCTACCTTTTCTGAATTTGTACTGACTGAAGTCATAAGGTAGCCCTACATTTTTCCAGTCCCTCTCTTACTCAACCTAGGATCTTGGTACTTCCAAGAGAACAAAGTAAACTAGCCATCTAGAGGATGAATGACCACTTGGAGCAGAGTCTCATGTTCCAGCTGACCATAGATGCATGAACAAGCCCATTTAAGAAAAATCAAGCCTGACCAAATTTCACAGAAACTGCTCATGCTCCTGAAATTGGTCATTGCTTCTGAATAAGGCCAAGCACAGTGGATCATACCTGTAATCCCAATACTTTGGGAGGCTGAGGAGGGCAGATCACCTGAGGTCAGGAGTTTGAGACCAGCCTGACCAGCATGGTGAAACCCTGTCTCTACTAAAAATACCAAAAAAAAAAAAATTAATTAGCGAGCATGGTGATGGGTACCTGTAATCCCAACTGCTCGGGAGGCTGAGGCAGGATAATTGCTTGAACCCAGCAGGCAAAAGTTGCAGTGAGCTGAGATCATACCACTGCACTTCAGCCTGAGCAACAGAGTGAGACTCTGTTCAATCAATCAAAATAAAAAATAAATTAAATAAATAAATGAAATTGATCCTATAGTCATACCTTATATGTTTTACCACATTCTTCCATTACTCATTCTTTATTCCCATTGCCTAAAATAAGCATCTTATTTGGCTGTGGTACCTTGTGTGATGAAGTGACCCAAACCCTTCTAAAGAGACTGCAACATTGGCAGTCTTGGTAGTCACCAAGATGTATTGCGTTGTTTAGTTTTCCATTAGCTCTACTCATAGGGCATGGGAATTGTAAAAGTCACCACCAGGGAAACCATTTGTATTTTACAGTTCTATTTACCCTCATGGTGAGGGAGCAATTCAATTTTACCTTGATAATCAGGATCGATTCTCTCATCCAGTACAAGTAACCCTCCTCTTTGCTTATTAACTACTAGTATAAAGATCCCACTGTCCAGAGGACAGTTTCAACTTCCAGTTTAATTATTTAAATGAACCATTGTTTTGTCTTCACAAAAGCATTCTTAACTTGGGAACTATCTTCTAGACCAGCAGAGCCAAAGAAATAAAAAAGTTTGCTAATCTATCACTAGGGAAGTTATAGTGAGAAGACCCAATTGCCATAGCCATCTTGTCGGTGGTAGAAATAGCACTATACATTGGTCATGGATTTAGAACATGCAACACACCCTGTATGGCATTTCCTGGCTTTCCAAATACTGCTCTCTCAAGTTGCGCTGTTACTGAGACTTCAAAACCACCCCAATTCCAACATTCTACAAGGCCAGCTGCTTCATAGGGATGAGCCACATGGTAAGACCAGTGAATTAGGTGAGCATGGTACAATGTCAGACCTCATTGGCTTTTAAATGAGTTCATTGATCAGAAGCAATGCTGTATAAAATGACATGACAACAAAGTATTCCATAAGTCCAGAGATGTTGGTTTTGGAAGAAAAGAAGCAGTATGTGCAGAGAGGGAAAATTCCTATCTAGAGTGTCTTTGTCAAAGAGAACAACATGCTGCCCTTCCATGATGGAAGTAGTTCTACATAATCAACTCATCCCCAGGTGGCTGGTTAAGCCAACCAGAGAATGCTACTGTAACAGGTATTTCGTGTTGGTATTTGCTATTGGCAGATTAAACACTTAATGAATGCAGCCAGATTGGCCTTGGTGAGTGAAATGCCATGCTGCTGAGTCCATGCATAACCTCTATCCCTACTGCCGTTATCATTTTTTTTTTATGAGCCCAAGGAATGAATGAGGTAACTAGGCAAATAGGCTGACTGATATTCATAGGATGAGTCATCTTACCCATTTGATTATAAAGATCCTCCTTGCTCTTTGGTGAGCATTCACTTTGAAAGCAAATACATGCACACTTTCTACCCACCTAGTTTGTCCACCTATATCTTTCTCAGAGCTTCTTGTTACCAGCTTTCCTCTATAACCACTTCCAGTTCAAATTCTTTATCAGTTAGGATTCAGTTAGACAAGCAGAGCTTTTAGTAAATAGAAGATAGGACGGGAGGAAGAAGGGAAAGGGGAAGAAAAGGAAGGAAGGAAGGAAGGAAGGAAGGAAGCAAGGAAGCAAGGAAGGAAGGAAGGAAGGTTTTAGCAATCTGACCTTAATCGGTTGTGAAAGTTGGTCATACATTCTGTGTGAGGCTTTTGTTTCTGCAACTGGTGCTCGAGACTAATATCCACAGAGCACTCACTTGGGGAGAGAAGATGGAATGCAAATGAAGAAAACAAAGACAAACTGGATCCTGTGAAGGCGAGCTGTGAGCACCAGCTGGAACTCACCTCGGTTGCTTACTTCTCTAAGCCTCCAGCTTAGATGACAGGGGTGTGCCAAACACTTATCTGGCCCAGAATCAGGAAAGCTGGAGGAGGAGACAGAGTGTGAGCTGGAGGAGGTGCAGTCCTGCTGCTGCACCACCAAGGGTGGGCCAGGAAGTAAACAATGACATGGGTGTGCTGTAGGAGCACCACAGGATCTGTACCAGCCTTCAGAACACAGAAGGAACCAGGCTTCACCTCCACTTCCACCCCTTGAGCAGGAGGAAACATAGTTCAATCTCAGCTCAGGGGACACACTAGAAATTCACCATCACAGATTCTAAGTTTTTTTTTTAATTTTTGTTCTTTCTTTTTTGCTTTCACACTATTTGCAAACTGTTGTAGGCCCTTAAAGGGTTTTGCCTCTACTTGGGCCTCAAATAACAATAAATAAGAATTCTGGTGGTAACGTTAATTATTTTTCTCTAGAAATTAAAAATAAAACATGGTTTTCAGTTCATAAAGATTATTTAAAAATAAAAACAACTGACAACTCTGAGTAAAAATTAAGAAAATTGCCTAACAGTTAGAACCCATGCAATAAATTACTTTCAATACCTTTTTGAATTTACATGTGTTTTCCCTCTCAAATTTATTCTTTCCTGTTGCCTTTCTAAATGATTAATGTTTGTACTTGCTTGACACTGTAACACCAAATGCAAATAAATGCAGTGACTTTTCTTTCTTTGTGTTATTATCATACGGCTCATTATTTTTTCTTTTTTTCCCATTCCCCCTTTCTTTCTCCTTCTAGACTTTTAGGTGCACATAATTTTCTCTGCCTTTTAGTTAATGGTACATTAACAATTTTTATCTCTGCCCTTCTTTTATTTTTCTTATTATTTTAGCATTTGAGCTAGTTTTGTCACGTATCTCCAGTCTTCTCCCTCCTTTTGCTGCCCCAGCCCTCTAAGGTAGATAAGGAAAAGGGAAAGGATACATCTTGGAGTTGAGGGTGAGGTTGAATCAAAGTGAAAAGAGTTATATGAAGAAAGTGTTTATACCAGCATTTAGCAGCAGGTAATTGAGTTATAACTGAGCACATACCCAACTAACCTTTCATGCTTCTTTAAATTTTAAGTTTTTGAACTTTACAAATTTTTTAAAAAGAACATATTCTCAAATTCTTTTAACTTAGAAGCCCTAAGATTCTACATAAAGGAAATTTTTTTTTAGGCATTTTAATGTACATATTCTTCCTTTCTTTTTCATGGAAGAAAACTGACGAAAAGCTTTTTCTAAAACCCAAGGAAATAAGAGTGTTTGGCTGGGAAATTTTTATCTCTAAAAAATTATATTATAAATTCTATCAAGATCAATTTTATGACCATTACCTTACATAGGTTAATACATACATAAAGAGAGGAAAGACTTTTCTCACCCAAACATCCCAATCATTAAGTGTAAATCATGGTACTCTGAAATGGAAATAATTTGAGTTAGGGAGCAGAAGCAGAAAGAAAGTAAAAGGAAATGGTAATTTTGGAAAATAAGCTTATTTGGTGGTCTGTGAAAAGGCTTTTTCCTGTGTTTCCTTGCTTCTGAATTTAATGCACACATCAGTCCTTGAAGACCATAGGTGGAAATAGCTATGGAAACAGCTGTTCTCTCTCAGGCTGCATTTGTTTGCATAATAGACCCATGGTGGTTTCTGTCGTCCTTACCACTAGTTTGAGTGAGATAGGGCAGGGTAAGTACCTGTATGGAGAGCAGCTGACAGATACAGGGTGTAGGGTGGATACCATGGTACACAGCCCAGATCCTCTTTCAGGCCTGAGGCACCCATTGTTTGGTGACTGACAGCTCTCAACTGAGTTCCTCCATGGGATTTGACTTCAACCCAACACAGCCATATCTCTTGCTCAGCGTCACACTGCCTACAGAGGACAATTCTCATTCAATGCCTGGTATGTAGTGAGGTAAGGAAATTAAGGCCCTGCACTCTTGCCCTAAAGGTGGGCAACTCTGGAGGGTGCCTCTGGCCGCAGAGCTCCCTGGCTTCGGACAACAGGTGAGTGCTGAGTCCTGACTGCTTCAAAATGCAAACCCTACCTCTGTGGAATCCTTGACCCTCTCTATATCCCTTTGGTGTTTACCCTGAGGGAATTCCATATAAATATTCTACAGGTAAATATCCATCTCAGAGTCTGCTTACTGGGGGATGAATATACAGCCTAGTATCATGTGTCTTTTCCTACAGGAAACTTGTACTTGCCTCTGTGGTGATTCTATGAAATTCGATGGACATCATTTATGTATCTCTGCAGATGGAAAACTCTACGAGCAGGAACTGTCTTTTGTCACTATGCATTGTGTCCTGTATACACCAGTATCTGTTCAAATGTCTATTGAATCTATTAATTAATGTCCTATTTGTCCAGATTTGAAGCACAGTATTTTCCAATAGCATCTGTTCTTAAATTCATGTAATGTGGGTTGTGATCACTTACTGAGTAAAAATTCTTAACCATTATTCAGAAGGAACACACAAGGTATGGGTGAACTTTATTTGAGTACGTAGTACTGGAGTTCCTTTGGTGATAGACACTTACTCCAAGAGCATATTACACTTGCCTTCTTTCTGAGAAGGATAGTGCTATGTGTCTACTCAGATATATTAATACTCAAACCTCATAAAATGAATGAAAAGTGTAATGAGAATGGAGATGTAGGAAAGTTTTCAGGAAGTGAGAAGGGGAGAATAAAAACATTGTAGAATTTATCGAGCTGTAAGAATACAGAAATATACATTTTTTAATTTTTGTTTTTTGAGACAAGTTCTCACTCTTTCACCCAGGCTGGAATGTAGTAGTGTGATCTGGGCTCACTGCAACTTCCACCTCCTGAGTTCAAGCAATTCTCCTGCCTCAGCCTCTAGAGTAGATGAGATTATAGGTGTATGCCACCTTGCCTGAGTAATTTTTGTATTTTTTGTAGAGACGGAGTTTCACTATGTTGCTCAGGCTGGTATTGAACTCCTGACCTCAAGTGATCTGCCTGCCTCGGCCTCCCAAAGTCCTGGGATTACAGGTGTGATCCACCATGCCTGGCCTAAAAATTGTTTGAAAAATACTGTATGGTGCCAGGCATGGTGACTTATGCCTGTAATCCCAGCACTTTGGGAGGCCAAGGCAGGTGGATCACCTAAAGTCAGGAGTTTGAGACCAGCCTGGCCAACATGATGAAATCCCATCTCTACTAAAAATACCAAAAAATTACCTGGCCATGGTGGCAGCCTCCAGTAATCCCAGCTACTCAGGAGGCTGAGGCAGGAGAATTGCTTAAACCCAGGAGGAGGAGGTTGCAGTGAGCCGAGATAGCACCACTGCACTCCAGCCTGAGTGACAGAGTGAGACTCCCTCTTCTAAATAAATAAATAAATACCATATGGGAGAAATCAAAAACTTACTGGACTATGTCTAGGTATGCACTCTTTCCAGAAGTTGTGAGCATTAACATGAATTCAGAAATTTTCATCTTAAAAGTTATTATGATTGTAAAAAAGCAAGGCAAAATAAACTAAGGCATAAAAGTTTTAAAATATGAAAATGAGAAAAATACATTGAGTGTTTTCTTATGTGAGGTTTACATATTAAAGAATAAATCAAAATGTTTCTCTGCAGTTGGTTGTATGTGTACATGTGTGGGCATATGCATATGTAAGCAAAATAAACTCAGAACCCTTGTAAAAAATTTCAGTGTAAAATGGAAAGGAAAATTAAGAGCACTATGATTAAAGAGAATTCTGTGCACCTTTCTCTTGGCTCAGCAAATTTCAGTAGATGTGACTAATTTTCATAAGAAATAATTATGGAAATAACAATCATGCTAGGGTTCCTGCCTCAGTTTTGGACTGAGTGTGTTCCTCCCTGGTGCTAAGCTGACATTTGCTATCATGACTCAGGCCAAGACCAGAGTTTTTGAAAAGAACTCCCTCCACCCGCCATCACCACCCCATTTGGGTCAGTCAGCAATGTTGTGATCAGGAGTTGCATTTCCCAGAAGTAGATACGTTTCACATTCTACACTAGAATGTTTCCATTTTATATACAAATAATTTAAATTGTTAAATAACATACCCTTTTCCTAAATTTTCAACCAAAATTAACCATCCATGAATACTTATTCTGTGGCTGTGAAGTTCCAGTTCAGCACCACAGAGTGCTATCCCAGTTTGAGAAGTGCAGACGTGTGGTGAGGCTATGTAGTCACTGGATCCGATGGAAGAGGCTTACTGGAAGCTCACTTTTATTCATGATAAGCGATTTTTGTACACAGCAAGGGCTTGCATCTCCTATGTTTCCAAAAGCCGCAATATTATATCAAGTCATAGGAAGGATGCCTGCTAGTTGTTCCTGGATTATACTTCAAGATGTTAAATGGAGTTGGGATTGGGTAAAAGAGGTAGCCTGGAACATCCATATCTATGCACTGGTTTTTTTTTTAAATCTCTATAAGGACAGTTTAGTCAGAATTGACTTTTGTTCAGATTATAAAATTGGAAGTTTGTCTTATGCCTGTAATCCCAGCACTTTGGGAGGCCGAGGCAGGTGGATCACCTAAAGTCACGAGTTTGAGACCAGCCTGGCCAACGTGATGAAATCCCATCTCTACTTAAAAATAGCATCTCTGCTGTCTCCTTGATAGGCTGTTTTTCAAATTGCCTTTGCCTGGGTGCTTCAGGCATCTTCCCCTGCCTTGACTGCCTCTAATTTGTCCACCTTCAATACACATAAACACACACACACACACACACACACACACACACACACACACACACCATTGTATAATTTTGATACAATGGCTTAGTGGGGAAAGCAACAGTTCATCAAACAGTGGATCAACAAATTCCAATTACCTCTTACGTTTGTATAACATTTTATAGAACAGGGTGACATCTATAATTAGAATATTGCTTCCTATGAACTTCTAAAAAGGGGACAATGACAAGAGTTCTCTGTAACATGAAATTAATAAAACAGAGGAATAAAACAATGTGACAGAAGATATGACCAAAAGCAAAGCAAAGCGAAGTTGGGGAAATTTCTACAGTTTTTCTGTTCCTACTATGATCACAAGGGCAGGGAGGGACACACAGTATCCCCATTTAACGTGCTGAAAACTGAGAGAATTGAGAGCAGTTGTTAATTGGCCCCAGACACAGTCACCCTGTTCTGTGAAGTGTCCACGATTCTGAGTCTAGGATTTGTAGTTGAGCACACCTCTCACTCTACTCCGTCTATAGCTCAATAAATAATTGATGGTTTGAGAATGGTGTTGAGTGAGTCACTTTCTCACTGTGAATCTCATCTTTAAAATGATGGCATGGGACAAAATGATCTATGAGGTCCCTTTAACGCTAACATTCTAAAATTCTATTATTTTTATAACATAGTTGGGGCAAGCACACATATTTCCCAAGTTCTCATTCTGGGTTCATTTTCTACACCACTTACAGCTCCTCCTTATGCTCCATGGGATGCCCCAAGGCAGTGATGGATGAAAGTGGCAGGGAGAACAGATGATGTTCATCTTGCTCTGTCCAGCTCTGACTGTGACTGATGGCAGGACACATGTTGCTTAAGATCAGATGATGTGAAGGTGGGGATAGCTTGGCCTCTATTAGTGAGTGATAATAGTGGATGGTCTGAAATCTGTTCAGACCTGCCCAATAACTACAAAAAGTGAGTCATCATTTGCCCCAAACAGTTTTCTAAGGATGGTTAATTATCCCTATGAGTTAAGCCAGATAGATACAGCCATTATATTTGATACTACAAACATAAAACTTAATTTTTTAAAACTAAGTTTCAAAGAGTAAAATAGATTTAGGGTGTCCTTGTCCTTTTAGGTAAAACTTTCTAGTTATATTCATGCTGAGAATGTTTAATAATAATTTACCTTCCTGAGGATATTACTTGCAAAATTATTCCTGGTTCTCCATGGATGTATTTCTCTCACTAAATTTGTCTCAGATTATTAATTAGCATGATTCAAAAGTTCTTTCGTGAGTTTTATTTGGGCTTCTAAATAAATAAAATGTTGTTTCAATATCTGTTTTTGAAATAATAAGAATGATTTTGTGGGATGAAGAATGAAGTATGTTTTTATTAGAGATGTTCTTGTCCGGGACTAGTGGCTCACGCCTGTAATTTAAACACTTTGGCAGGCCAAGGCAAGTGAATTGCTTAAGCCCAGAAATTGAAGACCAGCATGGGCAACATGTCAATACTTCATCTCTATAAAAAATACAAAAATTAGCCGGGCATGGTGGCATGTGCCTGTAGTCCAAGCTACTTGGGAGGCTGAGGTAGGAGGATCACCTGAGTCCAAGAGGTCAAGGCTACAGTGAGCTGTGATTAAGCCACTGCACTTCAGCCTGGGCAACAAAGAGACCCTGCCTCAAAAAAAAAAAAAAAAAAGAAGAAAAAAAAAGAAAGAAATATGAAATATTTTTAAGTATTTTTAATATTATAAACAAAAAGTTTGAGCATGGAATGATTCAATTTTTCAAATTTATATTTTATTTTTCATTGACAATTATATGTTCATGGAATACTGTGGGATATAATGATACATATATACATTGTGGATTGTTTTAATCCGGCTAATTAACATATTCATCACCTCACATATTCATCATTTCTTTGTGGTGAGAATATTTAATGCTCTTTAGCAACTTTCAAATATACATTAGTATTAATTATCATCACCATGCTGTGCAATGGAATAAATCCGCTAATTAAAACTTTGTAATCTTTGACTAATATCACCCCTTTCCCAGTCCATTCCCTCAGTTTCCTGCTAGCCTCTGCCACTCTACTTTCTTTGCTTCTATGAGTTTGACTATTTAGATTCCATATGTAAGATATGTAGTATTTGTCTTTCTGTGTCTGTCTTATTCCACTTAGTGTAATCCAGGTTTATACATCTTGTTGCAGCATTTCCTTCTATTTTAAGCCTGAATAGCCTGAATAGTATTCCATTGTGTACATATACCACATTTCCTCCATCCATTCATTAGTAGATGGGCACTTAGTTTATTACTGTTATCTTGGCTATTGTGAATAATGCTGCAGTACATAAGGGAGTGCAGATATCTCTTCAACATACTGATTTCAATTTCTTTGGATATATACTTAGAAGTGAGATTCCTGGATCATTTGGTGGCTCTCCTTTAAGTTTTTGAGGAACTGTACTGTTTTCTAAAATGGCTGTACTAATTTATATTCCCACTCACAGTGTACAAGAGTTCCCTTTTCTCCACATCTTTGCCAACACATCTTATATTTTGTCTTTCTGATAATAGTGATTCTGACAGATGGGAAGTGATATCTCATTGTAATTTAAATTTTCATTTCCCTGATGATTAGTGATGCTGATCATTTAAAAGAAATCTGTTGGTCATTTGTATGCCTTTTGTTGAAAAATGACTATTCAAGTTATTTGCCCATTTTTATATCAGGTTATTTGTTTTCTTGTTACTGAGATGCTTGAGTTCTTTGTATATTTAGGATATTTGCCCCTTATCAGATGAGTAATTTGCAAGTATTTTCTCCCAGTCTGTGGGTTGTCTCCTCACTTTGTTAATTATTTCTTTTGCTGTGCAGAAGTCTTTCGGTTTGATGAAATCCCATCTGCCTATTTTTGCTGTTGTTGCCTGTGCTTTTAGGGTCATATCAAAGATTTTGTCTGAAAAATGATGTCTCAGATATGATCCCAAAAGCATAGACAACCAAAAAAATTTGGTAAAGATTTTCTCCTGTGTTTACTTTCTAGAGTTTTAAAGTTTTCAGTCTTATGTTAAACTCTTTAATCTATTTTGAGTTGATTTTTATATGTGAAATAAAATAAGGGTCCAATTTCATTCTTCTGTGGGTATACCCAGGTTTCCCAACACTGTATACTGAAGAAATTGTGTGTTCCTCATTGTGTGTTCTTGGCACCTTTATGGGGAATCAATTGACTATAAATGCATGAACTCATTTTTTGGCTCTCTATTCTGTTCTGTTGTCAATATATCTGTTTTCATGCCAGCCTCTTTGTTATTTATGCTCAAGATTGCTTGGCTATTTGGGATCTTTTCTGATTCCATATAAATTGTGGAACTGATTTTTTTTGTATTTTTCTGAAATATAACATTGTAATATTTATAGGGATTGCATTGAATCTGTTGATTGCTTTGGATAGTATAAACATCTTAACAATAGTAATTCTCCCAATACCTGAACACAGGATAAATTTCCACTTATTAGTGTCATTTTAAATTCTTTCATTAATATTTTGTAGCTTTCCATATACAGATCTTTCACCTTTTTGGTTAAATTTACTCCTAAGCATTTTATTTACTTAGGTATTGATACTACTATAAATGAGAGTGTTTTCTTAATTTCTTTTTCAGAGAGTTCATTGATAGTATATAGAAATGCTACTGATGTTTATGTTTATTTTGTATTCTGCACCTTTATGAGTTCTAATAGTTTTTTGGAGAAGTTTGTAGGATTATCTACATGTAAGGGGTCAGCAAACAGACAGTATCACTTCTTCCTTTCCTAGTTGGATGTATTTTATTTCTTTTACTTGCCTAATGCTCTAGCTAGAACTTCTAGTACTATGTTGAATAGAAGTGGGCATCCTTGTCTAGTTCCTGATCTTAGAGGATAAATTTTCAACTTTTCACCATTAAGAATGTTAGTTGTGGGATTGTCACATATGGTCTTTATTTTGTTGAGGAACATTCCTTCCATACCTAATTTGTTGTGATATTTTATCATAAAAAGATGTTGAATTTTGTCAAATGCTTTTTCTGCATCTATTGAGATGATCATTTGGTTTTTGTATTTCATTCTATTCATATGATGAATCATTTATATTGATTTGTGTATGTAAAATCATCTTTGTATCCCAGGAATAAATTTCACTTCATCATGGTAAATAATTCGTTTGCTGTTAGATAAAGTTTGTTAGCGTTTTGTTGAGGAGTCTTGATTCTATGTCCATCGGGGATACTGATCTGTAATTTTATTTTCTTTTCTATTCTTTTTTATTCCCCCACTGCCTCCACCCCCTGAGACAGAGCCTCACTGTATTGCCAGGCTGGAGTGCAGTGGCGCAATCTCAACTCACTGTGACCTCCACCTCCCAGGTTCAAGCAATTTGCCTGCCTCAGTCTCGCAAGTAGCTGTGATTACAGGCACATGCCAACAAACCCAGATAATTTTTGAATTTTTAGTAGAGATGGAGTTTCACCATGCTGACCAGGAAGATCTTGATCTCATGACCTCATGATCCACCTGCCTCAGCCTCCCAAAGTGCTAGGATTACAGGCATGAGCCACTGTGCCTGATCAATTTTCTTTTCTTGTAGTGCCTTTGTCTAGCTTGATATCATGGTAATACTTGCTTCTTGTTGAGTTTAAAAGTAATTCTTTTTAGAATTGCTAGTTTTTTGAAAATAATAAAATATTATTATCTTGCTCTATTTGCCACAAATTTTTTTTTAAAGTAACAAAATATTTCCAATTAAGTTAAAACCTTTCCAGGACCAATCTCTGCTTGCATTCTCAGAAAGAGCCATTCTTCTGAATTTGGTTTGATTTTGTTTTATGATTACATTTATGATTATGATTACTGAGACAGTCTTGCTCTGTCACCCAAGATGGAGTGTAATGGCATGATCTTGTCACACTGTAACCTCCACCTCCTGGATTCAAGCAATTCTCATGCCTCTGCCTCCCAAGTAGCTGGGATTGCAGGTATGTGCCACCATGCCTAACTAATTTTTGTATTTTTAGTAGAGATGGGTTTTCACGATGTTGGCCAGGCTGGTCTCCAAGTCCTGGTCTCAAGTGACCTGCCTTGGCCTCTCACTGGGAAGATTTCCCTTTGCCACTATCTTTCAGTTGGCAGAGGAAGAGAAGGCCAGAACCTAGTTTACAGAAGTTTCTGCATGATAAGCAGGCACCACCAGAAAGTAGACAGCTGCAGCACTACAGTCTCTTTCTAGGACATCCCTGAAGGACAGTGGTGAAGGGAAATCTTCCCAGTGGGCAGAACATTGAGCAGTGGACCTGATTGTGCATTTTGCTTGGAAACAGAAATGGCCAGATGTGCAATTATATACTGATTCAAGGGGTGCAAGTGGAAGTGGCACCACTCACTATCATCCCTAGAGACCCGCTGGCAAAATTTTTGCTTCCTGTTCCCATGACATTATGATCTGCTGGCCTAGAGATCTTAGTTCCAGAGAGAGGAATGCTGCCACCAGGATTCACAACAATAATTCCATTAAACTGGAAGTTAAGATTTATCACGTGGCCACTTTGGGCTCCTCCTACCTCTAAGTCAACAGGCTAAGAAGGTAGTTACAGTGTTGACTGCGATGACTGGCCCAAGATATCAAGATGAAATCAGTCTACTACTCCACAATGAAGGTAAGGAAGAGTACGTGTGGCATACAGGAGATCCTTTAGGGTATCTCTTAGTATTACCATGCCTTGTGATAAAGTTCAATAGGAAATTATAACCACCAATCCAGGCCAGACTACAAATGGCCCAGACCCTTTAGGAATGACAGTTTGGGTCACTCTACCAGGTAAAAAACATGACCCACTAAGGTGCTTGCTGAAGGCAAAGGAAATACAGAATGAGTAGTGTAAGAAGGTAGTCATCAATACCAGCTCTGATCATGTGACCAGTGGCAAAAATGAAGACTAAGTGTCATGAGTATTTCTTCCTTATTTGAAGAACATGTTTGTGCATGTATACGCTTGTACTAAGAAAATATTCATTTTATTTCATTTCTTTTTCCTCTATCATGTGACATAAGATTTATTGCTTAAATCTTAATGCACTTAAATGCTTCATATCAGCATTTAAGTATTGTTAACTTTATGTAATAACATTTAGGTTAAGGATTAGTGTGCTTCTGGTTGTACGAAGGATAGCTGTATTATGCTAGGCATAATTATGACCTTATTATTGTCTTTATTCGAAGATTATATATGATTTCAGGAGATGTGTATGAGTTCTAGTTGGCAAGGGAGGACTTGTGATGATTAATATTGACCGTCAACTTGGTTGGACTGAAGGACGCAAAGTGTTGTTCCTGGGTGTATCAGTGAGGGAGCTGTCTGTGAGGGTGACTCATTAACATCTGAGTCAGTGGACTGAGAGAGGCAGACCCACCCTCAATCTGGGTTGGCACCAAATCTAATCAGCTGCCAAAGTGGCTAGCATAAAGCAGGCAGAAAGTGGAATGGGCAGACTTGCTGAGTCTTGCAGCCTTTATTTTTCTCCCATGCTGGATGCTTCCTGCTCTTGAGAACATCAGACTGCAGTCACTTCAGATTTTGGACTTCAGATTTACACCAGTGGTTTACCAGGGGCTCTGAAGCCTTCAGCCACAGACTGAAGACTGCATTTTTAGCGCCTCTACTTTTGAGGTTCTGGAACTCAAATTGAGTCACTGCTAGCTTTTTTATTCCTCAAATTACAGACAGCCTATTGTGGGACCTCACTTTGTAATTGTGTGAGTCAATCCTCCTTAATGAACTGCCTTTCATATATACATATAGGTACTTCTGTCCCTCTGGAGAACCCTGAATAATGCATGTCTATAATCCTAGCACTCTGAGAGGCTGAGTTCAGGACTAGCCTAGCAAACATGGTGAAACCCTGTCTCTAATAAAAATACAAAAATTACCTGGGTGTGATGGCATATACCTGTAGTCCCAGCTGCTCAAGAGGATGAGGCAGGAGAATCTCTTGAACCCAGGAGGCAGAGGTTGTAGTGAGCTGAGATCATGCCACTGTACTCCAGCCTGGGTAACAGAGTGAGGCTCTATTAAAAAAAAAAAAAAAAAGATGTAATACTATTTCATTGGAAAATCCAATGAGTCTAATGAGGAAGTACACATAAACAGTGTCTATCACACATTAAATATTTAACAAACTTTCACTTTATTAAGCAATATTGCATAGCATAATTTTATACTCAACTTTTTTTAAACATTTACTCACTTTAGTTCATTCATTTAAAAAACTAGATAGTATTTCATTGACAATATTATAGTTTTTTCCATTCTTCTATTGAAGGGCATTTCCAACAAATTTCCAATTTTATATTACTGCAAACAATACTTGCATGAATTTTTTTGTTTCATGTTCCTGTGCATAGATGCATATGAGTTTCTCTAGGGTTTATACTTAGAATTGTTATAACTTTATATTTGCCAGATATGTCAAATAGCTTACCAGTGCCTTCCTTTAAGTCAGAGTTTTCAGACTTAAGCATTCTTTGGAATCACAAGAGGGCTTGGTAAAAAACAGGTTGCTGGCTTTGTGCCCAGAGCTGCTGATTTAGTAGGTCCAGGATGAGGCCTGAGAGTGCACATTTCTAACAAATGCTCAGGTTCTGATGGTCTAGGAACCACACTTTGAGAATTATAACTGTACCAATGTATATCTATCAGCAATTTGTGTCTACATCTTTATAATCACTTGGAATTGTAAGATTTTTCCATTATCATCAATGTTATGAGAGTTAAATGCATCTCTTTATATTTTTAATTTGAATTGCCCTGATTATTAGTGAAATGGAGTATTCTTTTATTTGATCATTTGTCATTCAAAGTGTGCCTCCTGTGAATTGCTACATTGTACATTACTGAGTAGAAGCAAGGACAGTGAGCACCCTGTTCTCACTTAAAAACCCATGTAATGCAATAAGAAAAGGAAAATAAATAAAAGGTATAGTAATTATAAAATGAGCTAAATGTCTTTTTATTTTTCTGTATAGAAATCTAGCAAGCTTACCTGAAAGCCTGACATAGTGGCATGCACTTGGGTTCCTAGTTACTCAGGAGGCTCAGGTGGGAGCATCATTTAAGGTCAGGAATTTAAGGCCACAGGGTGCTATGATTGTGCCTATAAATAGCCAGTGTTCTCCAGCCTTGGCAAAATATTAGGTTGGTGCAAAAGTAACTGCAGTTTTGCCATTACTTTTGCACCAACCTAATACATAGCTGAAGTAGAGGCAGCAATCAATAGCCAACCAACCAAAAAATGCCCAGGTCTACACAGGTCCACAGCAGAATTCTACCAGACATACAAAGAGGAGCTGGTTCCATTCCTTCTGAAACTGTATCAAACAATACAAAAGGTGGGAATCCTCCCGAACTCATTTTATGAGACCAACATCATCCTGATACCAAAAACAGGCAGAGACTCAACTAAAAAAGAAAACTTCAGGCCAATATCCATTATGAACATCGATGCAAAAATCTTCAATAAAATACTGGTAAAGAGATTGCAACAGCACATCAAGAAGCTTATTTATCACGATCAAATAGGCTTCATCTTGGGGATGCAAGGCTGGTTCAAAATATGCAAATCCATAAATGTAATCCATCACATAAATGGAACGAAAGACAAAAACCACATGATTATCTCAATAGATGCAGAGAAGGCCTTCAACAAAATTCAACAGCCCTTCATGCCAAAAACTCTCAATAAACTAGGTATTGACAGAACATATCATAAAATGATAAAAGCTATATATGACAAACCTACAGCCAATATCAGACTGAACGGGCAAAAGCTGGAAGAATTCCCTTTGAAATCAGGCACTAGACAAGGATGCCCTCTCTCACCACTCCTATTCAATATAGTATTGGAAGTTCTAGCCAGAGAAATCAGGCAAGAAAAAGAAATAAAACGTATTTAATTAGGAAAGGAGGAAGTCAAACTGTCTCTATTTGCAGATGACGTGATTGTATATCTAGAAGACCCCATCGTCTCAGCCCAAAATCTTCTCAAACTGATAAGCAACTTCAGCAAAGTCTCAGGATACAAAATCAGTGTGCAGAAATCACAAGCATTCCTATACACCAATAACAGACAAACAGAGAGCCAAATCAAGAGCGAACTCCCATTCACAATTGCTACAAAATACCTGGAATACAACTAACAAAGGATGTAAAGGACCTCTTCAAGGAGAACTACAAACCACTGCTCCAGGAAATAAGAGAGGACACAAATAGATGGAAAAATATTCCATGCTCATGGTTAGGAAGAAGCAATATCATGAAAATGGCCATACTACCCAAAGTAATCTACAGATTCAATGCTATCCCCATCAAGCTACCAATGACCTTCTTCACAGAACTGGAAAAAAACACTTTAAACTTCATATGGAATCACAAGGGAGCCCACACAGACAAGATAATCCTAAGCAAAAAGACCAAAGCTGGAGGCATCAAGCTATCTGACTCCAAACTATACTAGAAGGCTGTAGTAATCAAAACGGCACTGGTACCAAAACAGAGATATAGACCAGTGAAACAGAACAGAGGCCCCAGAAGCAACACCACACGTCTATAACCATGTGATCTTTGACAAACCCGACAAAAACAAGCAATGGGGAAAGGACACCATGTTTAATAAATGGTGTTGGGAAAACTGGCTAGCAATGTGCAGAAAGCAGAAACTGGACCCCTACCTGGGTCCAGTTGGATTAAAGATTTAAACATAAAACCATAAAAACACTGGAAGAAAATGTAGGCAAAACCATCCAGGACATAGGCATAGGCAAGGACTTCATGACTAAAACACCAAAAGCAATGGCAGTAAAAGCCAAGATAGACAAATGGGATCTAATTAAAATCCAGAGCTTCTGTACAGCAAAAGAAACCATCATTAGAGCAAATCAGCAACCAACAGAATGGGAAAAAATTTTTACAGTCTACCCATCTGACAAGGGCTAATAACCAGAATTCACAAAGGGCTAATATCCAGAATCTACAAAGAACTAAAACAGATATACAAGAAAAAAACAAACAAACCAATTCAAAAGTGGGTGAAGGATATGAACAGATACTTTTCAAAAGAAGACATATTTGAGGCCAAAAAACATGAAAAAATGCTCATCATCATTGGTCATTAGAAATGCAAATCAAAACTACATTGAGATACCATCTCACGCCAGTTACAATGGTAATCATTAAAAAATCTGGAGACAACAGGTGCTGGAGAGGATGTGGAGAAATAGGAACACTCTTACACAGTTGTTGGGAGCGTAAATTAGTTCAACCATTGTGGAAGACAGTGTGTCGATTTCTCAAGCATTTAGAAATAGAAATTCCATTTGACCCCACAATTCCATTACTGGGTATAGAACTATAAATCATTCTACTATAAAGACACATGGACACGTATGCTCACTGCAGCCCTGTGTACAATAGCAAAGACCTGGAACCAACCCAAATGCCCATCAATGATTGACTAGACAAAGAAAATGTGATACATATACACCATGGAATACTATGCAGCCATTAAAAACGATGAGTTCATGTCCTTTGTAGGGACATGGATGAAACCATCATTCTCAGCAAACTGATGCAAGAACAGAAAGCCAAACATTGCATGTTCTCACTCATAGGTGGGTGTTGGATAATGAGAAAATGTGGACTCAGGGAGAGGAGCATCACACACTGGGGGCAGTTGGTGGGGGTAGGGGAGAGACAGCATGGGGTAGGGAGGAAGGGGAGGGTGGGGAGGGATAACATGGGGAGAAATGCCAGATATAGGATGCACCTAAAGTTAAATAAATAAATTTTTTTAAAAAAGGAGAAACTTACAAATAAAAAAAAGAAAAAAGAAAAAAATCTAACAAGTAAAAACTATGTAAAAATATCACTGGAGTGTGTGTGTGTGTGTGTATATATATATATATATATATATATATATGCTATATAATAACTAGAGAATGCAAAAAAATATAAGATTCCATACAGAATAAGCAATAAATATGTTAAGATAACAAAACTAATAAAAGATTGTAAATCCTTTATGGAAAAGTTTATAAAGTTTAGCCATTAAGGGCTAGGCATGGTGGCTCATGCCTGTAATCCCAACATTTCAGGAGGCTAAGGCAGGTGGATCACTTGAGGTCAGGAGCTCAAGACCAGCCTGGACAACATGGTGAAAGTCCATCATATATATATATAGTACCCCAAAATTGCAAGGTACAATTTGAATATATAAAATCAATTCTATTTCTCTATAAAATTAATTGTATTTCTATGCACCAGCAATCAACAACCTAAAAATATAATTAAGAGAACAATTTGGCTGGGTGCAGTGGCTCATAACTGTAATCCTAGCACTTTGGGAGGTTGAGGCAGGCAGATCACTTGAGGTCAGGAGTTCAAGACCAGCCTGGCCAACATGGTAAAATCCCATCTATACTACAAATAACAAAAATTAGCCAGGAGTGGTGGCATGTGCCTCTAGTCCCAGCTACTTGGGAGGCTGAGGCAAAAGAATTGCTTGAACCCAGGAGGCAGAAGTTGCAGTGAGCCTAGATAGCACTACTGCACTGTAGCCTGGGCGACAGAGGGAGACTCCATCTCAAAAAACAAACAAGAAAACAATTCTATTTACAATAGCATAAAGAATAAAATACTTATAAATAATTTTAACAAAGAAAGCGCCAGCTTAAGCTCTGAAAACTATAAAATATTCACTGAAATTAATTAACAAAAGTCTAAATAAATGGAAATATATCCATATTAATGTATCAGGGACTTACTATTGTTAGGGTGGCAAAACTCCCCAAATTGATCTATACATTCAAAGCAATCCTTACTAAAATCCTATAAGAGGTAAATTTTTTTGGCAGATACCGACAAGTTGATTTTTAAATATCATGTAAAAATGTAAGGGCCACCCCAAATACCCAAAGCAAACTTGAATAAAAACATGTTGAAAAACTCACATTTTCTGATTTCAAAACTTAACATAATGCTACAGTAATCAAGACAATGTGGCACTTCCAAAATGTTAGGCATATGTCTCAATGAAATATAATTAATATTTCAGAAATAAACCCTTACATTTATGGTAGATTGATTTTTAATAAGGGTACTAAGTTAATTCAATGGGAAAAGAATAGTCTCTTCAACAAATGTTGCTGGTACAACTGGATACTTATATGCAAAACATAAATTTGAAAAATCTGAAT
The DNA here is from genome assembly GCF_048565385.1 of Saimiri boliviensis. Lineage (NCBI taxonomy): Eukaryota > Metazoa > Chordata > Mammalia > Primates > Cebidae > Saimiri > Saimiri boliviensis. Next base: position 26,494,678 of record NC_133461.1, read on the forward strand.
CCCTCATGCCATACCAAAAAAAAAAAAAAAAAATCAAGGTTCAGAGACCCTATAGAAAGACTATAAATATAGAACTCTTAGAAGAAAATACAAGAGTGAATCTAAAACCAAGGGTTAGGCAATGGTTTGCTAGATATGACATCAAAAGTACAAACAACAAAAGGAAAGATAGACAAATTTGACCTCATCAGTAAAATTTTTATGCTTCAAAGGATACCACCAAGAGGCCAGGTGCAGTGGCTCATGCCTGTAATCCCAACACTCTGGGAGGTGGGAGGATTGCTGGAGCCCAGGAGTTTAAGACCAGCTTGTGAAAGATTGCAAAATCCAATCTCCACCAAAAATACAAAAATTAGCCAGGCATAGTGTCATGCACCTGTCATCCCAGTTACTTGGGAGGCTGAGGCGGGAGGATCTTGAGCCCAGGGGGCAGAGGTTGCAGTGCGCCAATATGGTGCCATTGCATTCCAGCCTGTGTGACAGAGCCAGACCCTGTCTCAGAAAAATAAAAAATAAAAGATTACCACCAAGAAAGTGAAAGGACAACTCATAGAATGAAAGAAGATACTTGCAAGTCATATATTTGATAAGGGAATGATATCTAGAAGATATAATAACTCTTACAACACAGTTATAAAAAGAAAAATAATTCTATTAAAATTTCGTAATGTTAGCTTTGCTGAGCTAAGAAGAAATGGCAATGGATTTTAGTAGATATTTCTCCAAGGAAGACATACAAATGGATAATAAGCACATTAATATCATTAGTTACCAGGGACCTACTACCCCAAAGCACAGAGATACCATTTTATAACCACTAAAATAGCTGCAATGAAAAGAGATGTTAACAAAGTAAGGTACCCAGGAAGGATGGCTCATGAGTTCAGAGTAAAGAGACACAGTAAGTATATATGGTGTGCAAGTATCTATGTAGATTCATGTGTGTATGTATAATATAGAAATAAATACATTTATGTGGAATAATTCTAGACATTAAAAGCTAAAAACTGTGTCTACCAATGAGTAATCTCAACTATGGAAGACTCTAATTTGACAATATAGGATCAGAAATATACATGCAAATATTAACAGCATTATCATTAATAGCCAAAAAGTAGAAACAGTATTAATGTCTATCAGTAGACAAATGGATAAATCAAATGTGATAAATCCATACAATAGAATACCATTCATTTATAAAAAGGAAAAGGCTGCTAATATATGCTATATAATGGGCGGACTTCAAAAACAATGCTAAGTGAAAGATGTCAAACACAAAAAAACACATAATCTGTGATTCCATTTATATGAAATGTTCAGATAAGGTAAACCCATAGAAAGTAGGTAAGTGACTCTCTGAGCTTGGGGATAGGAATAAGTATTGACTGCAAACGTAAGAGATCTTGGGGTAATAAAAATATTCTAACCTGGTTTGAGTTGAGAGTTGTAAAAGTCTGTAAATTTGCTAAGAATCATTGAATTGTACACTCAAAAGAGGTAAATTTAATGGCATGTACCTTATGCTCTAATAAATCTAGTGAGAAAGAAAGAGATTCAATAAGATGTTCACTCACTGTCAATAGACACTGAGTAGTATCCTGGAGCTGGATCAGGAATCCAGCTAGTGGAGGCAGTGCAGCTGAGTTGCTCTGCTACTTTCTTAATTTGGGCTGAGTCACTTCCACTCCATCTAGATACATGAGATTCATAGCGTTCCTGCCAGCACACACAGTCTTCTCACCTGTAGGCTAGCAGTGTATGCCAGATGCTGACTCATTCTCTCTCCAATAGACTAATCAGCATTGACAATTAGCAATTATACTGCATTAAGCTCCCAACTTTGTTCTTCAAAGCTGTGGGTAGCTCTAATCTCATTTGCAGTTATGAAGTGGGGCTTTACTATAGGCATCACTCTTGACTTTGACAGAATATTTGTCAGTGACACCTACACACCAAGAACAGGACAAGGTCACCAGAAAGTATCCCTGGACAAGCTTAGTCTACAGAGGGAGAAGAAGTCATGCTCATAAATTGAAACAAGGTAAACATATGTTATCTGGTGAAAGGAAAGAATTCTGTTTCTCAGCTTCCTCTCTTTGGATTTTATAATTAACCACTTCTAGGGCCACCTGACTTTGTCATTTCCAAAGAATAAATGCAAACCAAGTCTCCAAATTATGCTGGCTGCACAATCTCTAAAAAAAAAAGCAATTTCATGCATCTCTATAGAGAATGTTCTGTAGAATAAAATAAAGACAGCAAGAAAATTTCCCCATTTTTTTCAAGACAACAGGTGTTTAAGGAGTGCATTTAAGGAATAGGAAGGATCTTTTTCCACATACGCTAAAAATGGGCTCAAGAGGTTCTGAGGAGCTTAAATACTTCTAGTGATGCTTTTTCACATGTTTAATGTCCTTAGGGACCAGGAGTTTATCAAGTTCAAAGCTGTACTCCCAAGACCAACATAATGTCAAGAACATAGTAACATTCAATGTTTTTATTATATGATTGAGCAAAACTTTAAAATAAGTTGTAAGATGCTTTCACAGACATTTGAAGAGCTAAGAGAAAGCTCCGAAGCCAGATGAAATCCCAGATCTAAAGATACCTGCAAAGGCAAGTGCCAGAGTCCCCTTACAGGGAAGAACAAGAGGAGAAAGATCTACAACCTCTTTCTAGCAGCTGTGGATGCTTAAGAACAATACTTGTTAGAGTGTGACCAGAAATCACATGAGCACTTCAGATGTGGAGGTTCATAATGTCCCTCTTCTTTTCAGGGTTTTCTATGGTGTTTTGTAGTATGCAATGCTGTGCAGCATACTAGGGTGGCTAGACTTTGCCTGATGAAGAGGCTGGAGCCAAGTGAAATTTGATGTTCTTTCCTAAAAGGAAACATGGGATCTTCATGATCTGGACATCTCTATGGCAGCTTAGAACACTGTATAGCTTGCAAATAACTTTCAAGGACAAATCTCACTAGCTCATCATAAAAACCCTAAATAGTAGGGAAGGTATTATTCTCACTTTACAGTTAAGGAAACCGAAATCAAAAGAGATTAAGATACTCTCCCAGAAGTAGCCAAAGCCAGAAATTTAATCCAGATCTGCTTAAAGACAGCGTAAATTTTTTCTTATAATATACCCTAATGGGAGACACACAGCAGCTGGCTTTCCAGATGAGGCCACTTCCAACAAAGTGGGCTGACTTCTTTTTCTTCTTTTCTTCGCTTGGCTGAAGTTATTTTACCTCAGCCAAAGAAGCAGACTCATAGAGTGCCACAAGCTATTTGTGGTAAAGTCATCTACATCAGAGACTGATAAGGACTCTGAATATAAGAGCAACAAGAAACATAAAGTTCTCTGGGGCCAGGCTCCATATTTTACAGGTGAGAAAACTGTAGCCTAATGAACCCATGGGAGATAAGGATAAAGACTGCACCAACGTCAGAGGTCAACTGAGATGGTGACTGACAGCCCAGTGTACGTTCTATAGCCCAACACAATCTTCTAATCTAAAAGCAAACAGCACATGCTACCAGGAGGGAAATAAGGTAGAGCATTTTATTATAGACTCTAGATTATGATTCTCTATTATTTTTACTAGGATTGTCAGTCTGAGTTGCCATAACTGCATTATAATCTCTTTTAGGACAGAGCCTAAGTAGAATGCCTCATTCACTTACCCCAGAAATTGCTGGTGTAAATGCAAATTCCTAGTGAGACCTTCACAAGTAAATCAAAACCTTCTTCACACATGGCTAGGGTTAAGGAGAATGCTAACAAAATATTCATTCATTAAAAATTCAAGTACAGCAAAGCAATATTAATCTTTAAATGTATTTTTCAAAGTGCTGCCAAAAGTAATATTGAAAATAAAGTCACCGTTGAGCAAAATTAGAGCTTGCAAAGCCATTTTTCTAATCTTGAAAATTCTAATTGATGTAAACCCAAAAGAACTGCAGCTCAGCAAGGTTTAACTATACTTAAACTCTCAGAAATTACACTGCGCCATAGAGTTTGACTTCCTTAAACTCTTTCCAGGTTTCACAGGCAGTAAGTAATGGGCAGGTCTTTTGTTTGGTTGTTTTCATTTTCTGTGACTCTTCCATTTTCTATTGAACCAAACTTTTTCTTTCTTGAAAACACCTATGTATATTTGGTACCACCAATTAGCAGCTTCAAGAATGGAATGGAATTGAGGAGGAATGGCCTGAGAAGAAGGAAAGCATTTCATGTATCAACACTCATTACAAACCTAAGGGATAAATATTTCCTCATTGGTAAAATAAGGGGGGTGGCCCTGCATACTCTAAGGCATCATACAGTTCTCAGGTTTCAAAGGCTATGATTGAAAGTAAACATTGACTCAATCAAGTGATATCATTCATTAGGCTTAATAAGAAATACTAAGCAGAATCAGCAGCTGAGCTCACTACAGAATTTGTTTTTAAGGCGCATAAACCTCCACACTGTCAGATAATCTTAATTTGTTTCAGGGCTGCCTGGCTACCAAGCTCCAAAATGAAATCTTATTTCATTTATAGCAGCAGATACAATTGTCTGCATTCACTCATTTGCTGTCAGAGCTTGATAATTTCTTGTTCTTAGGCTGCAGCAACAGTTCTTTTTGATATTTTGCACACACCTCACTAGATGCGAAATCTTCAGAGAAAAGAGGAAAAAGACAATAGACTAAAGAAAAGGAAATGGAGCACATACTCTCTCCAAAAAGATATAGAATTAGTATAAAATTTAGTGATTTTTATATCACCATGTAAAGAATGACTTATATATTGATCTTACTCTGTTGTTGCATTGATTAGGATCAAAGCCTGCCTTGCTGCAGTGGAACCAAGTTCTGTAAACACAGGTTTCAGTCATCAGCTATATTAATTTACAGGAAAATACAATGGCTAGGGGAAAAATGCACATACCTATTTTTAATAGAACCAAGCTTAACAGAATTCCTGATCCTATCAAAGTTCTCATAGAAATTAGTCATGTAATGAAAATAACTAGCACTTGAATAACATTTGCTCTGTGCTGAGCCCTGTTCTAAGTCCTCCATACATATTAAATCTCACAACAACCCAATGACATAAATGTAATTTTTATCTCCATTTTACTTATGGCAAAAATTTAGACACAGAATTGTAGGGGCCAGGCGTAGTAGCTCATGCCCATAATCCCAATACTTTGGGAGGCCGAGGCGGGTGGTGGCACAGGCCTGTAATCTCAGGGATGCTGAAGCAGGAGAATTGCTTGAACGTAGGAGAGGCTGGTGGAGGTTGCAGTGAGCCAAGATTGCATCACTGCACTGTAGCCTGGGTGACAGAGGGAGATTCCGTCTCAAAAAAAAAAAAATTTTTTTTTAGAAACTGTGTTGGGTTGAATAGTACCCCTCTTCAAATTCCCAAATTCATATCTACCCAGAACCTGTGAAAGTAACTTTATTTGGAAGTAGGGTATTTGCAGGCGTAATCAAGTTAAGATGAAGTCATACTTGACTGTCGTGGGCCCTAAATCCAGTAGGACTACTGTCTTTATAAAAAGGGGAAAATTTTGAAACAGACACAGAGCACCAGGTAAAGACAGAGACAGCGGTTGAAGTGATGTGTCTACAAACCAAGCAACACTAGAGATTGTGGGCAATCAGCTGCAGTTGGAAGAAAGGCCTGGAACAGATCCTTCTCGAGCACCTTCAGACAGGGGAACATGGCCCTGCTGTCTTCTTACTTTTAACTTCAGGCCTCCAGAATGATGAGAGGATAAATTTCTATTGTTTTAAGCTACTCAGTTTATGATAATTTGTTAAGGCAACCACAGAAAACGAATAAAAGGATGTTTTCTAGCATTTATTCGGCTCTCATCAGAACTCAAGACAGTCTGGCTCCACAGTTCACGAGCCTAATCAGCATTCTTCACCATGTCCTGTAAGTCACAGTACTGGCAGTGGATGGAAAAATGGGTAGAGACTATTGTAATTCTGTAAGATCTCCTTATTTGATGTCCTCAGAGGTGGTTAAGATTAATTAAAGTAAACCCAAGTGATATAACAACTACCACTACTACCTTAGCCTCTCTTAGTATGCACGAAGTTCTTCATCTATGATATGGTGTGTTAGCACTCACTCCCTTGATTTGTTGAGGATTATTGAGTTAATAGTGCTTATGAGACAGGATGCCATGTATTAAATGCTTAATAACTGTTATTGATTGTCATTATAATTGCTATCATTTTCATAATCACCACTATTAAAAATAATAAATCCCACCTGCTTCAATAGATAGTAGAGATTTTTCTCAGAGCTGGGATCACATCTTGTTTCTGCTACCTTTTTTTTCTTTTTCATCTGTGTAGCCTTGAACAAGCTACTCAACTTTTCTGAGTCTTTTTACTGGACATTGGAATATTAATGTATGTCCAATTTAGGAGTCACTATGAAAGTTAGAAATTATTTGTATAAGCCAGACACGGTGGCTCACACCTGTAATCCTAGCACTTTGGGACGCTGAGGCAGGCTTGAATTCAGGAGTTCGAAAGTAGTGTGGGCAACATGGTGAAACCTGTCTCTACAAAAAATACAAACATTATCCTGAAGTGGTGGTGTGCACCTATAGTCCCAGCTATTCAGGAGTTTGACGTGGAAGAAGCCCTTGAGCCTGGAAGGACGAGGCTGCAATAAGCCTAGATCACACCACCGCACTCCACCCTGGGCAACAGAAATAGACACTGTCTCAAACAAACAAAAATTTTAAAAATAAATAATGCGTACAAGTATTCAACTTAGTGTTAAGAATAGAGTAAGCAGAAGCTCACAATGAATGGGAGTTATTTTACTGTTATTATAAGATACTTCATTGCACAGCAATGTTTTCAGTCAAGAAATGCGTTCATTTCTCTAACCTGGATCATTCTAACTGCAGCTTAGGCATTTTCCCTTCTTTTCTACCTTCAGTGATACTGAAGGAGATTACATCTCTGGTTTTTGAAGAGAAAAATTTTCCTAATCCCTACCTTGAATCAACATCACAGGTAAAGGTGAACATTTCTACAAAACATGCATTTTTCTCTGCATATTTGAACCTGCCTTTAAGCAAGACAAAACTGAACTTTTAAAAACCATCTTCGTGAAGGTGAACATTGAAATATCTTCTGAGAGATAATGAGATGGATGGACTAATGAGAAATCTCTTTCCGGTGCCTCATGAAATATGGGTTTAATATTATTTTTTCATTTTGTATAGCATTTCCACCATTCCATCCACTTACCTTCCTATTCCAGTTTGTCTTTATGGATTAGTTCTTTTATTTATTTTTAATTTTACATATACATTTGGATAAATGGCTATGTAGGTGGTGAGATGAACAGTTAATGAGAGGAGTTGTTGCTGATAACCAAGAGTAATAAAACCTTTAATCTCTGTCAGGGATATAAGGTAATTTTTCTGTAGGAGTGACATTATAATGAACACCAAACTAGGATTTCCATTATACCTTTTTCTCCCCACAACACTCTCTCTCCCCACATTCTGTGCTGCTATGCAAATGCCTAAGTCAATTCTGCAGGAAAACAGTCTTCTCTAACTCTATCTTGTATTGTAAAGAATGTCCTACACACAAAACTGTGTCATAGGCAGTGAGGGAAGTCTTGATGATCCTCAATCTCTGGAAATTCTTAAAGGCCCTCCCCAGTGGGTATGCTGGCAGGCTTCCAGCTCAGGCAGCCAAGTGGAAAATAACAGAAATAGGATATTAAAGAAACAGAAAGAGAAAATGAAACTTTTAGTTATTTGTGGTCTTCACCAAATATTTCTAGGCCATTCCTTTTCTGGGCTCATAATAGAACTGTACTTTCTTTTTCTTTTCTTTTTTTTTTTTTTTTTTCTGAGATGGAGTCTTGCTCTGTCACCCAGCTTGGAGTGCAGTGGCACAATTTTAGCTCACTGCAACCTCCACCTTCCAGGTGCAAGCAGTTCTCCTGCCTCAGTCTCCCAAGTAGCTGGGATTACAGGCACCCGCCACCATACCCAGCTAATTTTTGTACTTTCAGTAGAGACGAGGTTTCACCATGTTCACCAGGCTGGTCTCAAACCCCTGACCTTGTGATCTGCATGCCTCAGCCTCCCAAAGTACGTAATTACAGGCGTGAGCCACCACTCCCAACCAGAGCTATACTTTCTAAGCAGTTGTGTGAGGCCATCTGAGGACCTCCGACTGGCAGGAGGTCATGAGTTCCATTTCCAGGTTAAAACATTTAATTTGAATGTGAGACCTTCAGGAACTCTCTTTTTTCCCTCCTTCATGGCCACCAGCATGGGAGACAGCACAGGGAATAACTAGGTAAAGAAGCCATTAGTACTATAAATTTTCTGTACAAGATTCTAGGTCCCAGAGCACGGCCAAAATAGAGTCCCAAAGGACACCTACTATGAGCCTGTGCTATAGGACACAAGTAAATCTCCATCAATCTTAATCACTGAGATTTGGGAATTGTTTGATATGAAGCATAATAATCCAGTCCATCCTTTTTCTACAGGGAATAATAACAAAATTAAATGTTGATTCCTCTAAGAACTAAGATTGAAACTACCACTCCATCCAGTAATACCATTACTGGGTATATACTCAAAGGAAAACAAATTGTACTACATGACAAAACTAAAAGTTTAAAAACCAAATAAATTTTACCACATGTACAACTTATTTTCCTTTGAGTACATACCCAGTAATGTTCAAAGGACATATGCACTTATATGTTCATTGCAGCACTATTGACAGTATCAAAAACATGGAATCAACCTGGTGTCCAACTACAATGGATTGGATAAAGAAAATGAGGTACATACACACCCATGGAATACTATGCAGCCATAAAAAGAGTGAAAGCATGTCCTTGGCTGAAACACGGATAGAGTTAGAGGCCATTATCCTAACTGAACTAATGCAGAAGCAGAAAAGCAAATACTTTATGTTCTCATGCATAAGTGAGAGCTAAACATGGGTACACACGAACATAAATATGAGAACAGTAGACATTAGGAACTGATAGGGGAGAGAGGGAGGCGAGAAAAGGCTGAAAAACTACCTATTGAGTACAATGCTGACTATGTGCATGCCAGGTGCAGTCATTTTCTACTCTCAGGATCATGTGATATATATTTGTAACAAACCTGCAAATATACTCCCTGATTATACAATAAAAGTTGGGGGGGGGAAAGTAAATGCTGGCATTTTGAAAAACAGAAAAGAAGTTCTCTCAGCAGGACTTAGAGTTTGGAGAAGGCTTTAATACACCCCTCTCTCATTTTCTTACATTTATAAGCATGGTCTGTCACCCGCCCCCACTTCTTTGATGTGGAAAGTATTGTTTTATAATTTTATAAAAGGGCTAGAGAAGAGCAGAAATAATTCCTTTAACTCTCTTTCTTATCATCTTGCTAACCCCAAGCACCTCCCAATTAGAAAGCAGGAGAATATGTGCCTTCATATCACACACACAGCTGTGGGCTGCCTTCTGATCTTTATTCTCGCCTTCCCTCCTGTTGGAAGTTGAGGTCTCTGGAAACAGACACCATAATGGAATTTTGCAGCAGATATTTGTTAAAGATCAACAGCTAGGGATGGAAGGGGATAAAATCAGAATTGAACAAAAGGAAAAGGTGAAGCTTAAGGCAGGTTCCACAAAGTATCAACACTGGCATCTGGGAGCCCTGGAGCATGTATTGTTCACAAGAATGATTGGCATCAGGCAGAGATTGCCAGGCCTTATACCCTGTCTCACTTCCTCACAAGAAGTTGTGCCCTGAGGCAAAATGGCTCTCAGATTCTAAGGCCAGTCCTGACCGTGCTGAGATTTGGAGGACTTCCCAAGGTAAGCAATGAGTCCCTCCTGGAAGCAGACATCTGGGCAAAGCATCTCCATGTCTACTACCTCCCCCATAAAAAACTCTCTTTCCATTTCCCAGAAAAAAAGGTGTGGATGAAAAATTAAATCCTGTTTCTCTGAGTCATGAGATAATCAATGATTTCATTATTACATATGGGAACTCTGAGGTAATCTGGCTCTAAAATGTCTCTCAAGTAGCCTCTAAACTGGTTGTCCTGGTTCCAGTTTCTGCCCACTTAAGCCCAGCTTACAAACTACAATTAGATTAATTTTCACAAAATGCCTCTGTCATATCACTTTCATGCTCAAAAACCTTCATCACTTCCATTTGCCAAGTTCCTTAAGCTTGCTCTCCAGATGCATGGGTCTCCGCCACAGGGAGTTTCTCTTCTCACTATCCCCAGAGGTTCTCCTCCCCAGCCAAATATTCTCATAGCTCCTAAGGGTGGTTTTGGGTTCATCATATATACTGCTTCTACCTGGAAACCTGGTCCATCATTGCCCTTATTCAAAATCTTTTACGACTCTTAATTTCCAACTCAGTTTTATCTTTTAAAATTATTATCGTTTTCTTAGAGACAGAGTCTCTCTATGTTGCCCAGGCTGGTGTCCAATTCCTGGCCTCAAACAATCCTCCCACCTCAGCCTCCCAAAGTGCTGGGATTACAGGCATGAGCCATCATGACCAGCCTCTCAATAATATCTTTTTCTAAGAAGTTTTTTCTGACCATCCTACTGAGGGTCTTCTGCCTTCTCTTAACGCACATAAGAGTTTCCCTATGACCCTGCTTTGTTGATTTTGTTTTGCATAGGATTCTACATTTGGGGGTCAGAGGATAAGCCCCTCTCAATATCCCTCCTGGTCTTTCACAGTGATTCGAGAATGATGCAGAAGAAGGAGCCAGGGACCAATTATAGGGAAATGTGGTTGCTGCTTTGACTAACTAATCTCAGTTTCTTTGTCTGTAAAAAAAAGGGAGGATGAATTCAATTTTCCCATCAGTCATTTTCGGCTAAGTATTCTAAGATGGATTTCAGGCAAGATATGGACAGTCATATATATATATATATATATATATATATATATATATATCAGCCTCAAGGCAGACTGAAACTCTTTTCTACAGTGTTTGTGAGAAATGGATAAAGAAACAGGCATTATCTAGCTTAGCCATGAAGCCACTAAGAGAAAGCACTGTCTCATGTTGGGTTTTGGTAGATCAAGCACTCATTTCTGCTCGTAAAGAAACTGCTTCAAGAGAATCCCAAGTACAGAAAGAGAAGGAGAAGAGAAACAAGATGTCATAGTTATCCTTCCTCTGAGACTCTGAAAAACAAAACAGTCTCAGACCACAGTGTCAATTCAGTCAACTATTTACTAAAATCCACTTGGTGATCATCAAAACTTTTGATCATCAAAAGCTTTGAGCAGTATATCAAAGAAATCATCAGTCTCCTGCCTTAAAATGCTTTACAATCTAGTTTGGCAGGCAAAAGTGACCATATGGGACAATGACTACAAGCACACATTGTTTTACTATGCTTCTCTGTTGCACTTCCAAGATACTGTGTTTTTTATAAATTGAAGCTTTGTGGTAACCCTATGCTGAGCAAGTTTACCGACGTCATTTTTCCAGCAGCATGTGCTCACTTCATGTCTCTGGGTCACATTTTGGTCATGTTTTAACTATTTCAAATTTTGTCATTATTACCATGTCTGGTCATCTGTGATCAGTGATCTTTGATATTACTATTGTAACTGCTTCGAGGCACTACAAACTTCACCCATACAGGATGGTGAACTTAATTGATACAAGTATATACTGTATATATTCTGAATGCTCCTCCAACCAGTCCTTCCCCATCCCTCTCCCTGATCTTTGGCCTCCCAATCAATTAATAGACGATATTGAAACCAAGCCAATCAATAATCCTTCAATGGCCTTTAAGTGTTCAAGTGAAAGGGGGAGTCAAACATCTCTCATTTTAAATCAAAAGCTAAAAATGATTATGCTTCGTGAGAAAGGCACATCACAAGCCAAAGTAGGCTGAAAACTTAGCCTCCTGTCCCAATCAGTTAATCAAGTTGTGAATACAAAAGAAAAGTTTTCGAAGGAAATTAAATGTGCTACTCCAATCAACACACAAATGATAAGGAATCGAGATAGCCTTATCGCTGACAAGGACAAAGTTTTAGTGGTCTATACAGATCAAACCAGCCACAACATTCCCTTAATCCAAAGCCTAATCCAGATCTAGGCTCTAGCACTCTTTAATTCTATGAAGGTGGTAGAGAGGTGGTAAAGTGGCAGAAGAAAAGGCTGAAGCTAGCAGAGGCTGATTTATGAGGTTTCAGAATTGAAGCTATCTCCATAATATAAACGTGCAAGGTGAAGCAGCAAGCACTGATGTAGAAGCTACAGTAAGTTATCCAGAAGATCTAGCTACAATAATTAATAAAGATGGCTACACTAAACAACACATTTTCAACATACATGAAACAGATGGCGTCTAGAGCTTTCAAAGCAAGAGAAGAGAAGTCAATGCCTGTCTTCAAAGCTTCCATAAACAAGCTAATTCTCTTTTAAGGGCTAGTGCTGCTACTGACTTTAAGTTAAAACCAATACTCATTTACCATTCCAAAGATCCTAGGGCCCTCTGCCTGTGCTCTATAAATGGAACAAAAAGTCTAGATGGCAGCACATTGGTTTACAGCATGGTTTACTGAATATTTAAGCCTACTGTTGAGACCTACTACTCATAAAAAAAAAGATTCCTTTCAAAATATCACTGTCCATTGAAAATGTACCTAGTCACCTAAGAGCTGTGATGTAGCTGTACATAGAGATTAATGTTCCCATGCCTGCTAAAACAATATCCATTCTGTAGCCTATGGACTGGGGACTAATTTTGACTTCCTAGTTTTATTATTTAAGAAGTACATCTCATATAGCTATAGCTGCCATAGATAGTAATTGCTTCGATGGATCTGGAAAAAGTAAATTGAAAACCTTCTGGAAAGAATTCAGCATTCTAAACGCCATTAAAAACATTTGAAATTCATGGGAGGAGGTCAAAATATCAACATTATCAGGACTCGATTTCAACCTTAATGGATGATTTTGAGAGATTCAAGACTTAAGTGCCAAAACAATCCTAAGCAAAAAGAACAAAGCTGGAGGCATCAAGCTCTCTCATGTCAAACTATACTACAAGGCTACAGTAACCAAAACAGCATGGTACTGGTATCAAAACCAATATATAGACCAATGGAACAGAACAGATGCCTCAGAAATAAAGCTACATATCTACAACCATCTGATCTTTGACAAACCTGACAAAAACAAGTAATGGTGAAAGGATTCCCTATTTGTAAACAGTGTTGGGAAAACTGGCTAGCTGTATGCAGAAAACTGAAACTGGACCCCTTCCTTACACCTTATACAAAAATTAACATAAGATGGGTTAAAGACTTAAGCATAAGACCTAACATCATAAAAACCCTAGAAGAAAACCTAGGCAATACCACTCAGGACATAGGCATGGGCAAAGACTTCATGACTAAAACACCAAAAGCAATGGCAACAAAAGCCAAAATAGACAAATGGGATCTAATTAAACTAAAGAGCTTCTGCACAGCAAAAGAAACCATCATTAGAGTGACAAGCAACCTGCAGAATGGGAGAAAATTTTTGCCATCTATTCATCTGGCAAAGGTCTAATATCCAGAATCTACAAAGAACTTTAAACAAATTTACAAGAAAAAAAAATCAAAAAGTGCACAAAGGTTATGAACAGACACTTCTCAAGAATAGACAATTATGCAGCCAACAAACATTTTTAAAAAATCATCACTGGTCATTAGAGAAATGCAAATCAAAATCACAATGACATATCATGTAATGCCAGTTAGTATGGTGATCATTAAAAAGTCAGGACAAAACAGATGCTGAAAAGGATATGGAGAAACAGAAACACTTTTACGCAGTGGGTGGGAGTGTAAATTAGTCCAACCATTGTGGAAGACAGTATGGTGATTCCTCAAGGATCTAGAATGAGAAATATCATTTGACCCAGCAATACCGTTACTGGGTATATACCCAAATGATTATCAATCATTCTACTATAAAGATAGATGCACATGTCTGTTTATAGCAGCACTGTTCACAATAACAAAGGCTTGGAACCAACCCAAATGCCCATCAATGATAGACAGAATAAAGAAAATGTGGACCTATACATCATGGAATACTGTGCAGCCATAAAAAGGATGAGTTCATGTCCTTTGCAGGGACATGGATGAAGCTGGAAACCATCATTCTCAGCCAACTAACACAGGTACAGAAAACCAAACACCACATGTTCTCACTCATAAGTGGGAGTTGAACCATGAGAACACATGGAGACAGGGATCACACACTGGGGCCTGTCAGGGGTGGGGGACTAGGGAAGGGATACATTAGGAGAAAAACCTAACATAATGATGGGTTGATAGGTGCAACAAACCACTGTGGCATTTGTATACCTATATAACAAACCTGCGTGTTCTGCACATGTATCTCAGAACTTAAAATATAATAATAAAAAAAAAAGTTGAGGAAGTAATGTGGATATGGCAGAAATAGCAAGACTACAATTAGAAGTATTACCTACAGATGTGACTGAAATGTTGCAATCTCATGATAAAACTTGAAAGGATGAGGAGTAGCTTCTTATGGATGAGCAAAAGATGTGGCCTCTTGAGATAGAATTTACTCCTGGTAAAGCTGCTGTGAACATTGTTGAAAAGACTACAAAGGATTTAGAATATCATATAAACTTAGGTGATAAAGCAGGGCTTGAAAGAATTGATTCCAATTTCAAAAGAAGTTCTACTGTGGATAAAATGCTATCAAACAGCCCTTGTATGCTACAGGCAAATTTTTTTTTGCGAAAGAAAGAGCCAATCAATGTGGAGCGCTTCATTGTTGTCTTATTTTAAGAAGTCACTTCAGCCAACCCTGTCTTAGCAACCACTGCCCTGATCAGTCACCAGCTGTTAACAATAAGGCAAAAGCCAGCAAAAGATTATGACTTGCTGAAGGCTCAAACAAAACTTTTTAGTAACAAAGTGTTTTTTTTTTTTAATTAGGATACATACATCAGTTTTTTAAGACACAATGCTATTGCACACATATACTAGGAAACCAAAAAAAAATTGTGTGACTTACTGTATTAGTCCAGTTTCATTCGGCTGATAAAAAAATACCCAAGACTGGGCAATTTGCAAAAGAAAGAGGTTTAACTGGGCTCAGAGTTACACGTGGCTGGGGAGGCCTCACAATCACGGTGGAAGGCAAGGAGGAAGAAGTCACATCTTACACGGATGACAGCAGGCAAAGAGAGCTTGTGCAGGGAGGCTCCCATTTTTAAAACCATCAGATCTCGTGAGACTTATTCACTATCAGGAGAACAGCATGGTAAAAACCTTCCCTCATGATTCAATAACCTCCCACCCAGTCCTTCCCACAACACGTGGGAATTCAAGATGAGATTTGGGTAGACACAGCCAAACCATATCACTTATTTTATTCCAATATTTGCTATTTTATGGTAGTCTGGAACCAAACAATATCTCTGAGGTATGCCTGTGTAAGGCAGCATGGAATTAAGTTCTGCATTATGAGAATTTCCTAAATTTGACCATAATCTTCAGCTGTATCTAATGAATGTCTTTCAGTGTTAACAAATACTTCCAAGCTTCATTTGCAAAAGTGTGAATAATGATAGTATCTACCAGATATGGTATGGGAGGGTCAAGTAAAATAATGTAATTAAACTGCAGTGTGGCACATTGCGAGAGTCTAATAAGTGTTTATTGTTATCATCACCATCATCATTATCATCATAATCACCATTACAGTTTTATATGCCAGTTAGGGTTCTGACCCATCAGCTAAAGTAGTCAGATAGGGTTTCCTAAGAGAGGCTGAACTAAGTTTGATCTTAAAAATGGGAATTGGAGCTAGGCACAGTGGCTCATGCCTGTAGTCCCAGCTACTCTAGAAGTTGAGGCGAGACCATCACTTGAGCCCAGGAGTTGGAGATCAGCCTGGATAACATAACGTGATCTTATCTCTTTTAAATAAAAAGGAAAAAAAGGGAGGTGGAGACAGATAGGTTGGAGATTGGAAGAGATATGAGAACTGTGGCAATAATTTTACAACTGAAATCAAAAAATACATAAGGGATATAAATAGACATGACCAACTGAGAAGTCTGTGCAGAAACAGCCTTTGATAATGGCCTTTTGAAAGGTGGGTGACCCATGTTCTATATAATCTATATACTCTCTTTTGATAGTGGTATCTGGTGGACAGTTTAAATATTTACCTCACTTTGCACTTCACCATAGAATAGATAAAAATCCTGAAAAGGTATGGAATATCCTGGGAGCCACTGTCCTACTGGACTTTAGAATTCTATGCCAAAATTTTGGCAAAGTGAAATGTTGCCTCTTCTACTGGAGACTTGTAAGGAATTGTTCTATAAAGCCTGGTAGTTCTGCAAAGGAGTATATTGTTGAATATGTATGTTTGATAGCATTAGCAATAACTAAGCATTATTAGGCTAACCTAACCTGTCTTTTTCATAATGACCTTCTTCCCTGAAAGTGTTGTCATATGGCTAGTGGCTAAACTTTAAAGAAAAATAATAGAACAATTAATTTTAGAGTCTGCAGATTTCAAGCAATAAACATGAATTAGGCTTCATTTGGGCCACTGGGTAAATTTTTTTTTCATTATATAGTCAATTTACTTACTTTGAGGAAGCCATGTTTGTTTGTTAAAAAAAAAAAAAAAAAAAAAAAACCCGGCCAGGTGCAGTGGCTTACGCCTGCAATCCCAACACTTTGAGAGGCTGAGGTGGGCAGATCACGAGGTCAGGAGTTCAAGACCAGCCTGACCAATATGGTGAAACCCCATCTCTACTAAAAATACAAAAATTAGTCAGGTGTGGTGGTATGCACCTGTGATCCCAACTACTCAGGAGTTTGAGGCAGGAGAATCGCTTGAACCTGGGAGGTGGAGGTTGCAGTGAGCTGAGATCACACTGCTGTACTCCAGCCTGGGTGACAGAGCTATACTCCAACTCAAAAAAAAAAAAAAAGAAAAAAGAAAAAGAAAAAGAAAAACCTTTCATTAGGGTTTTGGCTTTCACCAACTTGTCTTAATCAAAATGCTTATTATTTGTGTCTTGCCATTAAGGATAATCTAGTTATTCCATAGACAGTAATTGCATGTTAAAAAAAAAAGTGGGGGGAGAGAAAACATTTAGTTACTACTGCATAATTCTACTGTTTCTTCAAAGTAAAAGCAGAAATATTTGCAATTCAAATCCTTGAAGTCATTCCAGGACAAGGGCTAATGGCAGTTAAATGAAATATTCTCTGCCAACGACATTCTACAAATTTAAGTTCTTTACTTTGAATGTTGAATGATATTAACTACGTTTTCCCCATTGTCACTGGAGAGAGGAAAAGTAACTTCGTAAACATTTAATTTCCTTTTCTTTTATCAAATATGTATTGAAACCCTACCGTGTGCCAGGAATTGTTCTAGGCTGTAAGGATGTCTCCAAGAGCAAGACAAAGTTCTTGCTGTCATTGACCTTAAATTCTAAGTGAAGGAGTCAGCTAACCAGCATATAAGTATGTATTGGATGGTAATACATTCTATGAAAGTACATAAACATGATATAAAAGGGAAATGAGAGAGAGTTGCATGGATGAGAACAATTTCTATTTTATACTGTGTGGTCAGGGAATATCCGTCAGATGAAGAAATATTTGACCAGATATAATAAGCTATGTAGATACCAGGAGAGACAGACAAAAAAAAAAAAAAACACCCTCCAACAATCACATATGCTTACACATGCCTGTAAATCAACAGCTTGGGTAAAAAGATTTAGAAGGGTTTTTCACTCATGAAAATTCTCCAAACTTGTAGTGCTAACCAGAACATGGGTCTCTGTCTTTGAAATGTTAATAAATGGTTGCCTGCTTAATTTCGACTAGAAGGAGAGACTGTAAATCTGAGAGGTTGCTGTACATCATGCATATTGCAGAAATTAGCAGGCTCGAACTGCCCAGAAGGCTGAACAAAAGTGGGATTTATACTCCTCCCTCACTGATCTTTCACACATGAATCAAATGATATATTCCCAAAGAAGAATTAAAAACTGACACGCTCTGTGCCAGCATGCAGATAAGGTTGGGACCTGTGTATATTGAGGGCTACACTCGGATCTCTTGTGTCCCTCTGCCATATGGAGATTAATCTGGCTCAAGCCCTGCTGATAGTTGGAATTAATAATCATCCTTACACAATACCAGCCGGTCACCACAGAAACGTGCTCCTGAATGGAGCTAGAGTCATCAAGCACAACACAACCATCACCTGCTCCCATTCTCCCTTTTGTTAACCTTAAAATTAAACACAGTCACAAACCACTTATGGAGAGAACAGATTTCCACAGCTCTTAGGAATCCCAGAGGCAGCTACCACAAGGCTCCAAGACCCAACCCAGGCCCTACTCTTTCTTGTTGACGGCAATTTAAAGCAAAAAGTTCAAAGTACACATCTACCTAGATATTCTGCCTCCAGCAAATTTGAATTTGCTAACTAATAGGAAATGGAGACCCATAAAAGAAGTAAATAATAAAAATCAACTACTTGGTAGAGACAGAATATGGGGAAATTTTAAAGATACAGCAGAACCCAGCAATAAATTATAGCACAAAACAAAAGCAAATCCTGAACTAGGACTGATATTTCCTCCCTTTGAGAGTCCGAGTAAATTCTCCACCCTCTCTGTGCCTCTGTTATCTCGGCTGAAAATGGGGTTAATGGTAACCCCTTACTATGAGGCCTATAATTTATAATGCATACTAGCTCAGTGAATATACATGTCTGTACAGAGAATTACTGTACATACTACAAGCAGTCTTTTACCCTAATTAAGAGTACATTTACTAGCATTTAATAGGAAAGGACTGTCACAACGCTTTTGTTTTTTAACTATTCTGATTCACACTGGAGGTTTTTCAGTTAGCATACTAATTGATAGAAATAGTTTTTTCATTGGAGAAATTAGTGGATTGTATTTAGCATAATGGGTGTTATTCATGGATTTTCATTGATTACAATTAGTGTTAAAATATAGATTGGCTGACATACTGAAAATACACTTTCCACCACTCCATGAACAAGGTATAAAGTCCTAGAATTCTTTTGCTCGTAGAAGTAGTGTCCTGAGCTTGATTCCTAGATAATTGTGTATCCAATTGTTGGCTCTGAGGATTTAATCAGCCATGTCTGACTAGATGGTGAGCCAATTCCTGCTGTAGAGCATTGTCACATTTGCTCTAAGGAACCTTTTATGCAACTACCAGTATAATGTCCCCAGAGCACAGTGATCTCACAGAACAAGTTATGACTATTATTTTATGCCTGCACATTAATAAATGTCTGTAGTGTTTCCATTATGTGTTTAACATGACACAAGAATTTGTTATATATTTTTGACATTTCATCACAAATATCTTTTCAACTTTTCACATTTGTTAGTATACGGTTCAGTTATATAAAAATTTCACGTATATAAAACACTTTTTCTAAGGACATACCCATTTCTAGGCGTTCCTTTCTGCTAGGTTGTTACTGTAACTTTGAACCTAAGTGATTCACATTGTTGGGAGGCAATTTTCCATTGGTGTGTTACATGTATGTATATGTTGCATGTATAAGCACTACTGAGTAGCTTCGTTCTGGACTATCTTTTTAAGGATGTTTGTATAGCAAACAACTTGAGTAGACAGAGATAGAATCTCCCTCTGTAGCAAAGAGCAGGTTCATTTACTGAGCAGTTTATAATGTCTCTCTCTAGTGCAGTTTAGGCAGAATTATTGTGCATTATAAAAGACTTGGCTCCCAAAACCCTGGGGTTCCTCTCCTATAATGCAACCTATTGGTATGTAAGAGTCACCTGGCCTTCATGGTGTTTCCCTGTGGGAACTGGGGCTCAGAGAAACAGAGCAAAATGATAATAATCTGGCTCTGGCTATTGCTGTGAATAGTAAGATGTTCTCTATCTTTCATCTGAGTCTTGTGTCTTCTGCCAGTATGTATGAAACTTTGGCACACTAACTTGTTAACTTGCAAATAGGGTAAAATCTCAGGATGTTCACAGTTTTGACACATATCAATTCTGAATTAATGTTATTTCAAGTAAACAGTCATGATGAATACCATGATGTCCAAAAATGAGCAGGAAAACTCTGGAGAACTCAAGAATTCTCAATCTAGATAGAATGGAGACTATAACTTACATTCTTCCTTAGACAGGGGCAAGACCCAAAGCTGACAAGTCTCGGTATAAGATTTGATTGCAAAGGAAGAGTGAGAATATTTAACAGAACCAATTCTTTTATATGTCTTTAAGAGGATTCGATGCATCTGTTTGTATGAAAATAATTGGAATTTCAAACACAAAAAATTCTTTCTAGTCATTAAAGAAATAACCTCTGAAAATCTATTCAACATTACTTTCTCCTATTTTTGGAAAACTAATTTTTGCCTGAAATATTTGACCTTTCTTTTTTATTACATCTTATAATGCAAGTAATACATGGTCATGATAAAAATTATAGAAAATTATGTGAAATTGTGAAATATTAAAAAGAAACTCATTGGAATTCCACTTATGGAATAGCAGTGTAAAGAGCCCTCGCATCTCTCCCCCAATTAAAATAACCGTAACAGGTGAAAATTATTTTAAAAGCTCTTGAAATCATTCTAAATTGGTTATGACAATTGAACTGTAAATTAGGATAATAAGTAAACATTTACAGACAAAATCTATTAAATCTGGCTAATAATAGCTGCAGTCTGCAGTATTTGTGCCACAAACTCTCTCTCTCTCTCTCTCCCTCTTCAGCTCAACATAACAGAAGCTCCATTCCGGTTGAGTGTGACCCAGAAGATGAGGCTCCAGATCACTTCAGCTCTTAACCAAGGGGTACAATACCTCCCAGAAGAAGCACACCATCAACATTTCTCACCACCCCTCCAACTCCAACTACCTCCAGGTTTCAGAGGCTAAGTTCCTGGCAAGTGTGGCTGAGAGGTTGGGGATCCCTTCTTCCACCCAGCCACCATTCATTCATACAGTAGAAGGTTTACAACAGGCTCAGAAGACAATCCTCAAAATGAGGCCCTGATTGCCTCATTTTAGCTCATTCATAGAGTTGAAGTTTAATTCATTAGAGGCAAACAAAACAGACTAGAGGCTAGTGGCCTCACCCAACACCCTCCTTCTAAAACAGGGTGTCCCAAGAAGCAAGTCACAGTCCTTACCTCTATCTAAGGAGTGGCTCAGAGATTTCAATCAGGGAACAGTCCATAAGAATAAAGAGGTTTAAATATCTCCCCGCTAAAAAAATGGAGTTTATTTAGAAAAGGGTATAGGGAAGTTAAAACCTAAGGATGCTTTCAAGAAAAAACTGGATTTTGGTGGTATAAAATTAAGAAGTTGACAGCTTCATGAGAACAATAACCTAATGCATAGACCAGTTTAACAGAGAGAATCAGGGAAAGAGACAGCTAAGAAGAGAACTCCTGGGATAGGAACAAATCTCAAAGACTGGCATTTTTTAAAAACCAAGACCTAAAAAGGTGCCTGAATTTAGCTGGATAAGACTGTGGAGCAGTTTACGACACAGAGCATTGTGGAAGATAATAGAGAAAATTTTCAAAAATTAGCAGAACCCAATAGCCAGGTGTCACACTGATAGAGGTAGAGGAATTAAGAGAATTATCAGGGAAAGTGTCAGTTAAAGAGAGACCTGTTAAAACAACTATCATCCAAAGGTCACTGAATGCTCATGGCTATGCCTTCCAAAAGGTGACATCAGAGGTTTCACAGAATGAAGGAAATATACTTCACTAAAATATTCCAGCCAACCCACTAAAATATAAGTGAACAAAAACAAAAAGAAGCTCCAAGTAGAAAGAGATCAGTATTACAATATACTACCTAAAATGTCCAGTTTTCAACAAAAATGAGTTTTCAACACCATGGAGTGGTGTTGACTCTAGAGAACTATTAAGGTGTTACCCATACTTAGGAAAAAAATAGGCAATAAAAACAGACTTTAAGAGGGCCCAGATGATGAACTTAGCAAACATAGACTTTAAAGCATTTACAATCAATATGTTCAATGAACTAAAAGAAACCATATTTAAAGAAGTATGATGATAATTCTTCACTAAATAGAAAAGAAAGCACTACAAAGATAAAAATTACATAAGAAAAATACAGCCAAATGGAAATGCTAGAGTTTAAAAGTACAGCAACTGAATAAAAATACTTGTTAAATGGACTCAGAAGTAGATCTGAATTAGAAGAAGAAAATAACTGAGAACATGAAGATAGACTGATAGATATTATGCAATCTGAAGAACAGATTAGAATAAAGGAAAATAAATGGAGCTTAAGAAAAAGGTGGAACACCATTGTGTGCACTAACATAGAAGCACTGGCAGTACTAGAAGGAGATGGTGGAGAGAAAGGAGTAGAAAACATTTTCAAAGAAATAATGCCTACGATTAATCCATGCATCCAAAAGTTCAACTCCAAGCAAGCAAAATGCCAACAGATCCACTCTGTGACGCATCATGATAAAATGCTGAAAGCCAGAGAGAAAAATTTTGAAAGTTGCAGTAAAAAGCTATTCCTACCATACAAAGCATCTCAGTACATTTAACAATTAATTTGTCATTGAAGACAATGGAGGCTAGAAGCACTGGGATGACAACTTAGGTGCTGAAGGAAACAAAATAATACCCTCTTATCCAAGAATAATCCAGCAAAATGATCTTTCAAAAATAAAAGTGAAATGAAGATATGTCAGTTAAACACAGAGGAAAGGTATTTTTTTGTTGTTTTATTGTTTCGTTTTTATCAGACTTTCCTTATGAGAAACACTGGGCCAGGCATAGTGGCTCACTCCTATAATCCCAGCACTTTGGGAGGCTGAAACGGGCAGATCGCTTGAGGTCAGGAGTGCAAGACCAGCCTTGCCAACATGACGAAACTCTGTCTCTACTAAAAAAAATACAAAAATTAGCAGGATGTGGTGGCAGTCACCTGTAATCCCAGCTACTCAGGAGGCTGAAGCAGGAGAATCGCTTGAACTCAAAGGAAGCGGAAACTGCAGTGAGCCAAGATCACACCACTGCACTCCAGCCTGGGCGACAGAGTGAGACTCTAAATATATATATACTGAGCGAGTTTTTCAGGTTGCAAATAAGTAACCATTGGTAGTAATTCAAATATACACACAAAACAAGAGGATGGGTAAAGATAATAAGGTAACTATAAAAGATATTTAGGAACACAGTATACATACTTCCTTGTAATCTGAGTTAGTATTATTATTATTATTATTCATTTAGTAGTGCGTTTCCAAAAAATAGTAATTGTTGGCCTGGTGTAGTGGCTCATGTCTGTAATCCCAGCACTTTGGGAAGTTGAAGCAAGTGGATCACTTGAGGCCAGGAGTTCAAGATCAGCTTGGCCAACATGGTGAAACCCTGTATCTACTAAAACTACAAAAATTATCCAGGTGTGATCCTCTGTGTGTGTGTGTAGCTCCATCTACTCAGGAGTCTGAGGCAAAAGAATCACTTGAACCCAGGGGCCAGAGGTTCAAGTGAGCCAAGATCATGCCACTGCACTCCAGCCTGGGCAACAGAGACTTTGTCTCAATAATAATAATAAACAATGGTGATCAGAGGTTTAAATAATTTATAGATTAAAAAAACATATTCAGCAGCTTAGCAGAGTAACAAAATGCAGTACTGCTCCTAAGAAGATTTGAAACTAGTAAAAATTATCCTAATGTTTGAGGAAATTAGTGTCTGGACACTATCCCCTTTTACATCATTTAAACCCTCTATGAGTTTGTGTTGTTTTGGGGGCGTTGTTTTTTGTACTTTTGTGTGTGTGCTTTTTGAGATTTTTAATTCTGTTGCAATATTAAGTCTACTAAATACTAGGAAACAACCAAACAAGACCTTGGATAAAGGGATATTAGCCAACAGGCACTGTGGTTGGTCAATGGGATGCCATGGGTAAAATATTGGCCTGGAGTGTAGGAAGCCTTGTTGAAGTTTTAAGTTCTAACTCTGTTCCTAATTCACTGTGCCTTTTTCTAAGCATGTAGTCAGGTTGCAAGGAGAATAACCTAATCAGACTAGCAAAAGCAAAGTCATGGGATATGTTATTGAAAACAAGTGAGTGACAGCATTGCCCCAAATTTAAGCATAGCCAGGCTGCATGTGACCTGAAACTGAAAACAAGAAAGTTAGGAACTGAGTCATGGGTGTTCTCCTTTTATGTTACTCTTGCTCTTTGTTACTAACTAGTTTATATGCCCCTCCCTATATATGCTAAGCTCCCGTCTCTGCAGCCCCGCATCATCTACTTCTGTGTTCGCTTGCATGTATCTCACACGGAATGGCGTTGACTCCAGCCCTGACTCTAATTGTCCTTTTGGTCTAAGAAATAACTGACCACCTTTTCTACGTTTTTAAATTCAAATTCAGGACAGAAAGAATTGCAATGGTTTGGTCCAACTTATAGACTTACTCTTCTTGAAAGTATCTCTTATGGAAAAAAATCACATAAAGTTGCTCTGCTGAGGGTTGCAAGTAGGACCAGCTAAATTCAGAGAGGATAAGGGTGTATCTCAAAGTCAGTTACACTGCTCTTAGGTCAGTCACTACTCTCTCGTGCCTGTAATACTCATCTATAAAATCTGTCTTTGTGGCTCCTCCAGTTCTGAAACTGTCTTTGCAAAAATTATGACAGGAGGAGAAGCTGAGCCTAGCTGACTCTATCCTGCTTCTCGCCTCACAGGCTGGCTGTCTTCCTTCATTCGTGGGTGTAGGCCCACCATGCTATGGGTGGAATTTAGTTATAGTTTAACTTTGAAGCAAGGATGATACTAGCCCCTCCCTAAACCTGACCCCCTCCTTCTTTGGGTACTGAATCCACCCTTGAAAGACTCATGAAAGGCCAAGAGGCTAGCATTATGGGAGGTACGTGAATTCTTTTTTTTTTTTTTTTTTTTTTTTTTTAATTTATTTATTTTTTTTTTTCTGTGTGTTTTTGCCTCCACATGATCCTATTCCTGAAATGCTCCTTCCAAGTCTCTACTTTTCCAAGAATTTGGAATGCTATTTCTTTTTTTTTTTTTTTTTTTTCTTCTTTTTTTTTTATTGCATTTTAGGTTTTGGGGTACATGTGATGAACATGCAAGATTGTTGCATAGGTACACACATGGCAGTGTGCTTTGCTGCCTTCCGTCCCCTCACCTGTATCTGTCATTTCTCCCCATGCTATCTCTTCCCACCTCCCCACCCCCGCCCCTCCCCCATTTCCCCCCAACAGACCCCAGTGTGTAGTGCTCCCCTCCCTGTGTCCATGTGTTCTCATTGTTCAACACCCGCCTATGAGCGAGAATATACGGTGTTTGATTTTCTGCTCTTGTGTCAGTTTGCTGAGAATGATGGTTTCCAGGTTCATCCATGTCCCTATAAAGGACGTGAACTCATCGTTTTTGATGGCTGCATAATATTGGATCTGGGAAGAATTAGTCTCTAGAATGCAAAGGTCAGATAATCATCTCAAAAGACCAATCTTAGATTTTACAATAGTGGTATTATCTATAGGAGCAACTGAGGAAGTCACAAATGTTGTGATCTCTGACCACTTGATTCCTGAGCAGTAAGGGATTCACTACCCAGAAGATGGGTAGTGAATTCTGCTAAGATGTTAAACAATAACCAGTCATTGTTCCTTAGCTTGCTTTTCTAGAATCCCTTACTGCTCAGGAATCAAGTGGTCAGAGATCACAACATTTGTGACTTCCTCAGTTGCTCCTATAGATAATACCACTATTGTAAAATCTAAGATTGGTCTTTTGAGATGATTATCTGACCTTTGCATTCTAGAGACTAATTCTTCCCAGATCCATAACTCATGATTGAACCAGTCAGTCCTGTGGCCCTGCACCCAGAGGCTGACTGAGCATGTGAGGACTGTTTTCATACCCCTATGATTTTAACCCCAAACAATCAATTAGCACCCATTTCCTAGCTCCCTGTCTGGCAAATTATCGATAGAAACCGTAGCCTCTGATTCTCAGGGAGGCTGATTTGAGTAGTTTATTCCAACCTTCTCCTTGGCTAGCCCTGTGATTATTAGTATCTTTCTCTACTTCAATGCTACTGTCTCTGTGAATTGGTTTTTTCTGTGCAGCAGGCAAGAAGAATTACTGGGCAATTCCAGTTCAACTAGAATAGGCTATTTCCTAAGGGATGTGTTAATTGCTACGTTTGCAAAACCTTTCTTAATTCATGGGTGTTCTACACACACACTGGTATTTTTATTGCATGGCATAGGACAGTATTATTTTATAGGAGATTGACAGAAGTAGGTTATCATATGCATTTATTCCCTCTCACCCCCAACCCTCACCAGCATACCTGATACTTTCAGTGTGTCAGGAAAAAAGAGAATTTTACATTATCTTTGGTTCATTTTCTAAGAACCAGGATTTAGCCTTAGCATCTGACTTGAGGATTTCACCAATTACATTCTGAAAGAGATTTCCACAATTTTTTTCCACATGGAGATGCTTATGCATATCTGACATTAATTAAAGGACTAATTCAATTGCAATTCTAGGAAAAATAAGCCACTCTTTAAAAATTCAACCGCATTCTCTCTACTTTGCAATTTGTGTATTGCAAATAGTACCATTTCTATAAATAACATGAAAACAACGGTGTGAGCAATTTGAGCCCTTAATTGGATGAATATATCTGAGGCTAAATGACAGAACTTCTGTTATCAAGTTGCTACTTATGTTTTAATGCAGAATTTCTAGCAGATGTCCTCACCTGGGGCTGAGGTGGAAGAGGCAGATATAGAGTCAAGGATGAATCAAAAAAGAAAGTTAAAGTGGGTTTAAGCAATAAGATAAATACATGTATTGGCTGTATTCACAAGAACTTTAGGTACTGTGGGAAACCCAATCTTGCACACCCATGACCCACTGCAATCCTTGATTTCAAGTTTTAGAACTCTTGACTCACTAAATAAATGGTGGTCAAGAAACACCTTTACTATAAATCTAAGGGATAGCCAATGAACTTCTAAAGAGATTTCTAGTGGGTGAACTTATAGCTTGATTACATAATATTTAATTCAGAATCTTATTAGAAACTCACTCTTCAATTTTTTTTGTTGTTTTACCACAATTACATTGTTAGTTCTTCATCAAAACAGATTGGGCTATATTTTTCTTCTGAATCCTCTTAGAGTCCTTAATATACTACTAGCCAGATGTATAGTAGAAACTCAGTAAGTGCTTATTCTTTTGGATTAAGTGGAACATATGGTCCTTTAGGATCTAAAGCAGCCATTTCATTTTTACCTGGAGGTTACTTTCATTTTACTTAGCAAATGGAGCAGGAAAAAATTATATATATGCAAACTCAGCATGCTCATAAAACATAGATAGTAAGATGTCAGAATGTTACCTTCTTAGAGATCATCTGCTATACAACTGAGAACTGAGGGGTGTGGCTATCTGGTCAAGACACACAACTAATCAGGATCTTAGACCTTTCTCTGTTCTCATCATTCCAACAGCTACATAATTTTTTTAAAAGACCTTGACCATGCTCTATAATCATTTTCCATCAATGTGTCTACTTCCTTTAGTACTGGTGAGTACTCCTTTTTTCAAAGGGTATACTTTCAGCAGATGCTCAGAAGGACTTGAATGTCTCCATTCTTAGGCCTCAGAAGTGGACCTCAGGAAACAGAATCTCTCTGATATTTTCCTTCCCTCCTCTTACCTGCTCCAAGGCAGGATTCTATACTTCCTCAGGTTTCTGATTGCGGATCTTAGATCCTCATTCCAGAAAGGATTCTGCCCCACACCCTAGGGGAAGGAATGCTGATGTCAGGAAGCTTCTGTAAAACCCAGGACTGGGTTCAGAGAGCTTCTGCATAGCTGAACACGTGGAGGTTTCTGAAGGGTGACGCACCCAGTGAGGGCATGGAAGCCCTGTACTTCTTTTCCAGTACCTTACCTTGCACAGCTCTTCATCTGTATCATTTGCAATATCCTTTATAATAAACCCAGTAAACATTAGTAAGTATTTCCCTGAATTCTTTTAACTGCTCCAGCAAATTAGTCAAACCCCAAGTGGGAATCACAAGAACCCCAACTTGAGGCCCATCAGTCAGAAGTTTTGGAGGTTGAGATTTGGAACTGATACGGGACAGGGGCAGTTTCGAAGGACTGAACCTTCACCTTGTGGGATCTGATGCTATCTCTGGCTAGATAGTGATGAAATTGAATTAGAGGACACCCAGCTGGTGTCTGCTGCTTGTTGTTGGGGAAAATCCCCCACATTTGGTCACAGGCGTCTTCTGTGTTGATTGTCACTGTGGTGTAAGAGTAGAGAAGAAACAGTTTTTTCCTGAAATGCCATTTATACCAAACCATTCTACTACTTCTAATACAATGGCTCCTCCTTTATATTTGAATCAGTAGTTCTCATTGCCTTTTTTCTAACTGAACAAGCCTAATAATTTTGAAATATAGCCATTATTAATATTCACTAGAATGAATTATCAGTGGTAGTGAAGGAATGAGTAAACCTAGAGAATCACTGCTTTAATAAAGTTTCCATTACATGGAGTTAAGGATCTATCCAGGATCATATAACAGTCATAGAAATTTCAATCCCACATCAACCAAATAAATACTAATAGGCAAGGGCAGGAGGCTTCCATCAACAAGAAAATGCATTTATAGAGGAAGCCAGAGAGGCTGGAAATGACAAAGCCATTAGGTAAAAGCTTGGCAACCTTAGTCTTTCCAGAGGTTAGGGATTTCTAAAATGGTTCATTTTTCATCACAGGTTTTATGAAGCCTTTAGAGAGGAAAAGATGCCTAGTCATGGCAGTTTTTGTAGCTCTGAGGGGATGAGGCTTTTTTTAAATAGAAACTGGTCCCTTTTTGCCCCTCTGATGCATTATAAAATTCGTACGCTGTGTGACACCCCTCTCTGTCCAGGTTTGACACTGTGTTCTTAAGAGGCATTAATTTCATTCTGCTTTCAGGCTTCAATTAGTGGATCATACTGTTGACTCATCAGAGGAACATGTCTTTACACAGAGTTAAAAATAGTGGAAAGCTGAGCACACATCTTGATTACACATTGTCTAGGGATCCCAGTTTGCCATCCTGCCATTAAGAGACCCTCTCCCAAGTAAAGGTAAATGGACTGTGGAGTTTGGGAGCAAGCAAATGGGTTAGGACAGGATTACAGACACTAAACGGAATGGAAACTACAGAACAAAATTTGCACATATTTCAGCTGAAGGTCAAAGAGAAAGAAAACACGTCCTCTTTGTGTGATATGTAACTTAATTTGGTCTCACAATGCCGGCATTTGTCTCGTGTTGTGATTAGCGTTTTTTCCCTCGAACTCATGCAAAAGCAAGAGTAACACTTTTATTTAATATGTTCTTAAAATTGAATTTTACAACCAGCTCTTAAAGTAGAATATGTTATAAATGTGGGGAATAATTGTCCCTAAACAACAATAAACATTTTAGCACCAGGTCATCAGGGTGTGGTGCTCTGTATTCCAGTTGAATTACCAATATGGAAAAGCTGTTCAATAATCTGCATGTAGGCTCATTGACTTGATTCACTAAATCTGAACATTGTCACTGTCATTATTGACATGTAATTCTCGGAAAGAAGGGCTCCAAGAACCTTCACAAACGAAACTGATGCGCTTTGCAGCTTTAATGTAGAAATAAACACAGGTCATTCCCAAGTCAATGGCCTATCTAAATATGTGCAAGAAAAAACTTTCTGAGAGCTCTGTTTGCAACCGCATCTGAAAGATGCGGTCCTCTGAGAAAGTATTTCCACTCACCGCTGGCTCTAGATCAGCTCTGTTCCCCAGATGGTCCAGATCCTTGTATTGAGTGCTGCCCCCATACAAAGATCTGTATCCAAGCTGTACATACAGACTGGACTCAGGAATTGTATCCAGAATATGTGTTGGACGTATCCCTATTCATTTTTCTTTACCTCACTTTTTCCCTGAAATGATTTCCCTTGGACTAAGCCTTCCCTACTCATGAACTTAGAATTATGCTATTAACAGTATTCATTTCCCAGCCTGCTCTTTCCCATCACTAGCTTCAGGTACCCCCAGATATCATTGCTGATCTCAACCTGGTATGCCATTTTTAGAGCTACTACATTCCTTTACTCCTCTGTGTGTACTCTATCTTGTGCTTGGAAATGTAAGAATCCAGAAAAATGTACTACTTGATAAATACTCACTGAAGGAAAGAACAAAAGAATGTATGGATGAATACCAAGAACACTGGCTTTGAAGTCAGGAGACCTAGATTTAAGTCTTAGCTTAACCACACTCTAGTTTCACGAACTTGGACTATGCTCAATTCTGTGAACCTGTTTCCTTACTACAAAATTGAGGATGAGGACCTCCTCTGCCTACCTCAACAGTTTTATGAATCTAATAATAGTCTTTGTAAACTATAAAGTGCTACAGAAATACTTCACTGTTATTCTTGGAAAGATTTCACATTTAGACATTCATTTAATTAATATTCATTGGGTGCTTCTTTGAGTAAGATTCTATAAAACCAAAGGTAAATGACAGCTGATCTCAACCTCTTAAAAGATTTAGTCTACTTAAGAGGCCAATATGAAAACAAGAAATCACAGTAAGGTATTTTGCTTAGGGGTGTCTGAAAATGTAAGAATATTTTAAAACAGAGAAAAGTTTTGTCATTCTGAGCCTGGAATAATGTGCTGTTCTATTTGGTACATGACTCCCTCTTTTTCCTCCCATACTTTCTCCTTCAATCCGTCTACACTCACACCTGGAAAATGTAGACCTATCTTTTTAACACTCAGCCCAGACACTACCTCTGAGGGTTTAAAGTCCCAGTAACACATGATATGGAATGGTGGCAGTGAAGGCTAAAAATGTGATTACACAATGCCAGAGGTGCCTACCAGCATGGGGCATAATATAACCAAGACATTGTCAGTGTGCAGATGATAGAGTTAACATATTCATTCAATCAACAAAAAAAGTTAAGGCATTTGCTACATGCCAGGTTCTGTGCTAAACTCATAGAAGCTTCCATTTTGTTGAAAGATGTCAGATTATTAAGTGAACAAACTAGAATATATTTTTGTTCAGAATTACACCAAATGAGATATGAAAGAGTTATGTTTAAAATTTATAACATGTGTACCTACTGTTTAGGAACTTTCTGTCAATGTGGAATGCATAACCTGAAGAGTTATTCCATGGGATTAGAATCCAATCGAATTCAGAAATACAAACAGTTACAATGTAGCTGAATTACCATAGTCAGAGAATCAACAGATACTGATTTACATTCTGTTATGTGCTAGATACAGTGCTAGGCACAGGGATGTGAGAGTAGGAGGTAAAGACCAAAACACACTCCTTACCATCATGGAGCTTACAGTATAACACAGTAAAGCCCAGATTTAGAGTTTAAGGACTTAACAAGTCTTTCATGAATACTTGCATCTTCTATCATTATCACTCCATAACGTAAAGAATGCTTTAACATAAAAATTAGAGAGGAGATCATATCAAAAAATATTTAAATGACTGAACAGTTTTATGTAAAACTGTTCACACTGTTCTTATTTTTCTAATTTTCCCAATGGTCTGAAGAACTTTGTCACCAACTGATATTAGCTTCTGTACTTTGGGGTGAAAAACCTTTAGCAAATATGAGGTTTTCTGGATTCCTGCTCTCAAGAATCAAGTCAGTCTGGATGAAAGAGGAAAAGGCAAAATTATTTTGTCCTATTATTATTAATGTATTGGTATCAGAAAAAAAATTGACAATGTTAAATTTATTTCAGACCTAGCATACTCCCTCCACCTCCCTTTCTGCATCTTTGTTCACCTCCCATCAAACCTCTGGTGCTCTCCAGCTGCTGTAATCCCCATCCCAAAAGTAGTCCTTGTTATCAAATGACTTATTTTACCCTTCCCAAGTCAAAACTCATTCCCTCTGTGCAACAGAACTCAATTCTTTCAAGAAAAGCAATAAGGTTGAAACAACCCTCCCAGATGTGTTTGCATTTGCAAAATAACTTTTATTGCTTTTTTCTAATTATAAAAGTAATTCATGTTTAATGTAGAAAATATAAAAAATATAAGGCAGTATTAAGAAAAAAAAATTTCAAAGCCTGTAGGGCATTTGCATTTCTAAGAGAAAATGTTTGTTGACAGATGTATTTAGTCAGTGTAGCTCTAAGGAAGGCCTGCAATATTAGCAAGGGATTCTGATAGGAAGTTTGAGAAAAGCAAAGTGAGGCAGAACCAGACCTTATCCACAAGTAACTTGTAGTGTAGTATCCAAATTATTCCATTTTTAATGAATTAAAGGTCACAAATGCTGTACACTTTAAATGGAGACTGAAACCCTACCTTTGTTGAATTCTATTTTAAAGCATTAGAAATGAAAGTTCAGCTTTAAAGCTGAGCTTATTGGAGGATGCTTTTAACACGGGTGCTGAGCTTCCTCTACAGTATCTGTCTTCCTTACAACAAATGAAATAGGTAGAGAAAGAAAAGGGGTAATTACAAATTGTATTTTCCTGGGAGAAATAGCTTATTTTTGTCTTATATTAACCTTCATTCTGGATCTTTCAAAAGAATGTGAAGTCATCTAATGAGGTCCAATTTTCCCTCTTTCGATTCCTTCTGTCTCCTATTGTTTTATAACAGTAAATATCATTCTTTCTGAGCTTCAGTTCTATGAGTTTTGACAACTGCATAGAGTTGTATAAGTGCCAAAACAATCAGAATACAAAACAGTTCCATCAATGAGATGGGATATCTCCCTTGACCTTGACCCCCTTTGTGGCAGGAACTAGAGTGGCTCATTTCACTCAGCCTTCAGTCTGTGGATGGCTAAGTGTTTAACAGCTCAGTGAAGGGTCAGGATGACAGCCTCCTGAACCTACCCTTTTTAACACCTGAGTTCTTGTTTGGATTCACGGAAGAATAGGTCACATGAACTGCTGTAAAGATGATGAATTCAAAATCGATTGAGTAGTGAAAGTGGCTCTCTCCGTGGAAGGGGAGCTGGAAAGGGAATGGTGTAGGAAGAAGGTTATATTTCTCTGAAACCCAGCCACCTATAGCTGGGCTCCCCTCCGAAACCACAAGGTCCCTGATGTTCAGTTGCTTCTCTGTTTACTGCTTAGCCCCAGGCTCAGCAGATGGTGCTGCTCTTTTTTCTTTCTTATTTTTTTCTGCCAGCTGATCTTGGTTTTTTGGGGGGACAGGATACAGGGTGGAGCAGGCCAAAAAGACAATCATTTGGGTGGAAAAATGGGGTCAGTTGCTTTCACTTAGGGCCAAGGTTGCAAGTTTGAGGGTGAAATTTAGCCTTGAAACCAGCTGTTATATATATATATATATATATATATATATATATATATATATATATATATATTTTAATTGCACTCTAGGTTCTGGGGTACATGTGCAGATCATGCAGGATTGTTGCATAGGTACATACATGGCAATGTGGTTTGCTGCCTCCATTCCCCCTGTCACCTATATCTGGCATTTCTCCCCATGTTATCCCTTTCCAACCTCCCCAATATCCACTGTCCCTCCCCATTCCCCCCCAACAGACCCGTGTGTGATGCTCCCCTCCCCATGTCCATGTGTTCTCATTGTCAAACACCCACCTATGAGTGAGGACAGGCAGTGTTTGATTTTCTGTTCCTGTGTCAGTTTGCTGAGAATGATGGTTTCCAGATTCATCCATGTCCCTACAAAGGACATGAATTCATCCTTTTTTATGGCTGCATAGTATTCCATTGTGTATATGTGCCATATTTCCGTTATCCAGTCTATCATCAATGGCCAGTTGGTTGGTTCCAGGTCTTCGCTATTGTAAACAGTGCCACAATGAACATATGCATGCATGTATCTTTATAACAGAATAATTTATAATCCTTTGGAAATATATACCCAGTAATGGGATTGCTGGGTCAAATGGAATTTCTACTTCTAGGTCCTTGAGGAATCCCACACTGTCTTCCACAATGGTTGAACTAATTTACACTCCCACCAACAGTGTAAAAGTGTTCCTTTTCTTCCACATCCTCTCCAGCATCTGTTGTCTCCAGATTTTTTAATGATTGCCATTCTAACTGGCATGAGATGGTATCTCAATGTGGTTTTGATTTGCATTTCTCTATAATAACCAGTGATAATGAGCAATTTTTCATATGCTTGTTGGCCTTATAAATGTCTTCTTTTGAAAAGTGTCTGTTCATATCCTTTGCCCACTTTTGAATGGGTTCATTTGTTTTTTTCTTGTCAATCTGTTTTAGTTCTTTGTAGATTCTGGATATTAGCCCTTTGTCAGATGGGTAGATTGCAAAAATTTTTTGCCCATTTTGCTGTTTGCCAGTTCACTCTAATGATGGTTACTTTTGCTGTACAGAAGCTCTGGAGTTTAATTAGCTCCCATTTGTCTATTTTTGGATTTTGTTGCCAATGCTTTTAGTGTTTTAGTCATGAAGTCCTTGCCTATGCCCAAGTCCTGAATGGTTTTGCCTAGGTTTTCTTCTAGAGTTTTTATGGTGTTATGCCTTATGCTTAAGTCTTTAATCCATCTGGAGTTAATTTTAGTGTTAGATGTCAGGAAGGGGTCCAGTTTCTGCTTTCTGCACAAGGCTTGCCAGTTTTCTCAACATCATTTATTAAATAAGGAATCCTTTCCACATTGCTTGTTTATGTCAGGCTTGCCAAAGATCAGATGGTTGTAGATGTGTGGCATTACTTCCAAGGCCTCTGTTCTGTTCCATTGGTCTATATCTCTGTTTTGGTACCAGTACCATGCTGTTTTGATTACTGTAGCCTTGTACTTGTAGTATAGTTTGATACCTTTTGCCTCCAGCTTTGTTCTTTTTGCTTAGGATTGTCTTGGCTATGCAAGGTCTCTCTTGGTTCCATATGAAGTTTAAGGTGGTTTTTTCCATTTCTGTGAAGAGGGTCATAGGTAGCTTGATGGGGATAGCTTTGAATCTATACATTACTTTGGGCAGTATGGCCATTTTCACGATATTGATTCTTCCTAACCATGAGCATGGAATGTTTTTCCATCTGCTTGTGTCCTCTCTTATTTCCTTGAGCAGTGGTTTGTAGTTCTCCTTGAAGAGGTCCTTTACATCCTTTGTTAGTTGTATTCCTATGCATTTTATTCTCTTTGTAGCAATTGTGAATGGCAGTTCATTCTTGATTTGGCTCTCTTTTAGTCTGTTATTGGTGTATAGGAATGCTTGTGATTTTGGCACATTGATTTTGTATCCTGAGACTTTGCTAAAGTTGCTTATCAGTTTAAGGAGATTTAGAGCTAAGACGATGGGGTCTTCTAAATATACAATCACGTCATCTGTAAATAGAGACAGTTTGACTTCCTCCTTTCCTAATTGAATACCCTTTATTTCTTTTTCTTGCCCGATTGCTCTGGCTAGAACTTCCAATACTATATTGTTCTTTATCATCAACACCATTCCCTTTCACCTGCTACCTTTTTCAAGCAAACTTCCCCACCCCCACCCCACTGCAACCTTTCACAACCTCTAATCTGTTCTCCATTCCTGTAGTTTTGCCTTTATAGGGTGTTATATAAATGACCCTGGCTTCTTTCACCCAACATAACACATTCAAGATTCATCCATGTTGTTGAATATATATACAGGCTTGTTACTCACAGAAACTTTCAATCAACTCAGCAAAAACCACGATACAGGTGAGATTGTCTAGGATACATCTATGGCAACCACAAACCACAATACAGGAGAAATTGTCTAGGATACATCTATGGAGGAGCCTCTCATCTAATTGAGTGAATCCCTGTGACATACTTGAAAGACAAGGTACTTGAGAATTTTATACCAACAGAATACTGCCAGTTTGAATCAAAAGGGACAGAGAGAGGACAAAATTTTTTTAAAAAAGGTTGTCAACTACCTTCTTGGAATTGCAACATTCAGGAAACAAGCTGACAAAACAACTCAGTGGAAAATACATGCTGCCCTTCATATAAAATAAAGAATGACTCTAAGGGTGCGGCTTTGAGCCCAAGGGGCAGAGTGTTAAACCACAGAGGCTTAATTAAAGGCCTTGAAACCTAATGGAGTTTGCCCAGTGTTATTTCAAAATACCTAAGAACAACGTCTCCTTATTCCCTTCAGTTTTCTACCTTTTTGAAAGGAAATGTCTGGAACTGCTACTCTATGCCTGCCTTCCTCTGCCATTGTATTTTGGAAGCAGATAACTTCTTTTTTTAATATTATATAAGTCCATGTCTCACCATTTCCTGATTTAGATCATGAGATTTGGGACTCTGAGATGATGAGATTTAAATGAAAGTATGAACTTTGAGTTCATGCTGTAATGGGACTTTTGGGAACCTTGAAATGGGATGAATGTATTTGATATGTGGGATGGCTGTGAATCTTTGAGAGTCAGAGAAAAGACTATACAGGCAGAATAGTAGTCTCCTAAAGATACCACATCTCAGAATCTGTGAGTTAGTTATTTTACCCAGCAAAAAGGACTTTGCAGATATTAATAAGTTAAGGGGAGATTATTGAAATGGGGAGATTATCCTGGTGAACTCAATTTAATCACAAAGGTCCTTATAAGAGGAAGGCAGGAAAGGCAGAGCCAGGGGAGATGTTAACATGGAAATAGAAGTCAGAGGCGTGTAGCATGAACCAAGAAACATAGCAGCTTCTAAAAAGCTGGAGAAGACAGGAAACAGAGCCTGCAGAAGAAATGTAGCTCTCACAGGCATGGTTAGGCTTTTTCTCCCATCTTCTTGTTTCCTAACTTATAAAAGTATTTGCCTGTATTTTCTTCTGGTGGCATGTATGGTTTTATTCTTTTTAATACTACTACCACTGTATCATTTGGAACTTCTCTGTATGGATGAAGTAAGAAAAAGATCTTTCTCAAATGTCTTACTAATTATCCCAACATTTTGTATTAGAGGGTCTACATTTTCTCCATTGGTTTGAGATGTCACATTTATTAAACATAAAAAAATTATATGCATTTTGTCTGTTTCTAGAATGTTGATTCTGTACCCTTTGCTTTTCATCTGTTCATGAACTAAAATCATGTCATTTTAATTATAGAGGTTTTATAATAGGTTTTAATATTTGATATGGCTAGCACCTACATATTATTTTTCTATTTCATTGTTTCTATAACTACTCTTGGATGCTTATTATTCCATTTTAACTTTATAAATAACTTATCTCCATTAAAAAAAAACCTGACTGTGTTAACATTTTACTTTAACTTGACATTATTATAATGTTTATTCTTCCAGTCCCAGGACATTTTTATTCATATATTATTCTTCATTTTGTATCAATTTGTACTAATTTAAACTATCTATGAATATTCAAAGAATACTGACACCTACAAGAATGGCTAACCCTATGATAAAGGGAAAAAGCATCTTTCTCCTTGGCATAGTGTGGCAGGCTCACCAAGTTATAGGAAAATCCTTTTTTTCTTCCTACTTTCATCTGTGTCTTCAAGGGATAAATGCCTTAACATTTATGTTATTCAATTAGTGCTAGGGTCTGTCTACTTTCAAAATATCAATGCTCATCCAATAGTAGTCCAAGAATGGCAAAATGTCTTTGTTAAATAAGAGACCTCATCAAGTCTCCATTAATTCACATGTTTCCAAGTGTAAGCAAACTGTTCTCTCTTTCCCAACAGTGAGAGGCTCTCTGTTTTTCCTAAGGCCGTTTTTTCTATATCTTCTCAGCACCTCCCTTTTCTGGTTTCTCTCCAAAGACACCAAAGTAGTGTTTGTCAGACAATCTGCACCACTACTCCATGTAATAACAGTTCTTGAGATTCTGGGATTGACATTTTGGCATACAGTGTTATAGGGCCATGTCAACATACTAAGATTTTACTAACTACAAACCCCAACATCTATGCTTTGTTTTCTGCCTCATTGGAGACACCCCCACCTACAGTTTTCATCACTATAGTAATCAAGGCTCAGACTCATGCTTCCTCCTTTTTCCTTATGCCTCCTGACTAAGCCTGTGGCTCCTCATGTGGCCCTGTGTGGCAGGGTACACGTTCTAATCTTGAGAACTGTGAGTAATAAGCTCTTCTTCTAAAGGCAGTTGTCTCTGGTCTGCCATCTTACTGTACCTGATTAAAACAAATCTTTTTTAAAAATGAGAATCTATGCTTCCCCTCTGCTCTGGGAGCTCTCTGCCGTTCATCTCAGATATCGTCCACCATTGCCTTTGCTTGAAGATTTAACGGCAGTGGAATTATTTGTTCTCATAATGATGTTGATATATCTTTAGTTGTTGTTCTGTTTTTGATTTTGCTCTTGCTATTTATAGTCCCTGTGTATTGCCACTAACTCTTGATCTCAGGTGCTGCCACAGTCATCCAAAAGGGAAATCCCCTTTTGTAAACAACTACAGAATTTGTATGCCCCATAATAATAAGGTTATTTTAGTATTATCTTAGAGTCCCAATCTTTCCTGTGTAGATAAGTGCCTCTAAGAAAACTGAGCTAATCAATTCCGTTCTACCTAGTGTTTTATGACTACCTTCTGTTCTGTTCCCACAGTCAAGCCTAGTTGCTTAGTCTGAACTGTCATGCCTAATAACTTAGTTCAGGTGGCTTTTTTCTTCATGGAGGATCAGTTGTACACAGCATCCACCTGCAGTCTAGCTTTTATGACCACTACTCTACTCTCCCTTGCCCACTAAACTTAGTTGTCACTATATGAAGCCTAATTATTAATAAGGCTCAAGTTATCTTTCAATGAGTTATGGAAGTTTACATGTAAGTGGACTAGGTTAAGCACTACTAGAAATAGAAGTTTACTGATTCCATGAAGCAGCCTATCCTAGCCTCAGCCCTTAGCCAACTGGAACCTACAACTCACAGCCATTCATTGTGTACAATGCTTTTTATATATTCATGTTATAATTCCTTTGAACTAATCATAACAGATATCTGTATCGTGGAAATTATGTGGGATCAAATTATTCTACTAAAAATGGGCAAAAGTGTCTCTAGGTTTCATAAATTATTATGCTAAAACCAAAATTGCTTAAGGCTAAAGGTGAACTTTTCATTTCTGTTTCCAGTTAAAGGTCATGACTTTAGAATCAGCTAGAGGTTATGAAACATGAACAGCTGGCTGTAGAGATTGTGTCAAAGAAAATAATATGCTTTTTTCTAGATCCCGACTTATGACACCAGAATGAAATGCTCCTGGCAGGAACAGAGTTTATCTCATGGGACCTGAGAAGAATATGTTTTCTAGGAGTGCCAACAGGATAAAGAGAGATTTCAACTGAAACTTGAGAAAGGAGGGGGGAAATGCCCAGCTTGCACTATAGAACACTGCCCTTGGAGGTTATTAGTTATAAATTAGTGGGAGGGGGAGAAAGAAGCAATGGAGAAGATGCCAAGTAATTTATAAAAGGAAATAACAGAGAACAGAATCATAGGGTAAATCTGACATCCTCAGAGTGACTATAGCAATGAAAGAATGAACTTGAGACATTTAACCCAATGAAATCCATACAACATCATAAATATCATTGAGACTTGGCAGGATTGTTGACAAATGATGGTAGAAGGAGAAAATATCCAGCTTGAAGGGAAAAGATACTGCATAGAGAAGAAGTATTGGGGAAAAGGGCAACTCTGTATTTCAAGAATGTCTACACCTAAATGGAAGCTCAGGAAGCTAGATCAGAATATCACATTGTCAAACATTTGGATGAGGATGCAGGATGCTAAATAGACATGGTACTGTAACAGTGCTAATCAGAGACAGGAGTTGTCCATAGCATAAGAAGAAGAATGCCATCATGGGTTCAAGAAACATGACTGTCACCTACTAGCAACTTATTCTTTCAGGAGGTCAAACATATCACGAGATGTTTCAATCAGGATAAACAGAGGCAGGAGGAATAGTGAGAAAAAAGGTTAGGGGGTTGTGGGGATGTGAAAATTAAAGAGAAAAGGCAAACTTACAGAGTGATTCTTCCTTCATTATATTCTACCCAAAGCCATATCTCTGAATCCACCCAATACCTCAGCTCGGCTGTCCACGTTGCCAGTCTGCTAGCCTTGATTCTGGGCCATATTCTAAACACTGCTTTCAGTTTGGCACTTCATCAATATCAATCTACCCCTATTCTCTCCAGCCTAATAAAATAGAGTTTATTTTTCAATAAAATCACACTCTCAGCTTCAAATAGTGACTCAAGAACCCAAGTCACTTCAGTCTGTATTTTGCAGTCTAGCATCTTCAAGGTCACACTGGTATCATCGAGTCCAATCTTGTCTAACCCACGTCCCACAGGGCCACATGTGGCCCAGGATGGCTTTGAATAAAGCCCAACACAAATTCATAAACGTTCTTAAAACATTTTGAGACTTTTTGTGTGTACACGTGTATGTTTTTTAAGTTCATTGGCTATTGTTAGTGTATTTTATGTATTTTAAAGAAGAAGACAATTCTACTTCTTTCAATATGGCCCAGGGAAGTCAGAAGACTAGGGACTTCTGAATTCTAGTCAGTAAATGATGAAAACAGAGTTTGGGGTAGCCCAGACTTACTTCACCATCTAGGCTTGAAATAACATGCAACTCTTTTGCTTATAATCCATTGGCAAAATCTAGTGACACAGCCTCGTCTAGATGCAAAGGATAGAGGGATTGTAGATTCTGACTTGGCAACTTCTTCCCAGCAACAGTTCTATCAATGGAAGGGGAACAAATATTTGATGGTCAGCAACTTACTCTGTATCACTAGAGAAGTCCACATGGAGCCATGAATTATTGACATCACTTTGGCCTCTATACTTTTGAGTGAAGAAGGAGTCAGTGACGGATGCCAACTGTGTATAAAATGAAGGATCCTTTTAAAAAGAAAAAAACATTTAAATAAATATTGAACTCTAATAAAGATACACATGGTAATATAATTGAGAAGAAGTGTAGTAAATTGTATTTTACTTCAAAATACATCAAAATCAAGATAAACGGATGTATAAAGACAGGAATTGGCAGATGGTTAGATATGCAGTTAATATAATAAAATGTTGATGATACAGGTAGTGAATTTATGGGCATTTACTCTAAAATTCTATAAACTTTTCAGTAGACTGGACATTTTTTACCATATGTTGAAAGAGAAAGAATATGGTCTGACCAGACACTACCAAAATACAACCTGAGGTTTAGAGGTGTATTTATACATGTACAATTATTTAGAGATATATTTACATATATAAATTACCTGTGTATAATTTACATATGTACAGATAATTCCCCTTATAAGTTTTATCACCCCCCAAAACTTTGTGGGGGTGCCCTTCTTTAGAGTAACTCATTTTTTTCTTCATAGAGGTTTTATGTTTTGCTTTTCTCCAAAATCAAATTGGTGGTAAGGGAGAGAGAACAGAAATGTTATATACACAGGGATGTATATAAGCCCAGAAACCTTTAATGATTTTTCATGAACTGCCTCAGAATGTGTGAAGCGAGGCATGCTTACACATGAATGCAAGACCAGGGTTTCATGTCCCTTGGTCTTCCACAGAGAAACTCACACTTTTCAAGCACAGGCTAGAAATGAGCAAAATGTAATTCTCCTGCTTTAACAACTACTTTCTTCTTACCATTTCTTAATATTATTATGCTAAGTCAATAGCCCCTCATGGCCACAAATAGTGGCTCCCACCAATAATCCCAGCACACTGGGATGCTAAAGGAAGAGAATCACTTGAGGCCAGGAGTCCAAGCCCAACCAGGAACATAATGAGAGTCTGTCTCTATGAAAAAAAAAACTGTTTTAAATATCAGCTGGGCTTGGTGGCACATGCCTGTGATCCCAACTATTCAGGATGATTGAGGATCCTCCCTACAGGAGGATTGGTTGAGTCCAGGAGTCGGAGGTTGCCATGAGCTATGATCAGGCCACTGCACTCCTTCCTGGGAAACAGAGCAATACCTCATCTCTAAATAATAATAATAATAATACTCCATTACACCACACACACACACACACACACACACACACACACACACACACGTGCACATTTCTGTAGGCACTTGTTCTAGGAAAAGGATTCCTCATCTTCATTAGATCATCAAAAAGCATTCATAATATAAAGTTTGCAAATTCCTATTATGAATGAACCTTTGTATGGTAACACTTGGCTCTATATAAATAATGTATCAGAGATTAGTTGTGATGGGACCACAGAGGGTACTGAGAGGCCAGAATCATGAAGGCCAGCAGCCTAAGTATGTAGAGGAATGAAAAGAGTTTAAGAGGAGAGATAAAAGTGCTGTCCTTAGCCTGGCCAAGATGGTGAAACCCCGTCACTATTAAAAATACAAAATATAATTAGCTGGGTGTCACGGTGGGCACCTGTAATCCCAGCTACTTAGGAGACTGACGCGGGAGAATTGCTTGAACCCATAGGGTGGAGGTTGCAGTGAGCTGAGATTGCACCACTGCACTCTAGCCTGGGCGATAAAGCAAGACTCCATCTCAAAAGAAAGTGCTGGCCTTACTCCTCAGTTTTGCCTGGAGTTAGTCCTATATCCATACAAAGGCAATCTAACTTGACTCAGATCCTCTACTTTGGAGCAAAATTACCAACAATTCCTTGTGTACCAGGACAAAAAGGAGAAAGAAGAGCTACTTTAAAACTGCA
Source organism: Saimiri boliviensis (assembly GCF_048565385.1). Lineage (NCBI taxonomy): Eukaryota > Metazoa > Chordata > Mammalia > Primates > Cebidae > Saimiri > Saimiri boliviensis. The sequence continues at coordinate 26,537,573 of NC_133461.1, forward strand.
GCTGTTTCGTCTTCCTCAGTATATGTGTGTGCCTGAGGCAGGTGGTTGCAGGTTCTGGTGAGAGAGGCAGCAGCAGCTGTGAAGAGAACTGCTGTTTTTGGAGAAAACCCCCTATGGGGTCTGGTCCAGGTAAACCAGTAGGCAGACTTCCTTTTCTGGTTCAGTTAACCACTGAGAAGTTTGAAAGCTGGTGGCTGAGAAAGTAAAGTGAAAACTGCTTCAAGTAATAATAGAAAAAGTTCTTTCTTCATTTGGAAAGTGAAATCTTTACAGACTATGTTAATTTAGGAAGTCACTTTTTTCCTTTATTATTATGGATTTAGACTGCAGTTTCTTAGAATTACTGCTTGGAGTGTTCTTGGTGCATATATTATGCGTGTGGGTGTTATTCAAAGACTTCTTTCTGAAGACTTGGTCTTGAGGCTGGAAGATGGAAGAAAGAAGCTGTGATGTATTAAACTCACACTGGGAGAAGTACTTACCCAAACACAATTGGACTTTTAATTTCAAAGCCCATAAAAGGTATCATTAGAGGTCTTCGGTGACCTCTATGTGAAGATATTAGACCCTAGAAAATGTTCTGCCATGAATTGCTATCATCAAAAAATAGTGGAAGAAATGACTGAGCAGAAGACCAATCTAAAGCATAAAAATGCTTTCTTGAAGGATATGAGATTAACAGTGAAACATTAAAAACAAACAAACAAACAAACAAAACAAGGTGGGGGCTATCACTTTGAGGATGAATTGCAACTGACCTGAGTCTACCCATGAAGAAAAGTGGTCAGATTTAGAAAGGAAAAGAAAGAAAGGATACTTGGTTGAGTTTGAATTTTTTTTTTTATGATCTGAACTTTCATTTAATTTCTTATATCTTAAAAAAAAAATCAGGTCTTTGTTCGTGTGCTCTAGAAAGAAGGAAAACTTCAATTTCAACCTCTGCTCTAAAGTTTGCTGAGTTCATTGGAATCCTGTGGAGTTTTGCATTTCTTCACATGCAGGGACTTCTATCTTGCAACAAGTTGACAGTCACCCACTCAGCCAGTCCTCTCCTCACACTCAAGGCTGTGTCAGCATCCTCACTTGTGAAGCAAGCTGACTTTTGGAGTTCTTCCTGATAAGAAGAAGCTGCTGTACTGAGATTAGGAGCATCAGAAAATGAAGATGAGAGACACAGGGCTGTGTACAATGGCTCACATCTGTAATCCCATCACTGTAGGAGGCCAAGGTGAGCAGCTGCTTGGGAGGCTGAGGTAGGAGGATCACTTGAGTGCAGGAGGCAGAGGTTGCAATGAGCCTAGACTGTTCTACTTCACTCCATCCTGGGCAACAGAGCAAGACCCTCCATGCTCTCTCTCTGCTTTCCCTCTTATTTTTCTCTTATTTTTTTAGTGTAAGTATATCCCATGCAATGTTTGGGGCATGCTTACACTAAAAAGCATTTGTTTTTTTATCTGAAATTCACACGCTTAACTGGGCATTCTGCACTTTATCTGGAAGCCCTAACATGAGAAAACTCCTATTTTTTTTTGCTTTTTGACTTTGAAATCAGTCCTATGCATCATCTAACTTCAACTTCCCACCATAATGTTTAATATGTTCAAAATATGTTTACACTATTAATGACATGTAATGCACACACACAGCAGCCAAATGTTGGTGTTGCTAAGGATAAGTTAAGAATAAAAGAATGAACAGCAGAGATCCCTGAGGTGAGGCCAAGGTGGGAAGGTCGGCACCTGCTGCACACTCCTCCGCTGAGGCCACGCAATCTTTTAGGACAGTAGTGACCATAGTCTGAGTGAGTACCCACAGAAAAGCAAACAGAACTCTACAGCAAATCCCAAGCCACAGCCAGGGATCAGGTAACAGCAGATGAGCAAAAGAGAACCTCAAAAGGGAATAAATTCTAGCTCCTGCTATTGTGTGGCTGAAGCCACCAGGCACCAAGCAACTCAGCCAAACTCATCATTTTAATTGATAATGTTGCTTCTTTTCTACTTTAAGAGAAAAGTTTTCATACGTCCCAAATGTTGCTGACAAAGTGTTCTTTCCATTCAATGGAAGTTTTTCTCTAGCTTAATACTGTAGACCTGAGTTGTTCAATACAATAGCTACTAGCCACAGGTGATTATTGAGTACTCAAAAGGCAGCCAGTCAGAACTGAGATATGCTGTAAGTGTAAAATATACATTAGGATTTCAAAGACTTAGCGTGATAAAACAAAGGTAAAATAACTCCATAATTTTATATTGATCAAATGCTGAAAAAATAGAATTTTAGATATGTTGCTTTAAGTAATGTATTATTAAAATTAATTTCACCTATTCTTACATTTTTCACATGGCTACGTGTACATTTATAATTTAAAATTATATTTGTGGCTCACAAATGTCTTTCCATTGGACAAAGCTATTGTAGGCTCTATCTGTAGACTGTCAGAATGGGATAGAAATAATCTCAAAAATGATCTAGTTTAATTCTGTAATTTAGCTGGTAAGAAAAGTGAGACCCAGAAAGGTGATGTGCCTGGTCAAGCACCCAGCTAGTTAATGACACAAGACTAGAACTGGAGTCACGACATTTCAGTGTGTTCTGAGTTTCTACACTACTTCTCCAGTATTTAGCGCAGTCACAAGTGGCAAAACGACATTTCAGTCAATGAAGGACCACATATATGATGGTGGCTACATAAGATTATAATGGAGCCATAACATTCCTATCACCTAGTGATGCTGTAGCCATTGTAATGTTCTAGCACAATTACTTAATAAGTTTAATGTAGCCTAAATGTACAGTGTTTATAGTCTACAGTACTATTCAGTAATGTCCTAGGTTTGCACAGTCACTCACCACTCACTTATTTACCCAGAACAACTTCCGGTCCTGCAAGCTCCATTATGGCAAATGCACCATACAGGTATATAATTTTTAAAAATTTGTATACTGTATTATTACTGTACCTTTTCTTTGTTTAGATATGTTTATATATCTAAGGGTAGGAACCCACAGAAAAGCAAACAGAACTCTACAGCAGAGCTCAGGCCACAGCTGTGGGGGGATGAGGTGACAGCAGAAAAGCAAAAGAGACCCTCAGAAGGGAGTAAATTCTAGTTCCTGCTATTGCATGGCTGAAGCCACCAGGCGCCAGGCAGCTCAGACAAACTCATCATTTTAATTGATAATGTAGCTTCTTTTCTACTGTTTAGATACATAAATACTCACCAATATGTTACAATTGTCTGCAGTATTCAGTACAGTGACTTGCTGTACACTTTTGTATATAGCCTAGGTGTGAAGTAGGCTCTGTCATCTATATGCTCTATGATGTGCACACAATGCCAAAATCACCTAAGGATGCATTTCTCAGAACATATCTCTGTCGTTAAGCAAAGCATGACTATATTTCAATTTGTTAAAATTATACATGTGCAAGAAAAATTCTAAAGTTTGGAAGGATCTTGAAACATCAAAGCAATTATCCTGCATTATCTAAGTTTAACATAATAAGAGATTTACTTTGTCTCGTCCAAAAGAAAGTACTATAAGTGACAGAGTTTAAAATAAAACAAATTGTGCTTAAGAATGTACTTAGTGGCCGGGCGCGGTGGCTCAAGCCTGTAATCCCAGCACTTTGGGAGGCCGAGGCGGGTGGATCACGAGGTCAAGATATCGAGACCATCCTGGTCAACATGGTGAAACCCCGTCTCCACTAAAAATACAAAAAATTAGCTGGACATGGTGGTGCGTGCCTGTAATCCCAGCTACTCAGGAGGCTGAGGCAGGAGAATTGCCTGAACCCGGGAGGCGGAGGTTGCGGTGAGCCGAGATCGCGCCATTGCACTCCAGCCTGGGTAACAAGAGCGAAACTCCATCTCAAAAAAAAAAAAAAAAAAAAAAAAAAAGAATGTACTTAGTGGCAAGGCACAGCGGCTCATGCCTATAATCCCAGCACTTTGGGAGGCCAAGGTGGGAGGATTGCTTGAGCCCAGGAGTTTGAGACTACCCTGAGCAATATAGCAAGACCTCATCTCTACAAATAATAAATTTAAAAAGTTGCCTGGTATGGTGGTGTGTGCCTGTGGTCCCAGCTACCTAGAAGGCTGAGATGGGAGAATCGCTTAGGCCCAGGTGGTCAAGCCTGCAGTGAGCTATGATAAAGTCACTGCACTCCAGCATTGGCAACAGAGAAAAATTTCATCTCAAAAAAAAAAAAAAAAGTAATCACTTTATTGTGAATAAAACTGCCTTATAAAAATACAAAAACATCACAAGTAGTGCTTGAACTACATGTTAAAATAGCTTTCATATGTGGCCTTACGTTAAAGGTAAATAAAGCTGGAACTAAATACAAATATACAAAGTCTGGTAGAGTCTGAGACAGCATTTCTCCTTAATTCATAGCCCACACCCTGTAATTGTGATCATTTCAAAACCGCCAAGCTCTCCTCCTCTCTCAATCTATACATTTCCCTCACCCTTCATGTACTATTAAACTAAGAAATTATCAGATATCATATCATATGTAATAGCATCATAGGTGTCCTAAATCTTTTCTCACGGAATTTCATGAAATTATCCAGGTAGAAATCAAGCCATGTTTTCCTTTAAGGCAGATTCTAAGCAGTAAAAAAATAAATAATGAATAATTATGGAAGTCCAAAAACAAGCCACATTAAATGTTTCATTGTCTGTATACTCACTTGGATACCCTCCTCTGTCCACCCTCCATGTCCAATTTTTTCAGTGGGGTCTTCAGCCATGTGAATTAACACATGGACTTACAATACATCAAGCACTGTTCTATGTGCCGGGAATACTGAACCATTCTGGTACCGTCCATCCCCTCAGGAAATAACCTTCTTTCTTGTTTTTTGGGATGGAGTCTTGCTCCATCGCCCAGGATGGAGTGCAGTGGAGCAACCTCAGCTCACTGCAACCTTTATCTCCTGGGTTCAAGCAATTCTCCTGCCTCAGCCTCCCAAGTGGCTGGGATTACAGGCACTTGCCACCACGCCCAGCTAATTTTTGTATTTTTAGTAGCGATGGGGATTTCACCATGTTGGCTTAGCTAGTCTTGAACTCCTGACCTCTAGCAATCTGCCCGCCTCGGCCTCTCAAAGGGCTGGGATTACAGGAGTGAGCCACTGCACCTGGACCAGAAGTTAACCTGCTATGGCTGCTCACCTGATTTCCTTAACACTGAAATGCAGTGCTGGAGCTTCCTTCCTTTCTTGCTTTGGCTTCATGCCCCTGACACTCATTCTTTGATTGACCCTACTCTCTGGGTCTTGCATGTGTTTCTTCCAAATGAATGGGTTCTGATCTACTTGGCCCATAGTCCGGTCACCATTCTGTGATCACCTTAGGGTCACTGGCACTCATAAATTACAGGAGGATGAAGGACGTTCTTCCATGTCCCACATTAGAAGACCTCTAAAATCGAGGCCTAGTCTTCTCCTTGTTGCTGAGTTAGAGGGGCCTCTGTCCACTGTTACAAACCAAGCCTTCCAACATCTGTGATCTCTACCCGGGCACAGGGACACCAGCTTTCTTTTTCTGCAGGCCTCTTCAACATCCCCTTCCTCCTTCTTTGAGTACTAGGACTTTTCTTACCTTCTCTGCTTTTATCTTAGCCAATCCCCATCTTCCTAGAAACCACAATGCAGATTTCGTGTTCACTGCTGCCGTGGACATGATTTTAGCTGGTACTTAATAATTTCTTTGCACCGTAGTGCATTCTTCCACAGCTGGCATTTAAGCACAGATTCTCATACCTTCTGTGTCAAGGAGTGAGATTTTGGAGAAATATGAATGTAATCAGAGTACATCATTTTTGATAACACAGGTATTACCCAATTACAAACTCAGGGTTTTTAGAGGTTTCATTTCAAATCAATATCTTCTCCTTAATTAAAATGATCCCATAAGCATTTTCCCATTTAAAAGAGTAACATGAAATATTAATTACTTATATTGGAAGTAAACAACTGAAAGCTAATAAATTTACAAATTCAATTACCACAAAAACTATCAAATGTCTTTTTGTTTAATTGCAATGGATTTCCCTTTAGACATCATACTGAAATTAATAGAACATTCTGGTAATCAATAAACATTGATTAATTGATCAATCAGCAGAACATGGTTAGATTCTTCAACCTCCAGATGTTATTATTTATGCCCAAGCAGTGCCAGAGGAAGTACCTAGCAAACAGATATGAGAGACACAAGACCAGGATAGATGGAGGACATTGGACATTATCCAAAGTTCAGTGTGGGGTGATGTGGCTTTTGCATATATATAGAGCATGTCACCCTTGAAGAGTAAGCATTATGCCACTCATTAATATATTATCAAGGTCTCTTCATAAGGGAAAGAAACACAGTCATCCTTCATGGATGAGCTATTACATTTATTCCTGAGGATTTATTAAAAATTAATGTTCTATCACTTTACGTTTTTGGTACCTGTCAGCACCTAAAAATGCGGTGATATAATTTGGCCCAAAATATTTTTAAAAAGGTACTGTATATGTAAATATATCAAAATAAACATGACCCTCCCCCTCTCCCACGGTAAAGCCTCCTTTTTTGGTCCATCCTTCTGCGTTCCCTCCAACTTTCTGTTTACCATTGGAACATGTTTTATGTCACATGTGAGATCCACAAGCCCTTCGAAAGCAAGATCTATTGTTTGAGGCTGGAAGGTATTAATGTCATCAAACAAATAGTCTACACCGTAAGTTTACAAAATATTTATTATTTAAAAGGAAATATGGGCATAATTACTTATTTAATATTGTCTCTTCCCTGGGATTATAAACTTGGCGAGAGCAGGGATCGGACCTCTACTGCCTAGTACCATTCCTGAGCATGCACTTGTGCAGACCAATATTTATAAGAATATATATTTTTGTTTTATTGAGGTATAAGTAACAAATACAATTTGTATATATTTAAGGTGCAAAATTTGCTATTTTGATATAGGTATGTATTGTAAAATAATCGCCAAGTGAATTAATGTATCCATCACCTCACATTGTTATCATTTTCTCTTTTTATGGTAAGAATACCTAAGATTTACTCTTACAGCAAATTTCAAGTATACATTATAATTCTGTTAGCTATAGTCACATTACTGTATATTACATCCCCAGCATTTATTTATCCTGTATAACTGAAACTTTGTGCCTTTTCAGCAACATTTTTCCCTTCTTATAGACCCTGGCAACCACCATTCTACTCTCTACTTTAGTAAATTTAGCTTATTTAGATTCCACATATAAGTGAGATTATACAAAATTTGTCATCCTGTTTCTTACTTATTTCACTAAGAATAATGTCCTCCAAGTTTATCCATGTTGTCATAAATGGCAAGATTTCCTTCTTCTATTATTGCTAACAAATATTTCACTGTGTGTGTATATATATCTGTGTGTACAGATGATACGGTTTAAATATGTGTTCCTTCAATATCGCATATTGAAATATGGTCTCCAGTGTTGGAGGTGGGGCCTGGTGGTAAGAGTTTATATTATAGAGGCAGATCCCTCATGAATGTCTTGGGCTGTCTCTTTGGTGATAAGTGAGCTCTTTGCTCTGAGTTCACATGATATCTTGTTGTTTAAAAATATTTGGTACCAGCCGGGCACGGTGGCTCATGCCTGTAATCTCAGCACTTTGGGAGGCTGAGGCAGGCAGATCGCCTGAGGTCAAGAGTCCAAGACCAGCCTGGCCAACATGGTGAAACCCCATCTCTATTAAAAATACAAAAATTAGTGGTGGTGCATGCCTGTAATCCCAGCTACTTGGGAGGCTGAGGCAGGAAATTCACTTGAACCTGGGAGATGGAGGTTGCAGTAAGCTGAGATTGTGCCACTGCACTCCAGCTTGGGCAAAAAGAGTGAGACTTTGCCTTGAAAAAAAAAAAAAAAAAATATATATATATATATATATATATATATATATATATATATATATATTTCTATATATATATATAGATTTTACTCCTAAGGGAGTAAAATCTCCCTGAGGCCTCCCCAGAAGCCCAGCAGATGCTAGCACCATGCTTGTACGGCTGCAAAAATGTAAGCTAAACTTCTTTTCTTTATAAATTACCTGACCGCAGGTATCCCTTTTTAGCAACACAAAAACAACCTAACATAATATGTGTGTGTGTGTGCGTGTGTGTGTGCATGCACGCACGCATGTGTGGAAACATATACCAACACATACCACATTTTCTATATCTATTTATCCATCATCAAATTCCATCAGATTCTCATGAGAACCCTTTGCAGTAGGTAAATTTAGAAGCTCTTATAAGCAACCTTCACTTAAGCAATTGCATAAGTGATGCTTTCAGCTTCAAGTCATAGGAAATCTCAATTCAAAATAGTATAAGCAATGTAAAATTGCTTTTCTCACCTGTCAAGCAGTCCAGAGGTATGGTAAGCTCCAAGACTGGCTGACTGCAATGCACAATGCCATCAAATTATCTCATTTTTTAGGACATTATCTCATGCTGCCATGCTCTATGTGTCAGCTTTGCCATCAGGCTGGCTCTAATCAGGGTCTTGCAGTGGCTGCGCCCAGTCTCAGGTCTCATATCTAGACAGGACAGTTTAGGAGACCATTGTTGAAATAGAAAGGCCAAGATGAGCAGAAGCAGCAGGGGTGACTTTATCAGTAGAGAGTAAATAATTAATACATCACCGAACTCATCAGTTCCTATACCTAAAGGGGTCTCAGAGAGTAATGCAGCCTGCCTCCGTTAGTTTGGGCTGCTATAACAAAAATACTATAAACTAGTTTAAATTATGAAATTCATTTCTCACAGTTATGGAGGCTAGGAAGGCCAAGATTAAGGTGCTGGCTGATTCATTTCCTGGCGAAAGCCCTCATCCTGGTTTGTAGATAGCCTCCTTCTTGCTGTACCTTCACATGGATGAGAGAAAGAGCTCCCTTTCCTTCGTCTTTTCATAAGGACACTAATCCCATAATGGGGGCTCTACCCCTATGATTTCCTTCCTCAGAAGCCTGACCCCTGAAGGCCCACCACATTGAGAATTAAGGCTCCAACTTCTCAATTTTAGAAGGGACCCAAACATTTAGTCCACGGCACCATCCAACATGGCTACCTGCCATCATTAGGATTCTCAAATAAGACTAAAGCCTTTACATCACCTCTTACATCAAATACCATGAGACTTCAGGGAACTCATAAGCATCACTCCCTCGAGAAAAGTGAGAGACCTCTGAACTATCTCAGAGGGTAAGACAAACTGATTACAGGGCTGTGCCAGCTTTATGAGACTATAGCCCAGGAAGGAGAAAGCCACCTCCAGGGAAAGCAACACTGGACAGGGGCTGCTGCAGAGGATGGAATTGCAAAAGCCATAGTTACATGGCTGCTGGATGACAAGGTTGAGCAAGAGGAAGAGGCAGGAGGGGCAGGCTGTACCTAAAGACTTATGCTTGTCAGGGGTTTGCCAAGACCATCTGCTGATACTTGATTACCAGCAAGACCATCTTAGACAGATCTCTGCTGTCTTTATTGCATTGGGGAAGTCAATGCTGGTCAGCTGAGGAAAGCAGCTATTAGATATGTTGATTCTATGGAAGAGAAGAAATTATTGGACCTTCCACAGTTGCTTTTATTTCCTTTAAAACTAGGCAAAACCAATATGGTCAGAGGAAGTACACTATTTCATGGAGTCAAAAGTGGCAGTTATGTTCTATTTTACACAACTGTGAAAATGCTATAGGTCAAAAGGACAGATCCCATGGCCAAGCACAAAAAAAATATTTATTTTCTAATGATGAGAAATTAAAATTTTTAGCATCTACTACCATCTGTGTTTGTGCCAATGCTGGAAAATTGACAAGCCATTTTCAGGAGCCAGCAACCTAAGTATTTACTGGGCAGCCACTGAAGGCTTACACTGTAATAGGGTCTGTGGGAGACACACAAAAAAGTGAGCAGTCTATCCTCAGCCCTCATAAAAGAAACCCAAATTTGAGTCATTGAAAGCAATTTCAAAACAGCCACTATAAAGCAATGGAAGAGAGTATCAAATTACAGGGTACTAACCATTAGTCGTGTGAGATTTTAATATAGGCTGGTGTGATCAGGAATGGCTTCCTATAAAGGCAGGAATTAAAGAATGAGTATGGATAGAATCAGGAAACATCTTATGTTCTGGCTACTTCTCTTTCTCTAACATTCTTTCTTTTTATCTAATGGAAGCCTTAGTGAGTTCAGAGCCATGTCCATTTCTGAAACAGGAATATCTTAAAATTCCAAAAACTAAGGTTCTCATGATGAGTAAAAAAAAAATGTTACAAGAAGAAGTTAACAGAAACAGGCCTATCATCAGCTCACAAATGAATGCACAACTTTATTCTCTAAACCTTGTAAAGAATAAGGCACTTAAGAATGCAGACAAAGGGAAACAATGCTATATACTTCCTTCAGCTTGCAAAGACTCAGCCAACTCTGCTGCAAATTATTTGGTCTGTTTAATAAGCACACCACGTGCAAATGTACTAAACACATAAATACAGCAAAGTCATAATCACTAGGTTCAATGTCAAGCACCATTTAAATCCACTGATTAAATCAATTTGATGATAGTAAACCTTTTTTTATTAGGAGTGCTGTCTGAAGGAGAAAGCAAAACTTAGAGGGAAACTGCACTGTTACTCTTCCCTTGAAGGAAATGAGTAATTCCATTAATGGTTTGACACACTTCTTTGAAAAGGACTCAATGCATTCTAACATTTTCTCATTTAGAGTAAAACAGGCTTTCCCTTTTTGTTGTTTTCATTCTGTAGAGTCAGAGTACTGAGTTTTCCTGTGGATGAACTGAGGTTCCTGAACAAAGTCTGGATGTTTAGAGCAGTAGTCATTCTTCCATGGTGCGAGCGCCCCTGCTGGATACCCATTCTATACTAATGAAGAAACTTCAGAGGCCTGGGTGCTGCCTAGGAAGTTCCTGATGCCATCCTGTGAGATTCTGGGACAACATGGGGCTACCTCAATTTTTTCCTCTTATGTACGCAACCCCTTGGCTTCAGCAAAGCCACATTCCCTGCCAACTTGCAAGTGAGGCATGAGTACCTTTGCAGAGTGTCAGCTCTGAGGCAACATCACTCATGCCCTCCAGAGGCATTAGTAACATGTAGGTACTGAGAAGAATTCAGAAAAAAACATGACAACATATTCAATTAGATTTTTATTATTCCTGGGTTTTCAATCATTGAAGAGAGGTAAGACATAGGTACATGAGAAAGTATGCTGTACAAGGGGCTACATGGTTACTTTCAAAGTCAGAATGCAAGCTAGTATTCAAATAAGAGAATAATCAAAGTGAGTTGAAGACAGTATGGAAGATTTTATGAAGAAATAAAATCTGATCTGAACCTTAAGCAATAAGTAGGATTTTGACTCAGAAAAGAGAATTAGAAAAATAAAAGGCAGGAGATTTGATGTTTCTTTGTTTGATCTTGTTATATGGGTACATGTTATTTAAGCAAATTCTGTATGCTCTGCATTGTGATTTTGGTTTTTCCACTTCTCCCACTGTCAGTAGGTCTGTGTTGACATTGTCACTTACTGAGTGATGTTATAAAGAGCATTTATTAAGAACTTACTGTTTGTGGGCTCTATGCTAGTCCCTATAAGTGGCAAAACAGGCAAAGCTCACTCCTATCTGAAGTTTAAAATGCAGAGAATTTTATTAAGCAATACAAACTCATTTTTGTACCTGGATGTCTTGTTCTTAGCTTGAAGTATTGTCAAAGTAATTGTCTTTTTTTTAAAAAAAAAAATAACTTATTGTGTTACATTGTTTTATTACAAAAGCAATAAAAACAAGACTTAATGCCACAGAAAGGATTTCCTTGATGCTGATCTTGTCTCACTACTGAAAATGCATAGAAAAGCTGAACAAAATTTTTAGATTTTCATACAGTAACATTTACTTCCTTGGATGTACATTTCTATGAATATTACTACGTGGATATATTTTTGTAGTAAATATAACTATAATAAGGAAATGGAATGGTTTCATCACACAAAGGGAGAGGAAACATATTCATTCTGTCCTTTTGTGTGATGGTTAATATTGTCAACTTGACTGGATTGAAGGATGTAAAGTGTTGTTCCCAGGTGTGTCTGTGAGGGTGTTGCCAAAGGAGATTAACATTTGACTCAGTAGACTGGGAGAGGTAGACACACCTTCAATGGGGTGGGCACCATCTAATCAGCTGCCAGTGCAGCTAGAATAAAGTGGGCAGAAGAACATGGAAGGACTAGACTTGCTGTCTTCATCTTTATCTCCTGTTGGATGCTTCCTGCACTCAAACATCAGACTCCAAGTTCTTCAGCTTTTGGACTCTTGGACTTAACACCAGTTATCTGCCAGGGGCTCTCGTGCTTTTGGCCACAGACTGAAGTTAACTTCCCTCGTTTTGAGGTTTGGGGACTAGGACTGGCTTCCATCCTCCTCAGCTTGAAGATCAGCCTATGGTAGGACTTCACCTTGTGATCGTGTGAGCCAATACTCCTTCATAAACTCCCCTTCATATATACATCTATCCTATTAATTCTGTCCCTCTAGAGAACCCTAATATACCTTGCAGTAAATACTTCCTCATCCCAACCCCTGGGGAACAATGATCTTTTCTATGCCTCTGTAATTTTTTCTTTTCCAGAATGTCATATAAGTAGAAACATATAATATACAACCTTTTGGGACTGCTTATTTTGCTCAGGATAATGCATTTGAGATTATCCATGTTGTATATATTTATAGCTCATTACTTTTTATGGTAAAGAGTATTCTATTATATAGCTGAGCCACACCCGGTTAATCCTTCACTCACTGTGGGACATTTGGGTTGTTCCTCATTTTTGAGGATTGTGAATGATGCTGCTCAAAGCTTTGTGTATCCTTTCTGACTAAACATAGATTTTCCATTCCTCTAGAGTGAATAAGAATGGGATTGTAAGATCACTGGTTAAATGTATGCTTAATTTTATAAGAAATTATTAAGTCATTTTGCAAAATAGCTGTACTATTTTGCATTCCTAAAAGCAGCAATATATGAAAGTTCCAGTTGTTCTACATCCTTGTAAGCACTTGGTATTGTCTTTTAAAAAAATCCATTTGCATAGATGCACCACAGCATTAATGACACAGACCATGTTTTCTTGTATTTATTTGCCTTCTGAATATCTTCTTTGGTGAAATTTCTCTTCATATCTCTTGCTCAACTTTGTATTGGGTTGTTTGGTTTCTTACTGTTGGGTTTTGAAAGTTCTGTATACATACTAGATAGAAATTCTTGATCAGGTATATAATTGCAAATATTTTCTCCCAGTCTGTAGGCTGTCTTTTCATTCTCCTAACCATGTCTTTTTCAGAGCACAAGTTTTTCATTTTGGTAAATTCTAATTCATCTGTTTTTCAATGGACCATGCTTTTGGTCTTATTTCTAAGGACTTTTTGCTTAACTCAACGCTGCAAGTCTTTCTCTTAGTTTTATTCTAAGAAATTGATAGTGTTCAAGAACAGAAAACCAAACACTGCATGTTCTCACTCATAAGTGGGTTTTGAACAATGAGAATGCACGGACACAGAGAAGTGAACATCACATACTGGGGCCTGGGGGATGGGGGGCTAGGGGAGGAATAGCAGTGGGTGGGGAGATTGGGGAGGGGTAGCATTACGAGAAATACCTAATATAGATGATGGGTGATGGATGCAGCTAACCACCACAATGGCACGTGTATACCTATGTAACTAACCTGCGTGATCTGCACCTGTACCCCAGAACTTAAAGCGTAATAAGTAAATTAATTAATTTTAAGAAAAGAACTTGATAGTGTTAAATTTTACATTTCAGTCTATGATCCATTTTCAGTTGATTTTTGTGTAACATGGAAATTTCCTATTTAGTTTTTGCTTGTAGATGTCCAATAGTTCCAGTACTGCTTATTTAAAAGATGACTGTCTCCATTTAATTACTGTTTTTCATTTATCAAAAGTTAATTGAACTTGCATGCATAGGTTTATTTCTGGACTTTCTCTTCTGTTCTATTTCTCTGTGTGCTTGTACTTTCACCACTATCATCCTGTATTATTACTATAACTTTATAATGAATCTCAATATCTGAGCATGTGTATTTTCCAATCTTATTCTTTGTAAAATTCCTTTTGACTATTCTAGCTTATTTGACTTTCCATATAAAGTTTAGAACCATCTTTATTTGTCTATGAAATGTATACTCCTGGGAGTTTGATTTAACATTTGTTACAGTTATAAATCAATTTGGGGCAAAAAAAAAAAAAAAACCAAAACCAAAAAAACCCCTCATTACTATATTGAGACTTCCAATGTGTGAACATGAAATATCTCTCCATTTATCTAGGCCATTATTTATTTATTTCAGCATTATTTAGTTATTTTCAGCATGAAAATTCTGTGCATATTTTGTTAAATTATTGCCCCAATATTTCACATTTTAAAGCTATTATTAATTGTACCATTGTTTTTGTTTTAGTTTCCAACTTTTTATTGCTATAATATAGACATATAGTTCATATTTGTATGTTGATCTTATATCCTGAAGCATTGCTATAATCACTTATCCCATAATTATTTGTAGCTTCCAAAGTATTTTTTATACAGGCAATCATGTTGTATATGAATAGGAATAGTTTTACTTATTTCATTTAAATCTATATAACTTGTATTACTTTTCTTGATTTATTGCATTGACTAGGATTTTAAACATAGTAAGAGTGATGGGAGCAGACACTTTTGCCTTTTTCCCATCTTAAGGGGAAAGTAGCATTTTTTTCCTATTAAGTAGGACAGTAGCTGTAAACTTTTGTAAAGGATCTTTTTTACATTGAGGAAAGTTATAGTAAACAAAAGTAAAAGTGAGTCCCATAGAGGAATAAGATATTTACAATGTATACAGCCAACAAATAATTAATATTGAAAAGTATAAAGCATTCATGCAATTCAAATAGGAAGAAAAGCTGACAACTTAGGTAAAGGCCATTCAAAAATCTTACATAGGAGGGACAGTCAATGAAGATATGAAAAGATGTTAAGTCTCATTAGTTTCAAAGTTAGGCAAGATTTTATGTTATGTTTAAGTTTTTATGTTGTTGAAAGTATCTTCTTTATAATTAGTTTTGTAAAAGAAAGACAGCTTATTAAAGAAGTCATCTAAAAATAAAGGCATTGTTTTGATGTTTCATAGTTTTGAAGACATTATGTTTGAGTTTTATAATTTTAGTTGTGCGTAAATTTTTAAAGAAGCCCCATTCATGAAATTGTATTAGCTCCTATACCAGTTATGATTTATTATTTCATAATTTTTAAGCATATTTCATGAAACATGAAAAACTTTTCAAAAAAAATGTTTCATAGCACATGAGGAGTAAAACATGAACACCAAGAGACTCTTGGTCTCTTTACATTGGTTGAAAGTAAAATCTTGACACAAGAAATCTGTCTACTATAATTATACCAAATCAACTTTCTGTTTTACTTTGTCTCAATCTTACTATTTATCAGGCACATCCTCTGTTTAGCTCTCTGAGTCATAGTCTGTAACCTTGACATTTCTTATCAACCAAGAGAAGCAATTTACAACATAGATTTTTCACCAGCAAAATATACTTAAGTCTAACTAATTTACTTCAGAGTTTCCTTTTAATTAACATGGATTCATTTAAACAGAGTCATTTTTTTCTTACTTCACTTAATGCATGAAAGAGGGGGGCTCATTTCACATTACTTATCAAGTTAGAATGAATTGTAGCAATAGGTATTGTTTTATGCCCGAAGGCAAACAAACAGAAAAATTTAAGTTTGATATTCTCAAGTATTGGCAATTATATGGGGGAAATGAGTACTTTTCATGTGTCAGTATAAAAGTACTACTCCACGTGGAAATAATTCCTTCACTTTCCATTCTTACTATCTTAGAAAATTGTAGGCAGCTACAGAAGAGAGGAAAGACCCTGGACTAGCAGGCCTAAATTCCCACTCTGGACTCTTGATTCTTAGAAATTGTATGAACATAGGCATGAAAAAGTCCAATTCAGAATTAGAAAGGTAAATACATCGGTGGAAAAATAATGTAATGTTTTTTACATTATTAACTACTTGAATTAGTTATATTGTTGTCTCCATATTAAAAATAACACATGCTACTTTTTGGAGACTTTACCAATTGTTAGTCATTATTCTTCATGTCTTTCATGCTTTTAGAAATGTAATTCTTCCAAATATTTATGGACTAGACACTACATTACCCATGGTACAGCTAACGACTGAGGCTCATAGAAGAACCTGGTCACAATAGTGACCAAGCCACGACTGAACCAGGGGCACTTCAATCCCAAAGCTGTTGTTGTCTTCAATACGTCATCCTGTTTCCGTTACTATGACAATTGAAATTTGGTCTAACCATACACTCAAGACTCAGTGAAGCCAATTTCTCTAGGGCAGCAAGGATGAACATGATAATTCCAAAGCTAAGTTCAAATCTTTCACATCCATTTTCTCTTTCAGATCCAAGTTGTCAGTAGCAACAGCAGGTTGTGCAGTAAAAGAAATGTGGAACAAAGCCTCAACTGTCTCTCTTTCCTTGCTTCTTGATTGCTAGTTAACTAACTAGCTAGGAAATGACTTCTTTGTAGCTTCAAAGAGAACTCTGTAATTGCCCTTTGACCTCCCATGGCATATTCCCAATGAAAGCTCTGATCATTTCATTCCTATTTGCAAATATAATCATCCACTGTTTAATGTAAATTCATTTTACCCTTTTTCAGGATTACCTTCCACTAGCTTTAGATTAATTTAAACCATTTTCTTCAAGCAAGAAGCAAACATTAATATCCAACATACACCACAGCACTCATTCCTTCACTTGACCAGTATGCATCCTTTTGAGGAGTTTTGGGAAATCAAGGCTCAGAAAGGTGCCAGAAGATCTTGTGTGGTTTTCCTTAGCATCCAGCTCAGAGACTGTCCTCAGAAAATGGTCATGACACAGAAATGCACTTTGGCCAATACTTGCTTTGTAACCCACGAATTTGAAATTCAAATCTAAAAATTGAAAACAGCCCCTGGTGGGTTGGGTAGAGAAATAAGGAAGGCTTCTTTGCAGTAGTTACGTTTCCAGGCAGGTTTTAGTTTATTTGTTTTAATTTCCAGAGAGCTCCTGCCACTGATGGGCCAGGGCCTGCTGCTGGATCCAGGGTCCCCTGGCTGCCGATTCACACAAGTGCAGTTTCCTGCCACCTGACCCTTCAGGCAGCAAACTGATGTCCAGTTGATTTAACACCAAAAGCTGCAGGAATTTTTTCTTAGGAGATCAGTTAGGATTGTTAACCTGTGTTGATGCATCTGCTCAAGTTGCCCTGGCTCATTCTACTTGAAGCAAAGGAATCCTCTTTTATGTATACATTTAGGTGTGAAGCGCAGTCCCAGTGGAGTGTTACAGCCGGTGGTTATAAGGACAAAAGTGCTTTCATCACTTTAAAATATAAAGAGTATTTTTTCCTTTAATTACTTCAAACAATTAAATTACCCTTTAAACAGCCAACTTAATGGTATAAGGTGATAGGTTGGAGGGAGTGAAGGTGTAGGTACAGCTCTTACAGCATTTAAAAAGAATATATAATTAATATTTTATTGACCTCAATATACGAAACTTATCTAATCACTTTCAAACATATGAAATTTAAAACAACATACTTCAAAATAACTTACAATGTTAGACCAGGCTACCCAAATCATCACCAGAGGATGTATTATAGTGTTTTCCTTCAAGGACTTAGGGTAGAGGAGCAGCTCCCAAAATTGCATCTGGACAAAAGATGTGGCTTATGCTCTTTTACCTTTAAGCTTGTACCTGACAGACTTTTGGAAGAGGAATATTTATGCCTGTTGAACATAGGTTTCTTGTCGTGTGCTATGGTTTTTGTTTGTTTCTTGTGGAATGAATCACATTGGCTTAAATGAATGCCCAGGAGAAAATCATGTATCTGTTCCTCCCTGTCTCTAGCCCTGATGCTAACATCGGCCTGAGGTTGGGATTGCATAAAAGTCAAAATACTTAGCTCACAGTGAGCTTTCAATAAATAGCAAATGAATGATAAAGTGAAGGATTGGTAGAGCGATGAAGAGTGGTTAAAATCAGCACATTTCTTCCAGATAGAAATTTATCTTCTTTAGCCATAAGAATAGATACTGTTTCTCTTGGAAGACAGAGAAAATGTACTCATTTTGCTTAGTCTTAGCAAGATTCTATTTTCAATTATTTATATATATCAGAACAATGCCATACCTTTATTTGATAGTCAATGAATACGTGAATGACTAAAGCTTTCACAAAGCCTTAAGGCAAAGCAATGAAAGATGCCTAACTTACAGCCACCACTATCACAGGGAGGCATGAAATGAGGCAAAATGTACAAGTCTACCAAATTCAGCTTACCATGTAGTCATTGTTAATTCAACAAAGGCTTATTAAATCCTATTTACTGAGTAATATTCAAAGTGCCTGGGATACATCGGTGAAGATGATAGCTACTAGCATAGAGTTTGCATTTTAGTTAGCAAGAGATAAAAATATATGATAAACATAATAAATAAGTTATGTAGCATATTAGACAGTGATGTGTGCTATTAAAAAAAAAAAGGAATGCAGCAAAACAAGGAAGAATTGAGCAATTGGAGGTGGTGACGGCAATTTTAAAAAGAGTGGCTTGGTAGGCTACATTGAAATGTGACATTTGAGCAATGAATTACAGAAAGTGGGGATCGGTGTGGTGGCTCACACCTGTAATCCCAGCACTTTGGGAAGCCAAGGCAGGCGGACCACCAGAGGCCAGGAGTTTGAGACTAGCCTGGCCAACATGGTGAAACCCTGTCTCTATTAAAAACATACAAATTAGCCAGTCGTGATGGCAGGTAACTATAATCCCAGCTACTTGGGAGGCTGAGGCAGGAGAATCACTTGAACCCGGGAGATAGAGGTTGCAGTGAGCTGATATCACACCACTGCACTCCAGCCTGGGCTGGAGTTATTTCCATACCAACAACTGAGTGCAGGAGGGATATTAAGGTGGATTTATTTCTGGAAGACGCAGGAGTTTTCAATGGGCAACTTTGGCTAAAGGACCCACAATCAGATCTGCGAAAACTTTCTTAAAAGTTCATTGCAATCAAACACTTTTCCTCTTTAAACTTTTGTCCTTCCCTTTCTCCTTCACAGGCCCTGCACTGCAATCTGAAGGTTCTCCCAACATCAACAATCTTCCTTCCCATTGTTCTTCATTGACATTTTCCCAAGTAAATCTTCTGTACTTCTAATCACATCTCTATCGGTGCTTCTCAGAGGGCCAGAACTGATTCAGTGAAGCTGAACGAATGGATTGGAAAGATTAGAGAGAACAAGCAGCATGGAATTAAACTCAAGGAGTGAAGACTTGTCGGTATTAGTAGTTACAAGGTCTAGGATATGACCATGGAGAGAGAGGCTGCTGTATAGTGTAGGACACAATTATTGGAGGAAAGGAATCCAAGAAACTGAGGGCCAGGGTGTTGGAAGAATCATTTTTATGTGTTCTAACATTGAAAATAATATAGAAAGCCAGGAGCTAAAAAAAAAAAAAAATCAAAAAATTGATGGGAGAATCATATAAAATCAGAAGATAAAACCAATATGAAAAGTAGAGGAATGACGTAATCTCATGACATAATATTTCAAGCTAAAGTGTGTGGGAAGTAGGGAGAGAAGAAAAGAGAGCGGTCTTGAGGCACTATGATGACTTATCTTCTCGGGTCCACAAGCGGTTGGTTTCAAAGGCAAGAATTTTCCAGCGCCTTGCCTCCATCCACCTCCCCACCCAAGAAACTAGAGTTGTTTATCTAACTTTCCCATGTGCGGGCTAGGTTAAATTTCAGGTATGCTTCTTTGTTTAAAAAGGACGGCCAAAAGCCCTGGAAGGAGGGGCTCTGCTGTGGGCCAGACAGCCAATCCAGCAACAGAGTCAAAGATCCGTCACTCCAGAGGAACTTTGAAAGACCTCCTCTTGCTGGACAAGAACTTGAATGGGGCGGTAATAACTTCAAAGTTAAAACTCCACTGCACCTTACCTGTCCATGGATTTTCCTTCTCTCGGATCCCCTCCCACATTAGTGTGGGAGCTCTCTCTACTTCTCTCTCTCTCTCTCTCTCTCTCTCTCTCTCTCTCTCTCTCTCTCTCTCTCTCTCTCCCTCTGCCTAATAAATCGCTCTCTGCAAAACTCTTTGGGTCTGATACTTACTTGAATGAGCTCACAGTGCCATCAGGGCCCTCTCCCAATTCTTGGGTGAGTGAGACCCCAAGAACCTCAGGCACATCCCACTGGGGAAGGGAGCTGAGCCCCGTCCCATCCCGCAACCCAGTTACAGTCTGATGTGGCAGTATCAGTCTGTAGCAAAGAGGTCGCCTACCCATTTCGGTCCTAATTGTAGGAGGGTGGGGAGAAGAAACAAAACCAGCCACATCTTGAGAAGGTTTTAAGAAAAAATGTGTCCTTGGGCACAGGCCAGTGCTATTAGCATAGTGGTATTCAGTAGGGGGTAATTTTTAAACCACTCGGCCTTCCCTCCACCAGGACATCTGGCAAAATAGGGTGAAAGAGCTACTGGCATCTAGTGGATATAGGTCCAGGATACTGTGGAATATCTCACAAAGCACAGGACAGCCTCCTACAACAAAGAATTATCTGACCCAAAATATCAATAGTATCGAGGTTGAGAAACCTCTGTAGAAAAATAAGGTAAAAGAAATTTCAGAGTGGAAGCTGAGGGGATGGGATTTTTGCCAGTCATGATTTTGAGTTCCAGAAGGCACAGTGGAAGCACCCTTCACGCCCTACCGGTCAACCCCATGTCCTTATATTTGCTCATAAGTCCTAAGAGAAGTTAGTAACATCCTGGATGAAGAATCCATCACCTTTTCTTTCCTGAGTGATAACTCTCCCCGCAACACCAACCACCCACATACACATCATGACCAACACATGCCTGCTAGCCATTTCTTCACCTCAGGGCTCTGATAAATTAGTGGTTGGGTTAACTACTATTTCTAGATGGATATGTTAAACCTACTGGATAATAATGAATCTGAACAAAGGCTTTCAATGTTTTAAGAAGGCATTACCACTGAGATTTCAGATGCAGAGGCAGAACTACTGTTAGACTTTCAAAATCATACCACCCAGGTGGCCAATTCTGTTTCAGAGTCTTTAAAAATGATAGAAATTTTTATTAATGTGGTTACTTCCTCATGGTTGAAAGATTCCGCAAAGACAAATCCCAGAAGACAATACTGAGATACACAATGAGAAGTGTTGTAACATCTATATCACTCTCCCCTTTTATTCCTATTCGCTATTTACTCAGATTAGAAGCTGTTGCTACCATGGTTTGGCTTGAGCTTTCCCTTTGCCACCTTTGAACTAATTGTGTTCCTTACCTCACAACATACTCTGCTACCAATTTCCCTGCCTACCTCCCTTCCCCCTTCTCCACCAGCTGGGTTAGATTCACCAGTGCCTTCATCACACTACATTCTTCTTACACTTAACTATTTTTTCCTTGTTGGCAATTTTTGGTTTACTTACTTTTTGCCCCACAATAGACTCTGAGCGCCATAGAAGCAGGAATTATAGGTTTGCCCATCTTCATATATGCAGAATTGTTATAGTGCCTGGCACTTAAATACTTGCTAAAATAGTGAACATATGAGTGGACACATGAGTGAGGGTATAACTTTAGCTCCCTAAAAGATATTTGGGGCTCAAACAGCACTGCCCTTTTGTGAATAATTCTGAACCATGGGAGTTACAAATTTATATTGTTTTTTCTCCTATTCTTTACTATTATATAATCAATTCTCGCCGCTAACCACCATGCCTATTTCTACCCATGCTTCCTACAGTTTTGCTATCCTGCTTATTTCTATGCTACTGTGGGATAGGAAACTCTAGGTAATGAAAGATGTGGCAAAGCTAAATATTAGTAAGCCAGCATTGAGAGCATAAAAATACTGTGTGTGTGTGTGTGTGTGTGTGTGTGTGTGTGTAGGATCTTTAGGGTCAGTAATTTTTACAAGTTATTTTTTGTCTCTCAGAAGTCTTTTTCTCCTCCCACATGTTACTGAACTATATGCTAAATAGTGCAGTCCTGAGATAAAGGAAAGGTTATCACATTCACATCATGTTGGTTGTAGGTTGAAGTGCTATTGTCCTGTACCAGTAATGTCACCTTAAAGGTGAGGATGGTCTCTAAATTCTGCTTCATACTCATAGTGCTTCATACATTCCTTTTGTATGATTTAAGTCTCCAATGAAAACCCTTGTCTGCAAGTATTTTATAGCATCACTTCTAGTTAGTCACAAAAATGTAATATATGGGGGGAAAAATCCTTGATGTCTTATATCTTACTTTTTTTTCTTGTCTTTGTTATTATTTTTTTTACCATAAAGCAAGATAAATAATAAGAATACAACTTTAAAGGGAAAGAATCTAGTTCTACCTCCAGTTCCAGCTCTATCATTTAGCTAGGTAAACAGAAGTAAAGGGGAAAAAAAACTCTCAACTTTTGAGATTCAGCTTCCTCATTTACAAAAAAAAAAAAAGATAATTTAATGCTTAATTCCCAGGAGTTAGATGAGAATGAAATGTCTAATACGGGAGAAAATGTTTTGTAAGCTATGAAGAGCTCTAAACATTGCTCTGGTAAATCTAGAGGAAAGAACAAAGAGATCAGGCAGTTATCTAGGTGCAGAGGAAAAGGGGGAAAGGAATAACAGATGTGTAGGGAATAGGAAGAAACAGAAGATATGTTTCCTAAACTCAAAGACTGTACAGTCTATTTACAGTGGTAAGATTTTTATACAAGCGACAATTAGTGAACATTACCAAACAATATATGTCACCAACTGAGAAATTATGGGGTATGGAATATTAACTGCTTTAGGACTTAAAGAAGACATGTGTGAACTGAGTAAGTTAAGAAAGTCACCTTAGAAATCAACTCTTTATTTTTTAAATCTTGCAACTGTAAAAAAATTTCTACTTCCAACTCCATCATTTTAGAGATGAAGAATCAAAGAGTCCATCTTATTCCCTTCAAGAAGAATCCTATCCTCAAGAGTTAAAGGATTTGATCAATATCTGGCAGCTAGCTAGGCATGCCCCTTATAATCTAGGACCCTTTCCACCACCCTCCCCTTGGAGGAGAGAAGGAACACAATATACCTTTAAGAAGATGTCATGATAAGCCAGCGTCTTAACCCAGGAGGTCCACCTAAGGTACCAAGACAAACTGGAAGGCTAAGGCTGGAATCCCACAGGTGGGGGAATAATTCCAAAGGCTAAGGAGCTTTCTGGTTAAGAGTATTATACTTCTCACAGAGACTTCTGGGGTCACCAAGTGTCCCTAACCTCTTAGAAAAACACAAGAGAGAAAATCCGCTGCAGCTTTCTGATACGGTAAGAACAACATATTTAGTAGTTCTTCCTGGTGAGCAGCACGTAATATCAAACATATGAAATACAGATATCACATCAAATATGATGATCAGTCAGATTTTAGACACATAAGTTAAAGAGGAATTGTGGGGTTTTTTGTTTTTGTTTTTGTTTCTGAGACGGAGTCTCACTCTGTTGCCCAGGCTGGAGTGCAGTGGTACAAACTCTGCTCACTGCAACATCCACCTCCCTGGTTCAAGCAGTTCCCCTGCCTCAGCCTCCTGAGAAGCTGAAACTACAAGTATGTGGCACCATGCTCAGCTAATTTTTGTATTTTTAGTAGAGACGGGGTTTCACTATGTTGGCCAGGCTGGTCTTGAACTCCTGACCTCAAGTGATCCACCTGTCTCGGCCTCCCAAACTGCTGAGATTACAGGCACGAGCCACTGCACCAGGCCTTGGAAATTCATTTTGATTCAGTAAGTTCTCTCTGAAGGCCAAGCACTATATTAAAAACTGAAAATACAAATAGGCAAACTTGTCTCTGTTGGAAAGAAATTCACTCTCTAGGAGGGGTGACAAATAAAAAAAGTAAACAGTTTTAATAACATGCACTAAGTGCTGCAGTAGAGAGAAGCAGAGGAAGCAAGAGGAACCTCAGACCTAATCCAAGTTTTTCCCTCAGTTTAGGTTTTAACCCCTTACCCCAACGTAGTGAGGTGTGGGGTCCAGAATATACTTCACAGAGAGCAGGGTGTCTGAGCTGTGAAATCAAAGAATGGTCTGTAAAACTAAATTGCGAGGTGCACAGTGATGTAATGAGAACACTAGGCTGATCAGTATTATTTCTCTAGACCTCAGTACTGGGAACTTAAGGTATCCTTTTTCCCTTTCCCAGGGTTGGAATCCCTGAAGAAATAAGGCACAGATAAGTGGATGAATTAAAACACCATCATTATTGATAAAGCTGATGTAACAACTTGGCTTTGGATTTGTGGTTAAAGGTGACTTGCTACTCGAAAGGCTCCTCACTTTCTATGGGAAAAAGTAATAATAATAAGGGCAAAGAGGGAGGCTGAGAGTGATCTTTCCTTACTTTTCTCTCCTGGAGCATGCAGAATCAGTGCACATTTCAAAAGTGTTCATTCAGTGAACGGAAACCACGCGAACATTTTGTCTAGTTATTGAGCTTTCTGATAAGAAAGAATGGCCATATGTTCTAGTAATGCATGTATTAACTGCCTTGCTGCAAGGAATCAAAAGCAAGATATGGTTCCATAGGAGCTGCCACAGGTCATTTCCTTTGAAAACTCAAATTTGGCCTAATAATGGTTCTTTATGAAATGACCAGAAGTCTTGGTCTTGTTTACATTTGGCAGTCCCAGCACTTTTGGCTCAGACTCTATTTCTTATTTTTTTTTTTTGGTACTGTAACTTCAAAGGTGGTTTTTCTTCCTCCTTCCCTGCTTCTCTCCCTCCTTTCCTCCCTCCCTTTCTTTCTATGTATCTTTCAGACCACACTGTTCCGTTCCTGCTCAATGTGTCAGAAAAAGAGCTGTCACTCATTCACAAAAACCATAGGTTTGACATGACCCTACCCATAGTCTCACATAGTGTGTAGGTTGAAAGGAACTTGTGATGAATTTTAATGTAGAACCAATGCCATTGTTTTACTCAATGAGATGGTCCCCTGCACTGAATCTCTTACACCTCAGGAAAAGGTGATCTTTCCTCATCCTCCTCTACCTAAGTCTTCAAATGTGTGATGCACTACATGGGGCAAGACATTTCCCCCTGATTTCTTCACAGCAATCACTTTGTGCTCTGAAGCATGAGATTCAATTATCCATATCATTGTCTTTGCCTGAACGGCTACAACCATTATTAATGATTATAAAATTACCTACTTCTTAACATAAATTCAGTCACAGTTATGCAGTTTCAATCATGAATCACCAGATACATTAAAATATATACATTTTTCTAAGTTTCTAGGGAATAAATGCCTCTTAACAAAATTTTCATTCTATTTAAGACAAATTTCAAAAAAAATGTGAAAATGAAGTGACTCTAAATAGCCTAACAATTATTCCAATTAGGAAAATGTTTCCAGGAGAAAATAAGATGACTCTAAATGAACCATACATTTATTTTCTCAAATGTATATTTGATCTATGTCTCTAGGGTGATATGTGTGTATTTTTAAATTATGCTTTTTTGAACTTGAAATGGATCTTTGCATTTACCAGGTGGAAATAGTTCCTTCAGGCAGAGGTCATGAGACATCACAACTGAGCCAGCATACCAAGAACTGCATATTCCTACTGGAGTGTTAGTGAAATTGCAGGCAAAAATCTGAGTATCTCTGCGAAGTCTTCCTATTAAGCCCCAGAAAAGAAACTTTCCTGCTGAAAGCTCTTACAGATCAATGCCACTTTGTACCTTCTCTCCACAGTATTCTGGAACTGCAAAACACAGTTACATAGACTTTAAATTTTGGAAATAGAATTTTTAGTTTTCATTTTGTTTTTCAGTATACATCTCTACAAAATAAAGGGTCTTTGTTTTTTTTTAACTTGACCACAATATTATTATCACATAGAATAAAATTAGTAAGAATTCCTTAATACCATCAAATATCTTGTAATTGTTTACATTTCTAATTGTATCCTAAATATCAATTTTGGCTAATAGTTGCTTGATTTGATCAAGATAAAAATAAGATCAAGTCATTGATTAGTATAATTTTTAAGTATCTCTCTAAAAAAAAAAAACCACAGGTACAATTAACACATTTACTGATTGTAAATACACAGGTCAATAAGTTTAGTAACTTTACATTATCTCTTTTAATCTATAGGTATCCCCCATCTCTCTTTTTTCTTAATATGCTGAAGAAACTGACTCAGTCATTTGTTCCACAGAGATTTCTAGACTCTTTATTTTACTGAGTTCTTCCTCCATATATTTTTTATGTTTTTAAATCACTATTTACTAGTTTTCAAAATAAGTTTTTAATTTATAAATTCATATAAATTTACTTCTACAGATTTTATAAAAATAACTGCAGTTTTAATTCACTTACTAATTATTTCCTCTTTATTGGTAGTTGGTACAAAGTAGTATGAATTACCTTTAGCTAGAACATTTTATTGATGTTCGTGTGTATTTCAAGATGCATTCTTTTGTAATGTTAGCAGCTGTTAACCATGAATGCCTTTTTATTAATTCATTAGGGATTGAAAAGAGTAATATTCTAAATCTATTAATTTTTCCTCATTTCTTAGCAAAAAAACTGTCATAAAGAATTATTCTTCCATTCTGTGATTTAGTTAGCCAACAGTACAGTCTATATAAGAATGCCAGGTAAAAATGTTGAACCAATTTCCTTTTTTTTTTTTTTTTTGTAATGGATGAGAGACTGCTAAGTTGCCCAGGCTGGCCTCGAACACCTGGTCTTCCCTTCTCATGCACCAGGACAACTGGCCTGAGCTACCACAGCTCCCAAACATTTTCCCTTTATACAAGTTTTCAAAGTAATTAGTTGGTTTCCTAGCATCTTCCAATAGTGAACAATTATCTTGTTGTTGTGTGTATTACCATGTACTTGTGAATTTAAATATATTCACATGTCTTAATCTATTGAGATTGTCATCATTATTGTTTCTCAAGTGTCCTATTAGTAGCTAATGGTATCTTCTTCCTGCTCTGAGTCCTTCTGACTCAACAGGGAATGATGAAGATATTCTTTTTCCAGACCTACAATTGGCCCTGAGAATCTAAACATTCCTAAGTTTCACTTCCATGTGCACATTTATGTACTGAATGGCCCTTCATTCTGACTAACCACTGTGGTGTCTGATTGACACCTTTATTCTCTTTCTCTAGTACATTTCTTGTGTTTTCATTTTCTGGATAGAATATAACAGGTGTTATCTTCAAAGTCAGGTTAAAAGTTCTTCAGTCGCATTTTATTGATTCATTCACTAAACATTGACAAAAATGTGGCAATCAGGGTTTGATTTAGAGAAGCAGAAACTCTATGACTAATATAAGGGACTTATGAAAACTATGTTTTATGCTACCATGGGAGTTAGTGTGAAGTCTATGCAAGGCTGTCACCTCTTAGTTTAGTTTTGAATTAAAGTCACCATAGACTAACCAGGTCAGTAATCAGAAAGAAAGTTGGGGAGAATAAACTTAAACTAGAGCTCATGAGTTCAGTCAAACTGGTATCCATGCGGATCACCTGGAACTTATATCATATCTCTCTGCCCCTCACTGTAGTAATGTGGATGATTGGATGATTTTCAGAACATCTTGATGCCTTTCAGTTGGGTTCTCATATGCACCTAGCCCAGAACTCTGAGGAGCTTAAGGATATGTGCCAGGAGCTGGACAAGTTGCAAGCCTGGGTGATACGCCAAATGCATAAGGTGAGCCAGCAGATGAGCAGCAAAACTCATGAGCTGCCAAACTCACGAGCTGCCATCATTTCCAGTGTCTTATACCAACCTTCAAGGCCCAAAAGTGGGTGCTGCTTCATGTCCACTTTCCAAATATTGAACACATTTCTCTTGTGACCAAATCTAAACTAGTAATGGACAAGGAAGGGAATTGTCGATGAAGTTTCAGCTCAGCTAGCTTGAAAGCATGCATAGCCACGAGAAAGAATCCACTCCTTACTAGTTTGGCATCCACACGCTCCTCTTTCATCGCACTTAACTTCCAAATAAAAAAACTAGGAAAATCATGCTTTACCTAATTTTTTGTAACCATCCCTCAGAAAACTGAAAATATGTCATTACTTTCCCCAAAAGAGGATACCAAGTCCTTTGTTCATTTGTGAGTAATGTTCATTCCTTGTCTGATTCTGACATATTACCTACCCAACTTTGATGTGCTATAACTAAAATAGGGAGATTGCAAAATATAGAATATAGGATATATGGAATATAGAAATATAAAAATATATTTATATCAAAACAAGAAAGATATATTCATAGCTATTTTCATCCTCATTGCTGTAACTGCTCACAAGGTTAAGTATGGTTTTTAGGATCTTCTTCTACTTCTCATTTCATATTCCCTCTGTCCTCAGCAGCCCTGAGTCACTTGTAATTTCTTGCTTGGTAGGGTGATTGAAACTCTCATTCCTTAAGGGCCTGGGTTGTTAGGAGTCCTGCCCATACTGGATTGTAGTAATTTTTAATTGATTTTGATTAGAGGATATGAGAGAACTAAGAGACATTGCAGAGAATTTCCTGCATTTGGACATGTTCCTTATTATCAGCATTGTGTAGTAATTACAACATTTGTCCTTATGTTCAGATAAATCACCACAGCTAGTATGGCAACCTGCTTTGTTATCGATTCACTGGCATATGGAGACCAAGGTGTTTAGGTGATATTCTTAGCCTCCAGTTTATTGGAGACATTATGTGTCTTTTGCTGCAAGCATTTCTCCCTTGGGAATTAAGACTTCAACACTAATAGAGCCCAATGCAGTGGGGAAGAGAAAAAAATATGCTTGTTGATTCAAAGATATGAGAGTGAGAGGAGCCACTGCTATCGCTTTCCCTTAGTTCCAGATCAATTAATTTTGGCTACGGGAGAAACAGGACCATATATTAACGCTGATTTAGAGCCAAATTATATACTGGAGGATGTTAACTTCATCCCTGGATGGTGTTTTCACCAACTTGCACCATAACTGAGTTTTCAGAAGGCCCTTCTACCATTCTGTTAGGCCTGCTGCTTCAGGGAGATGGAGAATATGGTAAGTGATGAATTCTGCAAGCATGAGTTCTTTGTGGACTTTATATGATGTGAAATGAGTTCCTGTACTAGAAGCAATACTCTGGAATACAATTTTATGAATGGGATATTCTGTAAATCTGTGGATTGTTTGAGCAGAAACATTGAGGGCACAGAAGAAAAATTTGTATGTAAAGTGCATTTTCCAGTAAGAACAAATTACTGCCTATTGGTTTTGGAAATTGCATAATGTAATCTATCTCCCTCCAGGAGAAGGGTACCATATTAGGGGCTTAGCGTGGGTCTCTGCTGTTGGCAGGTTGAGCACTCAGCAAAGACTGTAACCAAATCAGCTTAGACTAATGAAAGCGCATGCATAACCTTCCCCTCTGCCATGCTGGCCAGTTTATTCATCAGCCCATTAGGTAATAACAGAGAGAGTTAGGGAGATAGAGTAACTGATGTCCATAGAATAGTTTATCTTGTCTACTCAATTAGTACTAACAACTTGCTCTGCTAAAGCTGCTCTTTTGTGAACATTTACACAAGACACACATATCTTTATAAATTCTGCTAATTTGGAAACATGCATCAACATAACTGTTACTCAGGCTTTCGTGTCACCAATTCCAATTCCAATCCCAATTTCCAATTTCTTTTAAATCTCTGATCATCTAACCAACCACAATTTGATACGTTGTATGAATCAGTGTAGATTCATACCTCTGGCAATATCTCCTTCTAGGCAAAATCTAGGTGCACCGGTTGATGTTATGCCCACTGGAAGAATTTTGTCTCACCAGTATCCTTCTTTCCTCTTTAATCAATTCATCGTAGAGAAATTCCCATGAGGTCATGGGTGCATGTTCAGAGAAGGAGGAATTGCAGCATAAATATGGAATGTGGACATCTGTGCCACTTGACTCATGCAGCTTACCCGTCCCTTCGGCATCTACTTAAGCCAAAGATTGTATATCCCCCTTCCGTTTTATGGTAAAGTGTCTCTGTGTATGCCTACAATTATGCATGGTGGTATAGAAAATATCCATTTTAAAATGGATATCTTAAGTCACATGGAAATTATATGGTCTATGGCCATGTGTTCAGTCATCCCAAAAGCCCAGTTGAAAGCTAAAAGGAATTTCTTAAAATGATAACCGTTATCTGTAGAGATTAGAATAATTGTGTTCCAAAATCTTGGGAGTTTGCAACACGATTTGCATATGAAAGCCTTCCAAAGGCTTCCCTTCTCTATCTGACATTTCCAGTGCCATTGTATCTGCTGGGTCATATAGTCCAAGAAGCAGAGACACTTTTGTGGCAGGAGGGACCTGTTACAGAGCTTTCTTCTTCTTGTCTGGACCCAATTCAAAGCTGGTGGCTTTTCAGATTTCTCAGTAAATGGTTGCAGTAGAATAGACAAACGAGATATACGTTTCCTCCAAAATACAAAGAGGCCCATCACTTATGCATATTTCTTATTGGTAGAAAAGGGCAGATGCAGTAACTTGCCTTTCACTTTGAAAAGGAGACTGCCTCAGATCAAAGGATCCTGGAAATTTGTATTGAAGCGCGTGGTAGACAAACTAATGCTCCCCAACAAGGATGCCCACATTCCAATCCTCCAAACCTGTGAATATGTTACCTTACCTCTCAAAAAGAATGTTGCAGATGTGATTAAGTTATTATCTTGAGATAGGGACATTATACTATATTATCTAGGTGTTCCCCATACAATCATAAGGGAGGCAGAAGGATCCTAGTCTGAGAAGGAGATATGATAATGGAAGAGAATGTCAAAAAGAGATAGAGACAGAGATATTTGAAGATGCTGTACTGTGGGCTTTGAAGCTGGAGGAATGAACCATGAGATAACAAAGAGTTTCCTGAAGCTGGGAAAGGCAAAGAAACATATTTTCCCCTAGAACCTCCAAAGGAAATGCAGCCCTGACAATACTTTAATTATAGCACTCCTGACTTCCAGAACAATGAGATAACATACTTAGGTTTTGAGGCCCCAAGTTTGTCATAATTTGTTACAACAATAGGAAATGAATATTAGGTGACAGTAAATTTTTGTGAAATCTATTTCCCTTTCTCTAAGTGTCTAAATCAGAAAACTAGAGATTTTGTTATACTTGTGATATAATCAATGTCAGAGAAGAGTGTGATATCTTGTGGTCTGCAGAGGTGAGGAAGGTCCTTGTAGACTCTATTACAACATAGGATAAGAGAGTTGATCTAGCCAGAAGGAAGACAGTAAAGGCTCTGACGGTGAAAAGAAAATTGCTTCTGATGGCCTTGACTAATAGGTACAGAGGATAAAAGCATTTGCCAGATAAATATCTACATACCAGAGGCCAGGGGATATGTTCATTTGCCACAGCAATAAAACCACATCTGGAAGAACTGGTACAATTGGAGCTATCTCATTAATAATAGCCTACTTTCATTCTTCAATATTCATCTGCTCTCATCACAGACCAAAAGAGTTAATTGAATAAAGTTGTTTTAGGAATCATCACCATTGCAATGTTCAAGTTCTTGATGGTGACAATAATTCTACAATTCCTTTAGGAATATATTATTATTACTATTATTATTATTTTACAATTCTGATATAGAGAGAAAATTATAGTGGCCTCCATTTGAACTTTTCTACTTGTATTAGTTTTTTGTCCTGCTTAACAAATGACCATGAGCTTAGTGGCTAAAACAGCACCCAGTTATTAGCTCATAGTTCTTTCATCTGCCATGGCATGCGTGGAGTCTCTGCTCAGGGTGAAATCGTGTGTTGGCCAGCTGCATTCTCATCTTGAGCTCAGGGTCCTCTTCCTGGCTAACTCTTATAACTGACAGGATTCCGTTATAAGCATTTTCATAGCTATAAAATATAAGAATTGTATTAAGAAAATTAAATTAAGAAAATTGTAAGAATTCTTATAGCTATCGGACTGATGTCCTTATTGCCTTGTTGGCTATTAGCTGGGGGCTGCTTTCACCTCTTAGAACCTGCCTGCTTTATGCGACATGTGTCCCCCTCAGTCTTCGAACCAGCAATGGTGTGTCCAGTCGCTTCCTTGCTTTAGATCTCTCTAACTTGACCTTCTGCCTTCACCTGGAGGAAACTCTCAACTTCGAAGGGAGCATGAGATTAAATGAGGCCCACATAGATAAACTCTCTGTATCTTGAAGTCAATTAATTGGGGTGGTTATTTCTTCTGAAAACCTTCCTTCATGGCAGTGCCAATATTAGCATTTTATTGAATAACCAGGTGGTAGTTGTCTTGGGGAAAATTCTTCCATGTCTGCTTAAACACTACCATAATTGTCCTCATTTCATGGGTCAGGGAAACACTATAGATTCTACCACTTACTGAGTATATTTATGTCAACTATGCATTCCGAAAATAGGGATACGAATACAGGTGTTTGAGGTAACAACTGGACTCACTGTGAAATGAAATCAGGTCACAACTCCATTTCCTGGACTCCATAATTTTTTTTCTCTAATTGATGGACCACAGTAAAACTTTGAGACTTCAAGAAAGTGTCAATTATAAAACTGTATATTGGTAAGCCTAAAAAGGCTATTTTCCCTTCATCAATGCAAATTCCACTGATAAATGGCCTCAAGCTCCTTTGAGGAAGTCTACTTATATTTGAATATTAACCTTTGACTGTCAGCAGGGTTGTTCCTTAAGGAAACCTTACCTTTCCATCGTTCAATGGGTTTCAACTATTTGAACTGGCTTAAACCAGAATTTTTTTTTTTTTTTTTTTTTGAGATTGAGTCTCACTCTGTTGCCCAGGATAGAGTGCAGTGGTGTGACCTCGGCTCACTGCAACCTCTGCCTCCTGAGTTCAAGCAATTATCCTGCTTCAGCCTCCCAAGTAGCTAGAATTACAGGTTCCTGCCAGCACACCAGATAATTTTTGTATTTTTAGTAGAGACGAGTTTTCACCATGTTGGCCAGGCTGGTCTCAAACTCCTGACCTCAGGTGATTATCCGCCTCAGCCTCCCAAAGTGCTGGGATTACAAGCAGAAGCCACCACACCCGGTTTAAATCCAAAAATTTTTTTTCTGAAAGCCCAGAATTCACTGTTGAGATGATACAAATTAGACATGCATTCTCCAGGATTAGAGGTTTTTATTTGTATAAATCAAGTAAAACTTTTATAGACTGCCCATCTATTTCAGTTTTAGAAACACTATGATCAACTCAGCAATGACAATGATCTCTGTAGGCAGACAATTCTGGTTACTTCTTGGTTCTGCTAGCTGTTACCATTACTAAATCTACCTTGTCTTTGACGATTAAATCCTGACATTTGGCCGCTACCAGCCCCCAACCTATCATCCCCATTTAATTTAGGGAGCCAGTTTGATGCCAGCAGGTCCCACTATCATTCCTGGCCTACACAAAACAGCCATCAAGTAATTCTTAAAAGATGCTCTCCTTACAAATGTTTCTATCACTGCTTTGTTAAAAATTGTCTACTGAAAAAATAAAATAAAATAAGATTTCATGACAACCTGAAAAAAAAAAAATTGTCTTCTGGGCCTCCAGAAACGTAATTATGGATGAATAACTAAGTCTTTCTTTTTTTTTTTTTTCTTTGAATTGATTTTATTCTTGGTTTCCTGCTAGAAGATACCCCTGGCATTTACTTCTTTTAAAATGTCCAATTTAGCTTTACTTTCAGGACATTAACCATTTAAGTAATTAATTTATACAGTTTTATTAAAACTTTATTAAAAGTAGTACTAATTTTATTTGACATTATTGTTATTTAGTAGATTTTTCTTTTTCTTTTTTTCAAATTGCATTTTAGGTTTTGGGGTACATGTGAAGAACATGCAAGATTGTTGCATAGGTACACACACGGCAGTGTGATTTGCTGCCTTCCTCCCCATCACCTATATCTGGCATTTCTCCCCATGCTATCTCTCCCCAGCTCCCCACCCCCGGCTGTCCCTCCCCTATTCCCCCGCAACAGACCCCAGTGTGTGATGTTCCCCTCCCTGTGTCTATGTGTTCTCATTGTTCAACGCCCGCCTATGAGTGAGAACATGCAGTGTTTGATTTTCTGTTCTTGTGTCAGTTTGCTGAGAATGATGGTTTCCAAGTTCATCCATGTCCCTACAAAGAACATAAACTCATCGTTTATTAAGGCTGCATAGTATTCCATGGTGTATATGTGCCACATTTTCCCTGTCCAGACTATCATCAATGGGCATTTGGGTTGGTTCCAAGTCTTTCTTGGAAAATGTATCCTAGCATTCAGAGCTCCCTGAGCTTTTGAATGTCTTTCTTTAAAATATGCCAAGAAAATTTCGGCATTTTAACTTCATTTTGCATAGATAGCTTTGGGATACAGGTTTCAATCAAATCACCAAGAAAATTGTTAGAGAGACTCCTAATCACTCAACTAACATTGAATTTAGAATTACTGCTTAGTTAAGCCATATTAACAAATTCTTTCCAACACAGTATTTTCCTCTTTCTACCCTTCTCTAACACACTTAGAATCCATTCCTGTACTTGCTCCCCAGGTTGCTGTCAACACACATTGGCAATACCTTGCAACTCCTTACTTTCACTAAGTTATTCCGTGCCATATTCTTGGCTCCTCAAAGCCTTGCTTCCATCAGCACCTGATTACCACAAACAGCCCCATGCTGCAAGGTGGGCTAGCAGATTGTTAACAGGTGTGTGCTGCCACTGTTCATGTGCCAATCTTCAAGGAATAAAAAATATCTGCTGCTTCACTTCCACCATCAAAACATCATGCCAATCTCTCCTGTGCCAACCCTAACCCGAAGCCATACAGAGAAGAAAATTCCAACCTAACCATCATGACAAAGCCACCGTTGAACATCATCCTGTGCCAGCCAGTTCCAGCCAGTGAGCTAAACCTTGCATATAAAAAGCTGAATGCACCATTTGCTCTAGAGAAAGTATTTCTGAATAAAAGTTAGTTAACAATACTTTGAAAATTACATAATAATACATGTTCTGTGGGAGGAGAAAGAAGAAACTCTAGCATTTTCTACCTTACCCAACATAAATTAAGATTATTCACTGATTCACAGAACCCAAAGAACTCTAAGTCACATTTCAGGTTTGGAAAAGTTACTGTACCATGAGGATTCTTCTTTTGCAATACTTCTTTGATCCGCATTTTCCTTTGGATTCTCACTGCTGTCACTTTGGAATAAACATCTATTACTTAATTTATAGATGATTACGTGTCTTCCTGGCTGGTTTTGCTATTCTCAGTCTCTCACTGTGGTCTCGCCTACATTTACTGAGAAATCCAATTTACTTTCATCTTGTCATTTTTCTTCTTAAAATCCATAAATAACCCTCTCTCTGACCCCCATGCTCTGGCTACAGAAAATGTGCTTACTCAGTGCAGGACCCACTCCAACTCTTGTTTGGTAACTCTACTACAGATGAAAGATCATCACATTGATAGGTGGTGAAGAGCCAGATCTAACAAGAGTAGCTAGGATTCTACAAAAGATAGGATTTGGCTCTGCAGGAAGAGTCTTGACAAGTTCAATCAGTTAAACAGACTATATGTCAGGTTTTGCAGTCGTTGACATACCCCAAATGACGAAGTGGATTGCATAAGTTCAAGCAGGTCAGTTTGTGTCCATATAAGTCCATTAATACAAGAAGAGTGAAGGAAGACAACAGCTCTCAGAGGGCAAAATCCAAAATCCAGCAGCTTATCGTGTCAGAAATAACTGCACTGGAGTGAAAACGTTAAGCCCAATCCTGAGTATAGAGCTCAAGTTTATTTTTCTCTCCTGCATTTTATACAGCCT
This sequence comes from Saimiri boliviensis, assembly GCF_048565385.1. NCBI lineage: Eukaryota > Metazoa > Chordata > Mammalia > Primates > Cebidae > Saimiri > Saimiri boliviensis. Next base: position 26,573,732 of record NC_133461.1, read on the forward strand.
GATATGGGGAAGCTAGCCCTGATCATATAATCTCCAGTGTCAGAACTAATTTATAAGTGTCCCTCTACTGACTGAGGGACATGATGAGAGTGACCATCGGTCTCATTTGCATGGAACAGTCACACATGTGCCTGTTGTCCAAGAATCACAGCCCCTTCCTTTCACTCTTACAAGTGGCCCAGGTTGGAAAAGAAATTATACATTCACCTGATATACTATCTGAGCTCATGCAAAACTGAACTAGTTCTGGATATTCCTCTGGCCCAGGGTGTATCTAAACATAGGAGGTAGGGCCTGGAACAGGTCATGACTTTGACCAGTGCCCTGTCCTACTGTGGCTGAGCTGGTATCCTAGATGCAAGACAAAGTCCTCCGACCTCTTCCCTCACTTCTTCTCACCTGGAAGGAAGGGGTCTGGGGTCTCTTTTGGAGCTGCAAGCTGTGCAGCCTGGGATTAGGGGATCAGCTAGAGCTCCCTTGGCTGTTGGAGCTGGTGTTTCAATATGTTGCACGCCCACGCAGTGGACTGTCTCTGGGCCTAGTTCAGCCCTAGGACTCACTTTCGGGTTGCGGTCCTCATGGCCTAGATTGCCTTTCAAGTTTACTTGGAGACACAGCGCACTCTGGTCCTCAGTGGCATGGTTTGTGTGCACTCAAGTTCCAACCCCTGGAATAAGCAATTCCCCTCTGGCTAGCACTGTTGAAATGCTCCCTCCATAGGCTGGCATAATCTGAGTTTGGTCTGGTTTTCCTTCCTGCTCTAACAGGAGAGATCTGAGTTCAGGGCTTCACAGTTGCTGTGTTCTTCCTTCCCCAGTGCCCGGGGATGCTCTTTGCCCCACACTGTCACTGCTGGAGGTGTGGAGAGGTGGCCTCCACAATTCTAGACTGTTTTGTCTATCTCTTCCATGCCTCCTTCAGCAATATGAAGCTAAAACCAGGTACCATACGTGCTCACCTGACTTTTGGTTCTTACAAAGGTGTTTTTTCTGTATAGGTAGTTGTCAACTTGGTATCGTCACAAGGGAAGGATTGACGGAGTTTTCTATTCTGCCATGTTGCTCCCGCCCCCTCCTAGTTTTGCATGTTTACTTTCAAACTTTGATTCACATAAATTTTAGCATCTCGTCCCAATTTTATTTATCTTTCTGGTGATTAACATGCTTCATGTTCCAATTCACTTTACTCTGTGAATGCCCTTCTCTGATGTTCCACAATGTTGCTATTCTGTTTTTCATTTTAAGCTATATTATCAGCTGTGTGACCTCGTGTAAGTTACTGAACCTCTCCACAACCTCTCCACATACCCATTTCCTCAGCTACTAAATGAACGTAATAGGTACCTACCTTGTGAGTTTACTGTGAAAATGAATATGGATTAATACATGTAAAGTGTTTGGAATAGTGCCTAAATATAATATATGTTATATAAATATTTGTTAACTTTATTAGTAGCAGTGTCATTAATAATCTTTTTATCTGAACTCACATAGTGTCCTCATTTGGCACTTTGTTAGTTAAATCATAATCTGTGGCTATTTTGTTTCTCAATTAAATGTGAATCCTTAATGACATGGACTGTGCCTTATTTTTTTTTCTTCAAGCACCTACAACAAAACCTTGTAAAGAGTAAGAGCGCAGTAAGTAAAGATGACATACTTTAAAGCAAAAATTTCTCAAAACTAATTTTCCATTTTTAAGGAGAGCCCATGATGAGCAACATTAGCATATTATTTCACATGTGACACAGCACTTCAAGGTCTGCAGCTTGAGTAAAAATTTCTTATTGGCTGGGATACTGGGTAAAGATCAGAAGGAAATTGTTGAGCTCTCAGCTAACTCTCAGAAAAGCAAATGAAAGTAAGTGGTTTTGGATTTATAAAAGATTTATTTAACTATGCATTGTTTTATTTATTTTTGTCTGTTTCACTTAGATGTGTTTTTTCTCTTTGCATAACTAGTGTTTTACCTAGTCTTTGTGTAGCATTCAGGTAATTAAAATTTAGCCATAACTTTATTAAATGTATAAGAATTGGTCCCACTCTTAGGACTGTATTAGAATAGGCATAGAATTATTTAAGAAAATAAAAGGCCAGGCATGGTGGCTCAAGCCTGTAATCCCAGCACTTTGAGAGGCAGAGGCAGGTGGATCACGAGGTCAAGAGATCAAGACCATCCTAGTCAACATGGTGAAACCCCGTCTCTACCAAAAATACAAAAAATTAGCTGGGCATGGTGGCGCGTGCCTGTAAACCCAGCTACTCAGGAGGCTGAGGCAGGAGAATTGCCTGAACCCAGGAGGCGGAGGTTGCGGTGACCCGAGATCGCGCCATTGCACTCCAGCCCGGGTAACAAGAGTGAAACTCCGTCTCAAAAAAAAAAAAAAAAAAGAAAAGAAAAGAAAAGAAAAGAAAGAAAGAAAGAAAGAAAGAAAACAAAAATATGCCAAAAAGATATTGCTGATTCAAAAGGATTTACAATCTAAAGGAAATGTTTAACAAATACAATTTGTATACTTTTAAGCTTAAGTAATTAAACCATGGAAACATGGACATAAAAAATATGAGTGAGTGAATGTATACATTAACTTAGTTCTGTAGATATTACAGCTGTATGAAAAGCTATTATTCTGATTTGTTGCATATCCAATTAATTCCCAATTACATGTAAACTTTATAATTTTATCTCTCAAATTAGAATGCAAATTTGTCAAGAAAAAAATCAATATTTTCCTTCCCTTTCATCTTCCAGAGAAGAACAAACTGTAATCCATCAGTATTGGAGGTTAGAAGATGAATTACTACATTAAGGACAAAGTCGATCTTGACCTAGTCAAAATTCCTTACAGTGTTTTAAAATGTTATTGCTAGAAATGATACCTACAGTAAATTTGATTATACTTGAAAGTGGGAAAACAAGTGTTATTTCCTCAGTTTGAGAGAATATGATTCGTTTTTACATTTGTTGAGTTAATAGAAATGAATTTAATTTGCAAGTTTGATGTAAACTCAAATTTGATTTCCTATAACATGCAGATGACAAGTAAATATATTTCCTACAAGACTTAGGAAAACGAGCACCATTGTCTCCAGTTTAAAGGTTATATAACCATGTGTCAATCACAAATAAACTAGAATCTAGGGAACTTCTGTGAGAACGAGGCTGTTTGAATCCACATATGTAATATTTCCTCCTCATTAAACACTGCTGCAACTATACTATAGAAATATGTATTTAAGACCAACCCCAGAAAGCCAAATTCTAGGCCATAATGGAAAAAGCCAATCAATAACCAATCTGATTTACTTCATGCAGTGATGATGGCATCAGCTACTCTAAAAGTCAGCATGAATTTAAAGGGTAAACACCAACCAAGCATAGGAGATTTAATTGCTGAACAAGATTAACAAAGGAACTTTGTGTAGAGGGATGCTAGACTCAGTTGAGAGGCTGTAATGAAGAGAGGAGGAGAGAGAGAGGAGAGGTAAGTGACCTTCTGCATACCTAAATTTCAAAAACTTCATTGAGAATGGAAATCAAGGTGGATGTTGAAAAAATATTGTTACCTATTTCATAATGTTTCCTCTTAGCATTTTGAAACTGATACATAAAATTAGCCACTCATCTTCACTGTGGAAACGTAGAAGTTAGAAGGTTATTTTATTGGAAGTATAAGTTCAGATATTTGCAACATCATTGATAGCACAGGATTATATTGGAGTTCTCTCCTGCTTTCTCCAACACATCTCTGAGCAACCAACACTCACACACACATACTCTTGTGTTCCAAGGGTGAAAAAGTTGATAAGAGGTGGGAACAAAGTTTTACTGTGCTGAAGGAAAAAAAATCATTTACAAAAGTATATATGAGGTCCTCAGTAGCAGAAATTTTCTGAACCAAAATGTAATGAAGTTACAGCTTCCTTAATAGCTCATCCTTTTGTGCTTTTCTTCAGAGAATCTAAATACACAGTGTAAAAGAATATTTTAATATAAGTTTGCAAATTATTTTTTCTGCTTTTACATATATTGAGTCTTTGCCCCAAATATTCAAGATCTATGGGAAATATAAGGAGGCTGGCAAGCACAGGTGGAAATATATTCTGGGAACGCATTTGATTGGCCAGGCTTGCTCTGTACTCAAGTCACTTGGTAGCATGGAGAATAAAGAAACCACCAACGTGAGGCAGTGCATAGGCTCAAAGCTTGCTCTACTCCCTTCACCAACTTCTTCTTCTTCCTTATTTATTTATTTAAATTTATTTATTTTACTTTAGGTGCATACTATATTTGGCATTTCTCCCCATGTTATCCCTCCCCATCCTCCCCTCCCACCCCACCGCCCACTGTCTCTCCCCTACCCCACAACTGCCCCCAGTGTGTGAGGCTCCTCTCTCTGAGTCCACGTATTCTCATTGTTCAACACCCACCTATAAGTGCAGAAAGCAGAAACTGGACCCCTACCTGTCACCTTACACTAAAATTAACTCCAGATGGATCAAAGATTTAAACATAAAATCTAACACCATAAAAACACTAGAAGAAAACGTAGGCAAAACCATCCAGGACACAGGCATAGGCAAGGACTTCATGACTAAAATACCAAAAGCAATGGCAATAAAAGCCAGGATAGACAAATGGGATCTAATTAAACTCCAGAGCTTCTGTACAGCAAAAGAAACCATCATTAGAGCAAATTGGCAACCAACAGAATGGGAAAAAGTTTTTGCCATCTACCCTTTTTTTTGTTGTAGTTTTGAGACAGAGTCTCACTCTGTTGCCCAGGCTGGTGTGCAATGGCATGATCTCAGCTCACTGCAACCATTGCTGCCTGGGTTCAAGCAACTCTCCTGCCTCAGCCTCTGAAGTAGCTAGGATTGCAGGCGCCTGCCACCACTAACTTTTGTTGTTTTTAGTAGAGATGAGGTTTCACTAGAATTACCTTGGTCAAAACAGGTGAGAATACTGCTCCCTCTAATTAATGTTGTTTTAAGAATCATTCCTCTGCATGGATCCTGCAGGATTCCACCTCATTTCTGTCTTTACTTATTAGCTTGCTGTATAGAACAACTAATCAACAACAAAAAAATACATAGACTCAATAGGAAACATGTTCAAGTTACCTAAAAAAGTATTACTTTTTATTTTGTACTATTTGGGCCAAATTACATCATTGAAGAGATGCTGAAAAGCATAGAACTTTAATATACACAGAGATTTAATTAATATACATGAAAATTTACATCTATTGTACAAATTGGGCATGGTTTTATCTACATATTTTTCATTGATTGTTTGAAAAAAAGATGGGAGAATCTTTTTCCCAGATTCCTCCTTGTCTGCAAATACTGAAGTACCTGGCAAGTTCCTCTGAGAGTGGTAACTATGTTTTACAATTAATATATAAACAGCTAGAAGGAAACTTAAAGGTCAACTACTCTGATTATACATATGTTACTACACAGCATCCCTGACATACAGTCATAACTTCTGATTAAAAACATTCATATACAGATAATTCACGACCTCAAAAGGCTATTCCGCAGCCCATGTTTGGGCACACCAATGGTCAGAACAGTCTTTCGGGACTTTCTCAGCATAATGTCAAAAGCAGGACTTCTAGGGGAAAGTTGGCGAAATGTGACTACATTAAAAAATAATAACAAACCAAATAAAAATATCTTTGTACAGTGAAGATATGGTACATTATGCTACAGTAATAACAATCCTCATATTTTAGTAGTTCAATACAATGAAGGTTTATTTTGTTTATCTGGTTTTGGGGTAGGAAGCCTCCACTCATGAGTCACTAGGGTAACTACACTTCTGCAGTCTCTAAACATGCTATCATGATCAGTACAGAAGAGGATAGGATATGTGTACTGGCTGTTAAAGCATTTACTCCGAAGTGACACAATCACTATTGCTCACAGGTTGTTGGCCAAAGCAAGTCATACAACTATGTTTAACTTTAAAGGGGGAAGGAAAGGAAAGAGAGCTGGAAATGCTTGGAGAACAAGACTGACTTCTACCTTTCCAGGTATAAAAGCAAAATAATATAGACAACATTAAGTGGCAGAGGACAAAATAGGTTAAAAACACTCAAAATACAGGTGTCAGAAAGATTTACTAAAGTAACTAAAATTAAAATGGTAAACTTCACAATGCAATAAGAAAGAAAAAATTAAAGCAGAGTTACAAGTTTTTAAATAGACATAGTCACATGCTCAATCTTACTGGTAATAAAAGACTAATACTTGTAATAACGAAAGCTAATAGTTACTTGAAAATATATTTTGCCAGGTATAATGCTTATAACTTACATACATTATTTGAATGTTTCCCCAATCCTACTACAAGACAAGTCTATTCATCCTGCTTTAGAGATAAGGCTCAGAGCTTCTCAGCCATATTTCTAAAATATAAATAAAATGATTTTACAATTTTTACCCATTAAAAATACAATTCCAACATTTATAAGGAAAATGAAGTTGGTTGAAGGAGGTACAGATTCTTAAAATCTTTGTAGAGGGTATTTAAATTGTGCATATATAAAAGAAATCCAATATGCATACTCTATGATTCATCAGTTTTACTTGCAGTAATCTATTTTAGGGAAATAATCAAGTATAGGAGGAAAGATGTGAGAGTACCATTGTGGTTACCAGAGGTTAGGGAGGGAGTGAAGGAGGGGATAGGGAGATGTTGATCAAAAGGTACAAAGTTTCAGTTACACAGGAAGAATAAGTTTTTGATATCTTAGTGAAAAATAATATATATTTCAAAACAGTTAAGAGAACAAATTTAAAATGTCTCACTGCAAAAATCAGTGAGGTCCTGAATATGTTAGTTCATTTTATTTAATTATTTTACACTGTATGTATATGTGAGTGAGTGTGTGTGTGTGTGTGTGTGTGTGTATGTGTGTATGTGTAAATATAAATTGTACTGTAGGAATGTATACAACTATAATTTTTCAATCAAAAAGAATATTAATTTTCAAAAAATAAATAAGATTATTAAAGTCTACATTAAAAAGAAAACTTTTACCTATACTTCTGGTAAAAATACTCTTTAAGCATGAAGGAGGAATAAGATGCCCTGTAAAAATAAAAGCTGAAGGATTTTATCAATACCAGGCCTGTTCTACAAGAAATAATAGAGGAAGCACTTCAATCTGACAGAAAAGGATATTAAAGAACAATAAGAAGTCATCTGAAGGTACAAAACTCACTGGTAATAGAATATCATTATACTTAACTGTGTAATGCACAGTTGTAATATACAGAATATCATAACAATGCAACTGCGGTATGTAAACTACTCATCTTCAGTAGAAAGACTAAACAGTGAACCAATCAAAAATAACTACAGCTTTTCAAGACATAGACAGGACAATAAGATATAAATACAATAAAAACTTTTAAAAGCAAGAAGACAAAATTAAAGTGTAGAGTTTTTATTTATTTATTTTTTGACTTGTTGGTTTATGCAAACTGTGTTATCAGCTTAAAATAATAGATTATAAGATAGTATTTGCAAGACTCGTGGTAATCTCAAATGAAAAAACATACAATAGATACACAAAAAATGAAAAGACAAAACCTGTAAGAAGATACAAAGAAAGTCACTATATAATGATAAAAGGGGTCAATTCAGCAAAAGGATATAACAATTGTATATATGCACTTTTTTGAAAAGTTAAATATATATACACTGTACTACCCATATATATAAAGCAAAAATTAAAGCTAAAGAGAGAGATGGGCCCCAACACAGCAACAACTGTAGACTTCAACATCCCACTCTCAGTATTGTGTGTATCTTCCACATAGAAAATCAACAAAGAAACATCAGGCTTAATCTGTACTATAGAACAAATGGACCTAATACATATTTTCAGAATATTTCATCCAACAGTTGAAGAATACACATTCTTCTCCTCAGCACATGGATCATTCTCAAGGACAGACCATATGTTAGGTAACAAAGCAAGTCTTAAAACATTCTAAAATATTTAACTAATATCAAGTGTTTCTTCTTACCAAAATGGAATAAAACTAGAAATCAGTAACAAGAGGAATTTTACAAATATATAAAAATTAAACAACATGCTCCTGAATGACCAGTGAGTTAATAAAGAAATTAAAAAGGAAATTGAAAAATTTCTTGAAACAAATGATAATGGAAACACAACATATCAAATTCTATGGGATATAGCAAAAGCAGTACTAACAGGGAATTTTATAGTTCTAAGTGCCTACACCAAAGGAGAAGAAATACTTCAAATATACAACCCAATGATGCATATTAAAGAACCAGAAAAGCAGAATCAAACAAAATCCAACATTAGTAGAAGAAAAGAAATAATAAAGATCAGAGCAGAAATAAATAAAATTAAAATGAAGAAAATACTACAAAAGATCAATGAAACAAAAAGTTGGTTTTCTGAAAAGTTAAAGTTGGAAAACCTCTAGCCAGACTATGAAAAAAGAGAGAAGACAAAAATTAATAAAATCAGAGATGAGAAATTATAACTGATTTTGCAGAAATTTGAAAGCCCAGTAGTGGCTACTATGAGCAACTACATATTAATAAGTTGGAAAATTAAGAAAAAATAGACAAGTTTCTATTTTGTATATGTACAACCTACTAAGATTAAACCGTGAATAAATCCAAAACCTAAACAGACCAATAACAAATAACAAGATAAAAGCTATAATTAAAAGCCTCTCAGTAAATAAAAGTCCAGGACCTGATGGCTTCAGTACTGAATTCTACAAAACATTTAAAGAACTAAGACCAATCCTAGTCAAAGTATTTCAAAATATAGAGGTGGAGGAAATACTGCCAAACTCATTCTACAAAGACAGTATTACTCTGATACAAAAACCAGAAAAAGACACAACAAAAAAAACTAAACTATAGGCCAATATCACAAATGAATAATAATGCAAAAGTTCTTAATAAAATAGTAGCAAACCAAATTCAACAACTCATTAAAAAGATCATTCATCATGACCAAGTGGGATTTATCCCAGGGCTACAAGAGTGGCCCAGTGTATGCAAAATCAATCAATGTAATGCATTATATCAACAGAATAATGGAAAAAAACATATAAACATTTTAATTGCTGCTGAAAAAGCATTCGATCAAATTCAACATTGCTTCATGAAAAAAAAAAAAAAAAACTTGAGAAACTTGGTATAGAAGTAACATACCTCACCATAATAAAAGTCATACATGACAGACCCATAGCTAGTATCATACTGAATAGGGAAAAATGGAAAGCTGAATTCTCTAAGATCTACAACATGACAAGGAAGGCCACTTTCCTCACTGTTATTCAAGTTACTATTGTAAGTCATAACTAGAGCAACCAGATAAGAAAAAGAAATAAAGGGCATCCAAATTGGAAAGGAAAAAGTAAATTATCTTTGGTGGCAGATGATAAGATATTAGGCTTGGAAAAAACTAAAGACTCCACCAAAAAGCTGTTCGAACTGATTAACAAATTCAGTGAAGTTACAGGATACAATATCAACATACAAAAATCCATAGCATTTTTACATGCCAACAATGAACAACCCAAAAAAGAAATCAAGAAAGTAATCACATTTACAATAGCTACAAATAAAATAAAATATCTAGGAATTAACCAAATAAGGGAAAGATCTCTACAATGAAAATTATAAAACACTGATGTAAAGAATTGAAGGAGACCAAACAATGGAAAGATATTCCATGTTCACAGAAGAATCAATATTGTTAAAATGGCCATCCTTGCCAAAGCAATTTACAGATTTCATGTAATTCCTATCAAAATGCCAATTACATTCTTCACAGAAGTAAAAAAAAATAATAATAATAAATAAAATAACATGTACATGGAACCACAAAAGACCCAGAGTAGCCAGTCATCCTATGCAAAAGGAACAAAACTGGGCAATCACATTACCTGACTTCAAATTACACTACAGAGCTATAGTACAGCATGGTCCTGGCATAAAAATAGACACACAGAAGAGTGAAACAGAATAGATAACCCATCAATAAATGCATATATCTACAGTGAACTCATTTTTGACAAAGCTTCCAAGAACATACACGGGGGAAGAGGCAGTCTCTTCAATAAATGGTGCTGGAAAAACTGGATGTACATATGCAGAAGAATGAAACCAGACCCCTATCTCTTGCCATACACAAAAACAAAATCAAAATGGATTAAAGACTTAAAGTTAAGACCTCAAACTATGAAACCACTAAAAGAAAACGTTGAGGAAGCTCTCTAGGAGACTGGCCTGGGCAAAAGCTTCTTGAGCAATACCCCACAGACATAGGCAACCAAAGCGAAAATGGACAAATGGGATCACACCACTGAAAACACTTCTGCACAGCATAGGAAATAATCAACAAAGTGAAAAGACAACCAACAGAATGGGAGAAAGCTAAACAACTCTATAGGAAGATATATCTAATAATTGGATTTTTAAAATGGGCAAAAGATCTGAAGAGACATTTCTCAAAAGAAGATGTACAAACGGAAAGCAGGTATATAAAAAGGCACTCAACATTACTGATCATCAGAGAAATGTAAATCAAAACTACAATAAAATATCATCCCACCCAGTTAAAATAGCTGTTATCCAACAGACAGGCAGTAACAAATGCTGGCAAGGATGTGGATAAAAGGGGACCCTCATACGCTTTTGGTGGGAATGTAAATTAGTACAACCACTACGGAAAACAGTTTGAAGGTTCCTCAAAAAACTAAAAATAGAGTTACCATATGATCGACTTTTCCACTACTAGATGTATACCCAAAAGACAGGAAATCAGAATATCAAAGTGATATCTACATTCCCATGTTTGTTATAACACTATTGAGGATAGACAAAATTTGGAAGCAACCTAAGTGTTTCTCAACAGATAAATAGATAAAGAAAATGGAGAACTATTCAGCCATAAAAAGGAATGAAATTCTGTCATTTGCAACAGTATGGAGGGAACTGAAGGTCATCATGTTAAGTGAAATAAGCCAGGCACAGAAAGATAAACACTCACTTATCTGTGGAAGTTAAAAATTAAAATAATTACATTCATAGAGATGGAGAGTAGTAGGATGGTTACCAGAGGCCGGGCAGGGTAGGTAGGTGGAGGGAAGGGAATGGCTAATGGGTACAATAAAACAGGATAAATAAGGCCTAGTATTTGCTAGTAGAACAGGGTAACTATAGTAAAAAAAAAATTAATTGGTCATATTTAAATAACTAAAAGATAACAACTGTATTGTTTGAAACATAAAGGATAAATATTTGAGGTAATGGATACACTATTTATTCTGATGTGATTATTTTGCATTTCAGGCCTGTGTCAAAATATCTCATTAATGTATTCCATAAATATATATACCTACCATGTACTCACAAAAATTAAAAATTAAGAAAATCTACATTAGTTATAATTGAGAATAAACAGAACCGAGAGAGATCCAAGATGGCTGATCACTAACAGCTCGGGATTGTATCTCCCACTGAAAGCGCAAAGAATGAGAGGGCACCACACCTTCACATGAATTCTTGTTGCTCACGCACCAGGAGATTCCCAGCGGAGGAGCCCCACGGGTCGCCAGCGCGACTCTTGTGACTGACGAGGCGGTTTTGCCGGCGCCTTGGAGCATCGGTTCTTGGTGCAGAGTCGGAAAAGCACCATCAATCTTAACGCCGCTGATTTGGTTGGTGCAGTGGGTTGCTCAGATTTCGGCGCTGAGAATCAGTAAGTTGGACGTCCACTCAGAAACCCAATTACAAAGACGGTGAATTCAAAGACCACAGATGGATAAATTTATAACGAAGGGAGGAAAACGGCCAAAAAAGGCTGAGAATGCCCAAGATCAGAACGCCTCTCCCTCAGCGGGGGATCACAGTTCCTCATCAGCAACGAAACAAGGCTTGATGGAGAACGAGTGTGTTCCAATTACAGAAGCAGGCTTCAAAATGTGGATAACGAGAAACTTCTGTGAATTAAAAGAACTTGTTTTAACCCAATCTAAAGCAACTAAGAACTTTGAAAAAAGATTCAACGAAATGTTAACAAGAATACACAATTTAGAGAGGAATATAAGTGAATTGATGGAGCTGAAAAACACAGTAGGAGAACTTCGTGAAGTATGCACAAGTTTTAACAGCCGAATTGATCAAGCAGAAGAAAGGGTATCAGAGGTCGAAGACCAACTCAATGAAGTAAAACAAGAAGAAAAGATTAGAGAAAAAAGGATAAAAAGGAACGAGCAAAGTCTCCAAGAAATATGGGACTATGTGAAAAGACCTAATCTACGCTTGATAGGTGTACCTGAATGTGACGAAGAGAATGAATCCAAGGAAAATACGCTTCAGGACATTATTCAGGAAAATTTTCCCAGCCTAGTAAGGCAGGATAATATTCAACTCCAGGTAATACAGAGAACACCACAGAGATATTCCTCAAGAAGAGCAACTCCAAGGCACATAATCGTCAGATTCACCAGGGTTGAAATGAAGGAGAAAATACTAAGGGCAGCCAGAGAGAAAGGTCAGGTTACCCACAAAGGGAAGCCTATCAGACTTAGAGCAGATGTCTCAGCAGAAACCCTACAAGCCAGGAGAGAGTGGGGGCCAATATTCAACATCCTTAAAGAAAAGAACTTTCAACCCAGAATTTCACATCCAGCCAAACTAAGCTTCACAAGTGAAGGAAAAATAAAGTTTTTTGTGAATAAGCAAGCACTCAGAGATTTCATCACCACCAGGCCTGCTTTACAAGAGCTTCTGAAAGAACCACTACACATATGAAAGGAACAAACAGTATCAGCCTTTCTAAAAAAATTATCAAAAAGAGCATCAATATAATGAAGAATTTACATCAACTAATGGACAAAATAGCCAGCTAATGGCAGTATTAAACTCACATATATTATTATTAATTCTAAATTTAAATTGACTAAATCCCCCAATCCAAAGACAGGCAATTTGAATAAAAAACTAAAACCCATCAGTATGCTGCATCCAGATCCATCTCACATTCAAGGATACACAAAGACTCCAAACAAGGGATGGAGAAAGATTTACCAACCAAACAGAGAGCTAAAATAAATAAATAAAAAGCAGAAGTTACAATTAAGCAACAAAGATCAAAAGAAGCAAAGAAGGACATTATATAATGATAAAAGGATCAATGCAAGAACAAGAAGAGCTAAAGATCCTAAATATATACGCAGCCAGTACAGGAATACGCAGACATACAAGACTTATAAAGAGACTTAGACTCCCACATAATAATAGTGGGAGACTTCAACATTAATATTAGACAGATCAATGAGACAGAAAATTAACAACGATATTCAGGACTTGAACTCAGATCTGGAACAAGTAAATGTAATTAACATTTATAGAACTCTCCATTTTAAATATACAAAATATACACTGTTATCAGTACCACATCATATCAACTTAGAAGTTTAAAAGAAATCTTGGTTGGCTCCTTGTTTGCTATTCTCTTCCCTCATTTTCTTTCATGTCTCCATTATTAAGGACAATTATAGGCATACCCATATTTAGACTGCATTCTAGCCCGGGCAATAAAGCAATACCCCCATCTTCTCTCCCTCTTCCTCTTTCTCTTTCTTCCTCTTCTTAAAAAAAAAAAAAAGAAAAGAAAGAGAGAGAATAAACAGAACCAAAGCTTTCAATAACAGGGAATTGATTAACTAAATATGTCTGTGTGATAAAATACTGTGTAGGCACATTATATTGTAGATGAATATTTAAAATATTTTTCAATGAGTTGCAAAATAGAAAAAGCAGGAAAAAAAAGGTCTGTGATTCTATTTCTCTTATCAACTCTTTACACATACATGCACCATAAGCACACATATGCACCCACAAACACATATAAAAGATATTTTGTAACATTAATAGTGGTTTTATCAATGTAATAGGATTAAAAGTCATTTCTTCTTGACCCATTCTCTATTTTACAAGTATTCTTCATTGAATTAATTTATTTTTGTGATTAATGAAAAAGAACAAAACAGCTGGGTTTTTGTTTTTTGCTTGTTGGTTTCTAAGAAAGCAAATGGCTTTAATACTGGCTTATCACCTTGTGCCTGAAGGATTGGTAACTTAACTTGCCATTTTGATCATCTACTTTTCAAATTTAGTGTCACTATTAAGTCATAACACTAAGAAATGGTGTTTGCAACTTCTTGTGTAGCCTCAGTAGTGCAACATATGGTGTTTCACTCACGATTTGAAGAATAAATGACTGAATGAATGGAAGCTGTCCCTTTGTCAAGAACTGCAAAGGGTCTGTGATTTACCTACCCTATTTACAAACGACCAAGTTAGCCTGGCAATTTCATAGACAACAGGCTGAAAATTTCCCTTTTTCTCTGTTATTCCTGCTCATTTCTGTCCCATTGGCTGGAACTCCAGTGGAGCTGATACAGTGACTCCAGTTTTCTTTTTACATAACATTTAATAGCACTGACAGTGGAATGAGGCTGCTGAGTTCAAAGTCTGGCTCTGCCCTCGCAGGTTCCTTGACTTTGAACTCATTTACTAACCTTTTGGTGTGTTAGTTTCACCACCTTTAAAATAGTACCTATCTCACAGAATTATTTGGGAATTCAATGCTTTCATATACATGAAGTAGTTTACAGAGTTCCTGAGCCACAGAGCACACAACAGAGGATGGGATAGAACAGAAGTGATTAGAGAGTGGCCTTTGCACTCACTGGGAGTCACCTTTCAGTAGTGTTTTCTGGGCCTTGTAAGTAGTTTATTCTAGACACATTGTTTGAGGGCTTATTCCATGGGGAGGAACCGTGGTGCTTCTGTTCCTATGGCAGCTGCAATCTTATAATAATACACACATTAAAGTTACTTTCCCTGTTAGGAAGTTTCAAGCATAGAAAAGCATCCAGTGACCCACATCTGTTGCTATTAAATTCAACATAAATTCCCCATACTAGCATTCTAATAAACTTACTTACTTTTCTTGTGTAAGCTGCTCTCACTTTTCTGAAAACTATACTATAGAAATGTTTCGCTATTGCCCTGATTCTACAAGATTTACTGAGCACACTGTAGAAAGCACTTGGGCGGTGGAGGGGAATGGATAAAGAACAGTTCCTCTTTGTAAGGGGCTTAGCCTATTGGAGGTATTTTTCACTAAATATGATAAAATGCTCCAAAATATGTATGCAGGAGTAGCAAGAGAAAGAGACTGCATCTACTTCTTAAGGAGTCAAAGGAGACTTCCTAGAGGAAAGGTGAATTATTAGGTTAAGTTTGAGGTAGACAGATTCAGACTAACAAACCAAAATAAACAATGTCATTGAGGCATGAAATGAATGGTATCAGAGGTGCAAACTGTGCTGAAAGTTTCTGGTCTTGTCTGTTTGTGTGACTTTGAAACTCTTGGTGCTAAGCTTTGAAGGGGAAAGAAGACAGGAACCCTTGTACTTTGTTATCTCTAGACTTTTAGTATGATTGTCATTCAATGAAAGATTATAAAATTGCATTTCATGACATTTTTTCCTTTTGCCACTCGCTTCAAATTTACTACGCCACTGTGCACATCGATTTGGGATTTGAACTTGCTATATATTTAAAGAAAGAGGAAGGCTGAAAATGTGAGGTGATAAATCAAAAGCTGCCAGAATCTCTTGTGTGCAGTAATGGGCAATAAACAGATCCCTTTTAAATGCAAATGTTGTTTACTTATATGATTAATCGGTTTTAAGTTCCATCGCTTTGAACTTTCTTTTTATTAGCAGTGTTAAATGATGGTTTCAAAAGAACCTCATTACTTCCTAGTGAGAGTCATACCAGGTATGAAGGTTGTCCAGTCTGTGGGAACTTTACTGGCTTTTTTCCCCAAATATGTAGTATTCCATGGAAGCATTGTACTCATCAAGAACATATTATGTGTATGAGAAAGACAGCATTGACTTTAAGGTGCCAAAAGAAAATTTTAAAAACTTAACCAAAAAACTATAAGTGGCTTGTAAAAAAAAATCTCATGCCTAGAAAATAACATGATGAAGATCCTTTTGCAGTTTTCACATCAGTATTTTTGGATTCTCATATTAGTTTATGGAAAAATTATAGGTCAAACTGGGAGGACACAGTCAGATATTCATAATTATCTTAAACTCTTAATTTTGAGATAGTCATATATTTATATGCAGTTGGAAGAAATAGCATAGAAAGATTTCAAGTCCCCTTTACTCTGATGCCCCTAATGATAATCATCTTCCAAAACTGTAGTGCAATATCACATTCAGGATGTCCACATTAATGTAGTCCAGATACAAAACATGTCTATCAGAAGAAAGATCCTTTATCTTGCCCCTTTACGGCCACATCCACTCTTCTTATATGCCATTCTATACTGTACTCCCTTCCACCGTCTTTAATCCTTGGTGATCACTGATACCTTCTCCATTTCAATAACTTTGTCAATTCAAAAATGGAATTACACCTTAATCATTTGAGACTGACTTTTCTTACTTATTATTTTCTGGAGATTCATCCAAGTTGTGTTTATCAATAACGTGTTGCTTTTTATTGTTGAGTAGAATTTTATGGTATGAATATGCCATAGCTTGTTTAACCATTCACTCATTGACAGACAACTGGGTTGTTTCCAGTTTCTGGCTATTACAAAAAAAAAAAAAAAAAAAAAAAAAAAAAAAAAAAAGCTAGTATATGTGTGTGTGTGTGTGTTTGTGTAAACATACATTTTGCTTTCTCTGGAATAAATATACCGGGGTACATTTACTGGGTCACATGGTAATTTCATGTTTAGTTTATGAAGAAACTGCAAAAGAGTGGTTATATCATTTTACATTTCCACTAGCAATGTATTAGTGGGTCATACAGTTTCTCTGCATTCTCACCAACATTTAGGGTTGTCACTATTTTTTATTTTCATAATTCTGATAAGTATGTATACATGTTTCATTCTGGTTTTAATTTGCATTTCCCTAATGGCTACATATACAAAGTATCTTTTCTTGTGCTTGTCATGTGTATTTCCTCTTTGATGACACGTTTTTTCATATCTTTTGCCCATTTTCTAGTTGAATTATTTGTGGGCTTTTCTGTTTGTTTGTTTGTTTGTTTGTTATTGCTGTTGTTTTTTACTAGCAACATTTAAGACTTCTTCATATAGTCCACATACTACTTATTTTTTTGGATAGTGGTTTGCAGAATATTTTCTTCCAGCTTGGAACTTCTTTGCATCTTTTGCATAGCACGTTTTCAGAGAAAAATTATTAATTTGATGAAGTCCCATATATCAATTTTTATTTTTATGGGTGGTCCCTTCAGTGTCAAGTCTAAGAACTTTTTGTCTAGCTTTGAATTTGGAAGATTTTTCTCCCCACCCCCTGCCCCCACCTTTTTTTGTTTTCCAAAGAATGTATAGTTTTGAAATTTTATAGTGTCATTTCAGTTAATGATATATTTTGTGTGTTTGGTTAGGGGGATGTTAAGGTCATTTTTCATTTGTTTATGGGTATTTAATTGTTTCAGTGCCATTTATTGAAAATGCTATCCTTCCTTCACTGAATTGCTTTTGCAACTTTGGCAAAAATCAGTTGGACATATTTGTGTGGGTCTATTTCTAAGTTCTGTATTCTGTTTCAATTATTTTCCTAGCCCGCCAAATAGTCTTAGTTGTATCTTAAGTCTTGAAATCATGTAGACTGATTACATGATTCTTCTTTTTCAAAATAATTTTAGCTAATTTAGTTCCTTGCCTTTTCATATACATTTGAGTATTTTTCTCTATGTAACTCAATAATCTTGCTGGGATTTTGAAAGCAATTATGTAAAACCTACATGCTAATTTGGGCAGAATTGGCAGCTACCTATCGTTGCATTTTCCATTCTGGAAACATAGTATGTCTCTCCACTTATTTACTCTTCTTTGACTTCTTTCTTCGTCAGTTTGTAGTTTTAAGTTTACATGTCCATATATATTTTGCTAAAACACCTGGGTATTTCTTTTCTTTCTTCTTTTCTTAGTGATTATAAATTATATATAATTCCAGTATGTAGTGCTCATTGCTGTTATATAAAAATACAATTAATTTTTGTACATTTATCTTGTATACTGTAACCTTGCTGAACTTACCTAGTTGTCTTGTTACATAGATTCCTTAGAACAGGGGTGGCCAATCTTTTGGTTTCCCTGGGCCACATTAGAAGCAAAAGAATTGTCTTGGGCCATACATAAAATACAGTGACACCAACAATAGCTGATGTGCTAAAAAAAACACACACAAAAAATCACACACACAAAAAAATCTCACAATGTTTTAACAAAGTTTACAAACTTGTGTTGGGCTACATTCAAAGGCATTCTGGGCTACATTCAAAGGCATTCTGGGCTACACCCAGCAAATTTTTGTATTTTTAGTAGAGATGGGGTTTCTCCATGTTGGCCAGGCTGGTCTTGAATTCCTGACCTCAGGTGATCCGCCCACCTCAGCCTCCCAAAGTGTTGGGAATACAGGTGTGAGCCACTGCACCTTGGTGGTTGCTCAGGAAGCTCAGTGGCCAGTGCTGGGCTCTGCTATGTTGCAGCATCAGAAGTCGGTTCCAAGGAAGGCATGTGTGAGAACACTGCCGTTGTTCTAAAGGGAGCTGCGCGTGCTCTGGAGGGACGGTTTGCCCAGGGTTGCTTCTGCCCTTGCCCTTCGGACGCTGCTGGAGTCAGCTTCTTCGGCTCTGTATTAGCCCATTCTTGCACTGCTCTAAAGACTGACCTGAGACTGTGTAAATCATGGCAGAAGGCGGAGGGGAAGCAGGCACGTCTTACCATGGCAGAGCAGGAGAGGGAGGGAGCGAAGGGACCTGAGGGCAATGGGTTGAACAAGCTTACCTTAGTATTTGCTGTATAGGACATCATGTTACTTGCCAATAAGGATAGTTGTTTTTTATTTCTTTCAAACTATGACTTTGATTTTCTTTTCTTGCCTTATTGCAATGGCTATAACTTCCGGTACGAATTTGAATGAAAGTAATGAGAGCAGACATCTTTGCCTTGTTCCTGATTTTAGAGAAAAGCATTCAGTTTTTTACTCTTAAATTTACTCTTAATGTTTTATACTCAATATTAGCTTTAGGATTTTTTGTAGATGTTTTCTTTCAGGTTGAAGAAGTTACCCTCTGTTTCTTTTTTTTTTTTTTTTTTTTTTTTAATGAGAGGGAGTTTCGCTCTTGTTACCCAGGCTGGAGTGCAATGGCGTGATCTCGGCTCACCGCAACCTCTGCCTCCTGGGTTCAGGCAATTCTCCTGCCTCAGCCTCCTGAGTAGCTGGGATTACAGGCACGCGCTACCATGCCCAGCTAATTTTTTGTATTTTTGGTAGAGACGGGGTTTCACCATGTTGAGCAGGATGGTCTCGATCTCTTGACCTCGTGATCCACCCGCCTCGGCCTCCCAAAGTGCTGGGATTACAGGCTTGAGCCACCGCGCCCGGCCTGTTACCCTCTGTTTCTAGCTTAGCGATAGTTTTTAACAAAATGGGTATTGAGTTTTGTGAAATGTCATTTTTTTGGTATGGATTAACCAAATTTCCTTTTTTAGTTTGTTAATTTAGTGAATTATGTTATGAATTTGTAAACACTAAAACAATCTTGCATCTTGGAATAAATCCTATTTGGTCATGGGGTATAATTCTTTTTCTATATTGTTGGATTAAGTTTGCTAAAATGTAGTTGAGAGTCTTTCTATCTAAGTCGATGAGAAATATTGGTCTCTAGTTTTATTTTCACTGTCTTTGTGTAGTTTAGTATCAGCTTATTAAATTAATTGGAACGTATACTCTCCTCTTCCATTTTCGGGTAGATATTGTGTAGAACTGCTATTGATTTTTTAAATGTTTTGTACAATTTTCTTAGTGGAAACATCTGGGACTACAGAATTTTTTTTTTTTTTAAATGTATTAGTTAGGAATATAATTTCCTTAGTAGGTGTAGTGCTATTCAAATTTTCTGTGTAACATTAAATGAGTTGTGGTAGTTTGTGCTTGCCTTTCAAGAACTGACCTATTTTATTTAAATTGTCAAAATATGTGTGTAGTGTTGTTTTAAATATTTCCTTATTATCCTTTGGATGTCTGCAAGGTATATAGAAAATATCCTCAGTTTCATTTCTAATACTGATAATTGGTTACTTCTCTGTTCTTATTTTTGTCAGTCTTATATAGGCTTGCCAATTTTATTAATCTTTTCAAAGAATGAGTTTTTATTCTGGTGAATTTCTCTATTGGCGTTTTGCTTTTTATTGCATTGATTTCTGCTCTTATCCTATTTTTTTCCTTCCTTCTGCTTACTTTGGATTTATCTCATTCATCTTATTTTAGGTTTGAAGGGTATAAGCTCAGATTATTTCACTAGAAACCTTTCCTTTTTCCTATGTAGACATTTAGTGCTACATATTTTTCTCTCAGCATTTATCTATGCATTCACAATGTTGATGTTGCATTTTCATTCAGTTAAATATATATTTTCTATTTTTAAAACATCCTTTTGATGCATGGACCATTTAGATATGAGTTGCTTAGTTTCTAAATCTTTGAAGTTTTTCTTTTTATATTGTTGTTGTTTTGATTTCTACTTTAATTCCATTATTCATGTTCTGCAGCTGAGGAGAATGGGAAATTAGTCTCACATCCACCCATCTCAGCCTCCCTAAGTGCTGAGATTACAGGTATGAGCCACCACACCCGACCTGCCAAGCCTTTTTATTTCTCATTTGTTTCCAGCATGTTCAGTATTGCTTAATGGTGCATTCTATGATGGCTCCTATAAAAATTTTTGCCAACCTCTTGTCATCTCAGTGATGATATCTATTGATTGTCATTTTTTCATTAAAGTTGATATTTTCCTGTTTTTTAAAATAATTTTTAAAAATTGAAACCTGAACTCTGCAAATAAGAACCTACTTCATATGTAAACCTTCGGTTTTAGAAGTTTACTCTGATATCACTGCAGCATGCAAGAAATGCTGCTTCCTCATTCATGGCAGATGTGAGTAGAAGTCTGGGTTCCCCTCTGGGCCTCCATTGGCCACCCAGGGTGGAAGTAGTTTCTTGTCCTCGTGGGGAGGTTTGCAATTCTGCCTCTCCTCTAGGTCTCCACTGCCACCCACCCTAGCTGGAAGAGGAGATTTCCCTAGTTACTGCTGGATGGGGGTGGGTGAAGTCCAGGGTCACCACATGGTCTTCCCTAACACTGAAAAAAGAGAGGCGGCTTATTATCATCCAGCAGGAATGATAGTCCCAGTGCCTCACTTGGCCTTCTCTGCCCTCACTCTGGTAGGCAAGATGGTGTACCTCATTACAACCCAATGAGAATGGAAGTCTAGGCTCTCAACTCAGAGTTTACTGCTACGTGTGTGGGTGGTGCCACTGTCTTTCCTGTGGCATTTGGCTATAACTATTGTCTACATTTTGTTTCCTCTTACTGGGCTGCCCCTTTTCTGGTCCTTTGACTAGAAAGAAAAGGCTATGTTTAGACCTTTTTGGTCAACATCCATTGCATTTCCAAGTTGCTGGCTTCCTCAGCTCTAAGTCTGAGTTATATGAGGCAGAAAAACAAAACAAAACAGGAAACTTACCATATCTTTCCTTGACTCCAAACTTCCCTACATGGCCTTTTTTTTTCCCTCTTTCCACCTTTCAGAACATATATGCTTTGCCTGCCTACTATTCACCCTTTGGACCCTAAGTTTTTGGATGGCTGAAAACTTGACACCTAACTGTTGAGACCAACAACCATTCCTAAGTCACATATACTCACTCACAGCCCTAAGCAGGAGGGTATCACATGGCATGCAGGGCCACACTGGAGTTGTACTTGGGAACCAAGTGAACAAGTAGAGGTTGTGAAAGGCAGGCTTTGTAGTAGCAAGAAGTTAAGGTGCCCCGTGGTCCCCATGGGAAGATGTGATTAGCTTGTCAGAATAAGTTTGCAGGCAGCAGGAGAGTGAAGGCCATTAGTTTGAGGACTGGGTACAGTAGAGATGATCTTCCTCATAAGGAAACTACCTGGTTGAGGAGCCTTTCTCATGAGGGGATGGGGGCATGATATGAGGGCAGATAATACAGAATCTTAATTTCAGCCTTACACTATAAAAATGTCCACAATTTTTCATCGGACTTAGCATGAGGAAATAGGGAAAAGAACATTTATTCCATATTCTTGGAAATGAAAGTGATCTTTATAATTTAACCATATATTTTCTGAAGAAGTTTTGTCTTCTGGAAAAATATGCCAGAAAACTTATTGTCACCTTTCTCTAAGCAAAGATCATATTCTCTATAGATACCAGATATTTAACACTTACTCATAGCAAAATTCGTTACTTTATGCCAGCGCTGAGTCACCACCTATTCACTCCTCTAACTTTTTTTCATTTCTCTTCCAAATCACTGGCAACTTTAACATTACAGAGAAGCACAATAGTTTGTCTTCTGTTGCAGATTGCCCACTGAAGGGTTACAGGTGCTTGGGGGACGAGAAGCTGTGGAAGATCACTTGTAATCCACAGAGAAATGTCCTTTAATTGATCAACACCAATTTAAAAAGTATTTCTACATTCTTATACAATCCCTAATTTTGTGCATAAAGTGAAGTCTGATTAACAATGGTACTCTGCAGTAGACTATTTGCTATAAAAATAGCATAAAGAAAATATATAAACAGAGAACTTTTGGCCCAAGATGGTTATTATAATGTCAAAATTATTTTAAAGGATATTTAAGAAAGTAATGGATTTTCCCTTTTCTTATGTGTTTATTTCTCTATTTACTTACTAAAATTGAAGTTAATAAGAGAACAATTTTATTTCCACATGCAAAATCACATATTCATCCCTCAAGTAGATGATGATAACATAAAACCCCAAGGTATGAATAGCTCAAGCCTAAACGACATCAACGAGAGTATTATTATTAAAATCTTGATGTACAAACAGTAGGTAGCCAAATTTAATGCTTATAATTTTATAGATGTTCTTGAAAATGTCAAACTGTTCACTAAGAAAAAACCTGGAAGAAATAGGAAGAAGAAAAAAAGAACAGAAAGAAAAAAGAAGAGGAAATACTTGATATACAGATTATCTATTCTGCAGTGAAATTTAACATGCAGCTATTTATTAGCTTGTCAGAGTAAGTTTGCAGGCAGCAGGAGAGTGCTATACCCAGCAAAAAGCATCTACATAATATACGTATTTTGAATATTGGCAAATTGAAAAAAAAAATGTTTTGACTTCTCTTGTTCAGATTGTCTTTATTGTAAAGCCGGATTAATTTTGGGGAAAAAATAACATTCGAACCACTAAGGCATTTTGAGATTTCATCCACTTCCTGATTTTAATGTTGTATTTTCTTTTTTTTTTTTTAAAGAATTGCAAAGTTTTTCTTAGCTAATTAAATATGAGAATATACAGAGTATCTTATCCTCTGTCAAAGTTTAAAATGTATAGTCCTAATTAAGTAGATACAGCATGCTGCAGAACAGTTTTATATTTTCCAAGTATATATTTAGCTCTCATTACTGAATATCATTTCCACTACAACCTATGCAGTAAATACAGAAGGTATAAGTCAGCCTTATTTTACAATAGAGAACAAGTGTGGAGAGGCTGAATAGAATGACAAGAGGGCACAAACGACTGAAAGCAGACAAAACCCCAGCCTGCTGACTTCTTACATGGAGTTTTATCCCACTAGATTCTTAGTTCCTTTTCAGAAGAGGGAGAGGACTGCTAAAAAGGTCATAAAGATTTTGAGAGGCATCCTGAAATCCATACATTTGTGTACCAAACACTATCTGGAGACCTAATAAACATCTTGCACATATATGTACAATCATTTCCAAATATATATAAAGATGAAATTGCAATTAACTAAATATATGTTCACTTTAAGATGTTACTGAATTTCTATTAACCATCTGTAAATTAGAAAACAAGGGAACCAAAACGGCATCTGAAATTTGAGTGAATACATTTTTTTAAGTCTAGAGTCTCTAAATTTAAAAAGCATGGAAATTACTTCTTTAAACCACAGCATTCTTAAAACAAAGGATCTGATAAGGGAGCTTAGTTAATACTCTGCCTCACTGATAGCCTATATACCATATCACACGAAAAGAAATGATGGACATAAAAGATTTTACAGCTCATCTCTAAATTAGTTCCAAAAAAAGAGGATGAAGGAAGGAGTCCTCCTGGCTTCTATTAGCTTACTATAATCTGGAATACGCTGGTGAACTAAGCAGCTTTTCACTTACAAGTTTCTTTTATAAAAACAGGATGAACGGGCTGCACACTATGCCCTGTAATAATAGAAAAGCAGTCAGGAGACTAGCAATCATAATGATAATGCTACATTTCAACTGGGTACCCCCCATAAAACCAAGGAAACAGCTAAGGACAATTCCAAATGATCCATTAATATTTGTTACAATACCAGGCAGTACTTTCCTCCTGTGCTTAAAACATATTTGAATATTAACAATGATGACTACATCTTAAATGTAGTGGCATTGTTTAATTTTAGGTGTGGCCATTTAAGTCACCCCATCTCATGTGAATTACAAAAAGTAAAGGGAGGGGACACTCCTGCCTGGGCTTTGTGTTCATGGCAATTAGTTTTCACTGTCTGGAAGCAGATTTTAAATAATTTTATAGCTTGTTGTAGATCTCTGTTATTTACCATGTGTGCCCTCCTATTTTTATGGAAACCAGGATCTCATTCTGAAGGCTCCTGCCTGTCAGGGCTGCAGGTGAAGGCCAGCTGGGGCCAATGCACTTTGTGTGAATATTAGCATCTGAAGAAGATCTCAGGGGGCCTTGCCTCTCTGGGGACTTAAAGCTATGTCAGATGCAATATCCCTGCCTCTAAGTTCCCTTGCCAGCAAATCCAAATCTTTAAGAAAGGAGCGGTCTCTATCTGGTGGCTGTCTTCTGAGCATTCTGAGGGTAGGGGAAACAAACAGAAAAAAAAAAAAGGTAGAGAAGAGAGAAAGCTGCAGAGTATTTGGGGGGTTTGATATTAGGAAAATGAAGGAAACAATGGGGCAGGCTAGATGTCCAAAGCTGTGTGCTCTGTCAGAGACAAAGTTCATTAGCAATTATTTCCAGGTCCCCACGGCTATGTCTTTATGATTTCATATAACACAGGCTGCCCTGGATTAGTGGGTCTTATGGTATTAATACTTCCAGGATGGCAAATGCTAGTTTGTAGGAAATCATAGAAAAACACTACCGTGTCAATTATTAATGTTAACCACACAGAGAGAAATCGAAGTGCAATTAATTCCTGAATTGAAGGAGAAAAGAGAGTTAATCCAGTTTCCAGTATCCTGAACACTGTAATCTTTATGAAAGCAAATCTTCCATGAAGAATATCAAAAATTATATACACACCAAATATTCAGATCCAGGCAAAGCTTTTTATTAGAAGAAAAGGTTAGCATACTCATATTTACACCTACCTACTTAAACGAGGAGGTGTTTCTTGACCTTTATTTCTACCCTCTACCTGAAAACTATATCAAATTTATTTAAGATTGTACTTAATTGAAGTCTGAGAAGCACAAATAAGTAATTAGAACACAGCAATTAATTGACACCAAGGAGTATGCATTCAAAAGGTTCAAATAAAAATCAAAGGATGTTATTTCTGTAAGAAACCTTAGTGATCATAACATTATCTTCTTATCTTGCAGAGATAAAACTGAGGGCTGGAGTATAGCGGCAATTTGAAAATGCCCAGATTTCCTGATGACTGAATGTCAGCTGATGCTTCATTAGAAAAGGAAGGAAGGTGACAGATTATGTTTTGGGAACTACACAAGTTGAGCATTTCTGCCTTCTTAATGTGTTTTGAAAAATCAGAAGTATATTAATATGTATTGAATTTAAACACATATAAATAGAAGAACCAAGAATAGTTTACTGATCTTAATAAACGGACAACAATACTGAAGCTTCCAAGGTAACACTCCCTGTTCATACCTTTCTCCTTTCCAGGTGAAAGAAGGGACAAGGAACTCTTCTGGATTTTGCTTTCCACATTTCCCTGTTTTCATTTCTACTTTTACCACTTAGGCTTTCTTAAATGAATGATTTCATACTGGATACACTCATTTACAACTCACTCATTCGCTGTTTTCCACATTCATCATTTTCATGTTAATTCATATTACTATATTAATGTTTGCTACTGTATAATATTCAAGTATATAATAATGCTATACTTTACTTCTTTTCCTACTCTGTTGATAGGAAATACTTAGTTATTGAGGCTGAAAACTAAGATGACCTATGTCAACATAATGCAATTATTTGTTTGCTCTAGGAAAACCTCAAGCAGAAAGATATGATTGCAAGCTAATAAGTAACTTCACTGTTATCTTCTGAAAATTCTTTCACTTTATCCAGGCAAATCGTTGAGAAATTTGGAAAAACAACTGTTTTATAAGGACAAGAGTTTGCTCATCTGTATACACAGTGAGCTTATCAGAACAACAGCACTTTAAAAAAATTGATTCACAAGAGTCAGAAAAAAGAAGAAAAAGGATCCAAGAACACATAGGACAAGTATAAAACAGCTAGCAAGATGTAGATTAAAATACAATCATACTAATAAAAACATTAAATGTAACTTGTTTAAACACTGCAAGTAAGAGACATTGTCAAGCAGGGTAAAAATCATAACTATTTTTAATCTATAAAATACCAACCTTTACTATAAAAAATAGATATGTTAATGGTAAAAAACATGACAACAGACATAATATGAAAACATCAATCAAAAGAGAAACAGCTAAATTAATGTGAGACAAAGTAGACTTTGGAACAAGAAATATTAATTACCAGAGAGTAGGATGATTATAAAATCATAAAGGAATTAATTTACCAAGAAGACACAAAAATACTAACTCTGTCGGCATCTAACAGAACTTTAAAAATACATGAAGGAAAACTCATAAAAGTAAAAAATTAAATAATTGTATAAAATAATTTATAATCAAAATAAGACATTTTCATTGCAATCTAATTATATTATCATGGCTGGGCAGGGTGGCTCACATCTGTAATTCCAGCACTTCGGAAAGCAAAGGTGGGTGGATCACTTGAGCTCAGAAGTTCAAGACCAGCCTGGGCAACATGGCAAAACCCTGTCTCTACAAAATATACAAAAATTAGCCAGGCATGGTGGCATATGCCTGTGGTCCCACCTACTTGCAGGGCTAAGGTGGAAGGATACTTAAGCCTGTGTCGAGGAGGTTGCAGTGAGCCAAGATCATGCCACTGCACTTTAGCTTGGACAACAGAGTAAGACCCTGTCTCAAAAAAATAAAATAATAAAATAAAATAAAATAAAATATATTACCACAATCATAACAAAATTTCAATATTTCTCTGTCAATAATTGGCAGAACCAATAGACAGAATATCAATAAAGAGACAGAAAAATCTGAACAGCACTATAAACCAATTTAATTTCATTTATATGTTAAGACTATTCTATCCAACAACAGCAGAATAAACAATCTTTGCAATTACACATGGAACATGCCGATAGACCATAACATTAACCTGGACAAATTTAAAAGAACTGAAGTCCTATAAATTCTGTCATAAATCACAAATAAATCAATCTAGAAATTGATAACAGATAGATAATCTGGAAAAATCCCAAAATATTTAGCAATTAAATAATGTACTTTTAATTCTGTTCCCAGTAATGATGGGTTTCTGCCACTGAAAATAACTAGAAAGTAATAAGCATAATAGAAAAACAAGTACCTAAAAGCTCAGGATGGAGATGACTACAGAGAGCGGGAACAAGGTGACTCAACCTGAGACCTCCCAGCATAACTGGTAGACTAAAAGATGAGATGGCTTGGGCCAACATAGTTTTACTGTTAGCATCAGGAATTTCTTGCTGGGTTAGTCCATTTTGTGTTGTATAAAGGAATATCTGAGGCTAGGTAATTAATTTGGAAAAGAGGTTTATTTTGGCTCACAGTTCCACAGGCTGTACAAGATGCATGATATCAGCATCTGCTCCTGGTGATGCCTCAGGGCACGTCCAATCATGGCAGAAGGTGAAGGGAGAACCAACATATCACATGGTGAAGGAGAGTGAAGGAGAGTACAAGAGAGAGAGAAAGGGAGTTCCATGCTCTTAAGCAACCAGATCTCTTGTGAACTAACTGAGAACTCACCACCAAGGAGATGGCACTGAGCTACTTGTGAGATATCAGCCCCCATGATCCAATACTTCCCATCAGGCACCACCTCCAGCATCTATCAGGGATCACATTTCAATATGAGATTTGTAAGGGACATATATGCAAATCATATTACTTGCATACCAATTTACCTGAGCAAATAGTTTGCTTACATGGAGAAAACAGCTCTCATTAGGGAAATGGTTTACTCAAAAGAACTTGTCTTAAGAATCTTGCCCATCATGTTCAGCAGTTCCATGTTACTATGTATCAAACTTTGCCTGATCCCAGCTACTTTCTTTCTTTGAAAGACCTACCCAAGCCGTTAAGCCCAGATATCAAAGTCCTATAATCATCCTTTCCTAACTTTCTTCTTTTGAACTATCACTAAGACTTTAAAAAGGGGACATTCTTCCTTGCAGCTTTAAGTTTAATGCATTGAGATTTGCTTAATAAACAGGTTTTCCTGGAGGAATCTAAAATGCATACTTTTGGGTAGGGAGATATTATCTTTTCCCAATTGATTTATAATTCCTTATATACCCCGGATAGCAACAGGTTTCAAACTTCTCCTAATTTGTAACTTGTCCATTATTTTGAAAATGGTTTCCCTTGATGATCTAATATTTTCATTTCAAATGGAGATAATGATACTCATAGGATTATTTTAAGTGTTCTTAGACAAAAACCGCAATTACTTCAATTATTTTTGCACCAATCTAATATATAAGAAATGTATGTAAATTACTGTTACAGTATACTCCTATTGTGTAAGTTCTCAAAATTCCCTATACAAATTTGGGAAGAAGGTAATGTTTGTTTTTGACCATTAATAAATACTTAGGAGTCTTGTGCTGTCTCAGCAAGACCTTAGATTTTAAAGCCTTCTGAGCTTTCGTATTTATAAAGATGCTCCTGTGCCCAATCCAAGCAGCTTTACTGGGCCACCCACCACAAGCCTGCAGCTCCTCTGATGAGGAGATTCATGTGTTCATATTAATGTGTCATGATCTCTTAATGAGCCCTATTTCCTTTCTCCAGGTAGCATTGTTCGTCTGAAATGAGTTTCCTCATCCGTAAAATAGGAATAATATCTCATCTACTTCTTTCACACAGGTTGTTGTAAGGAGTCAAGTGACATCAGTAAAGAGATATTACAATCATGTTTGCTTTTAAACCAGGCCTTCAGGAAATGATGGTAATGCCCTACTCAATAAGGATAGAAATTTCTGAAGTTAATATTTTTGGAAACAAATCAAGATTTACATGAACAAAATGAATACATGTGGCTATTTCAAGCATTTTGACCAGATACTGAGAGATATTCTTAAGGAAGACAAAGCTTTCAATTGTTCCTCAAATGATGAATCTTGTGTTTGGAAGGGGCCATAAAGGGCCACCTCACCAGCCTCACTCTCACCCCCATTATACATGACAATGGAGGAATCTCTTCTGTAGAATTTCAGATTCACTCCTATAATTTTCTGGAGTCTTTCTGATAATTCCAGAAACAGGAAATTCACCATTATAAGGGAAGACCATTCAAGTATTAGGTAGCTATAATCATTGGCCCCTGGTCCACATTTTGCCTTCTTGAACACTCCATGGCAATCTGTAAGTTCCAGACCCCACAGTATACTCTAGTTTTTCAACCATGCATCCACCTCTTTCTCTCTTAACTTGTCTGAGCTAAACATTCTTAGCACTCCCTCTTGTTATACAAAGTGGGTCCAAATATCTCACCATCTTCCCACTATTTCAGAAGATTTTGGTACCTCAATATTCCCCTTTTTTATCTAACACTTAGTAACTTTCTGCAGTGAGAATCCTGCCACAGTCATAGGAAAATCAACTCCATTTACTAATAACCACTCAAAATATCCTTCTCAGCTAGGAAAGTGATGTGAAGACTAAAAGGACTGAACAAACAATCTAATCATTTAAAGCTTCTCTGATGCACATACTCTTTCTCAAGGCCTTTCTATCTAGGAACCAGGAAATAAAAGTGGCAGAAAGTTGGAGCATCCTGATAATTCAGTTAAACGTCTACAATATGTGCACACCATATGGATCACTAACTGCAGAGGAGGAGCTCAGTAGCACAGTCCTGTTAACTAACTTGGAACAAAAGGGAGAGGGAAAAGGCAACTTAATCCTTCACATCCTGCTATTTGATCATTTTCAAATAAGTGTGCTTGGGTAGGCTTCAGCTCACTTGAAGTTTTCCTTAATGTAGCCATTGTTCAAGGGAGAGTAATTAGAAACAAGTAATTTGGTTTAATGTAAACGTTTTAAAAATCTCTTCCAGCTCCCTGACTCAGTGATTTCCGTGGTAAGCTCTCTCAAAGCGTATTTTCAAATTCGTTTCACTTCCCACTCCCTTACCCTGATTACTTTTGAGATTTGGAGGAGCAAACTATTCCTGACTCTGTTTCTCAAGCCTGAGACACAATGACGTTCCTCTACATCACTTTATAATACTGCATTGTAATAGTAGCTTTGCTTGCCAGTCTGTTCGATTAAAATAAAATTCTCAAAGTCTAGAACATCACCCTATTCAACGTTGCATCTTTCATACCCAACACACTGTCTGATACCTATTGGACCTAATAGACATTTCACAAATGACTGCTAAATGATTGAATACATAAAGAATTCAGGAAAAAAAAACCCACTGGTGTTCTACTTTCTTTGGTATTTCTTCTGTCATTTCAGAACATCTTGTTTCACATTCAATCAATGTATAGTTAACGTCTCGTGCTTGAGAGGGACTATATTAGATTCTATAAACATACAAATAGCTTTATAACAGCATAGGACATGGTGATCTTAATGCCTGCCATAGCTAAGCCTTTCTTTGGTGGAACTCATACAGATGGTCTATTACCCACAAATCACCATGGTATGGTATTACATGACTGCACTTCTTCGGTCATCATGGATTGTATAGGAATCAGTGCCTGACACAAATATGGCTAGCTAATCTCTGGCCGATGATCTCTGAGGTATCCTTGCACATGAATGATAGTCAACAATGGTTCATTGTTCTGGGTGGTGACTGATTTAAATCTCTTGGGAACATTGCATGTGAAATGCATTTTAAAAATGGGAGTCAGTATCAGAAAAAGCAGGTGTAAAAGAGAGAGACAGAGTTGAATCATCCGACTGGTAAAGCACTATCATCAGGGAGGAGGCACTGGCTGAGTGTAAAATGGCCAATAGGAAGTTCCTAGCAGTATATTCTATCTTCTTACTGCTCTGTGTGTTGTTTTAATTAGCCCCTTATCTGAGCCAGGCTTAGTATGGTGCTGCTTCTCACCATGGGAAAGAACCTGATTAACTCACTAGTATACTCTCCTGCCTTCAAGGAGCTCAGATAGTGGAGCCCAGGGGGGAAGATAGACTCAGCAGTGAACGAATGCACTGTTTGTCAATCACAGGCTGGAAGTATGCTGGAAATACAATGGGGCTTGGATAATTGTCTCTAAAGGAAGAGGCAAAGTAAGAAAACGTTATTGACAAAGCAGGTCCCCCAAAATGAGGTCTTTTCCTGTTTGGTGCCATGAAGACAGTATGCAAAACGGAAGCGTCAGGCAGTACAGACTTTAATCAATGGCCATGGAATTGTGGAGCAAGAGGTTGGCTCACAAATCAACTTCTCAGCTTGTGACAGCCAGGAAGTCACAGATACAAGGCTTCAATGTTGGACTTTAAAAGCAAAAGGAGGAATATTCATGCCTGTTCTTGTAATGGGCATAGAACTCCTTGAAACTGGAGTGCAGCTTTCCTTTTGGTCCCTTTATGGTTTCTTCTGGTCATTGCCATGGTGACTGTCAATTGTCATGATGCTGGTGGGAGTGTCATTTATCATAGAAATTAGATTATAACGAAGTTAGAGGTTCTTTAGAGGTTGAGCTACCATCTTGGATCCCACTAGTCTTAGCCAGTTTGCTCACAAGGAGGAAATCTTGTACTCAAGCATCCTGTTTTCTAAAGATAAGTAGAGGTAAGGTGAGGCAGAAATGCATCTATGTCATGTAGACATTACACTGGGTAACAAAAGGGCTTCATACAGAAAAAATATTCTAATTGAATTTCAGAAAGTGGGGGCGTGTATTTGCAAGGAGGAAGAACGAGCATCAGCAAAAGTCCTGAAGGCTGAAATGATGTAGGATATTTAGGGAATCACAAGTGACTATCCTTATCCTCTGAGAGGCATTTTATTTTTTACCCCCACACAACAGCATACAACCTTAGTGGAAAGACACTGAAAGATTCCATTAACACCACATCTAAGTTTCCTGACTTTTGCATTTCCATCGGTGGCTACAAGCAGATGCTTTGGAGCCAGCATGTATGGGTTCAAGTCCTTCTGTTACATACTTTTTAAAGTGATATTACTTCCCTCTCTTCATTTGTAAAATGGGATTATATAAACAGGGTTTCTGTCAAAGGACTTTTGTGAGGATTAAATGAAATAATACAAGTGAAGTGATCAGATCGGCGTCTGACTGAGAGTCATTGCTATACAGGTGTTGCCTGTTTTTACCCAGGTCCTTATTGTCTTTATGCCTTATGAGACCTGAAAAATTACCCTTCTCCATAACTACACCCCTCAACTATTTTTCATCTAGTTACTCTGTGTGTGTCTGACAGTTAAAATTTTCACTGCTTAGCTTAGTTAGAAAGAACCTCTCTTAAACTGTTCCCTGTTCCCCATAGGTTCTGACCTTGTGTTCCTCATCCCCAATCAGGACTAACCTTTCCAAGTACCAGAGTGTTTACTGCCTGGGGATATGTTTTCAGGGTTATCAAGAAGGGTGCGCCTTCATCCTCCCGCTAACTTCATCTCCACACTTGAATGCTAATTTCTAAAATTCTACTACTACAGCACATACCTTTCTTATCCCTTCTTGTTACAATAAAAAGTTCCCAAGGAGGAATGTTATGAAGCATTTACAACTGTGTAAGCCTTGACTTAGTGGAGATAAAGATGAATTTGAAGGCAAGAAAGGTAAAGAGAATATTAAAGATTCATTATGTACACATCACAATTTTCCTTTTCTAGATAAAGCATGCAATTTTAACAACAACCCAGCGTACTTTGATATTATTCATTATATAGCACATACCCACTTTCTTATACTATGCATATTTTTTTGTGATTTGCTTTTTTCAATACATTTGCCTTTATATGTACCTTTTTCTACTGGTGGGTATTAGGTCATTTCAGTTTTTCCTTATTACAAATGATGAAGTAATGACTGTCCTAGTATCAATGGGAAAGAGTTTGCTTCTGCAGTATAGATTAAATCCTTAGAATTTGATATAGCTAGGTCTGAAAGCATACATACTCTAAATGATAGATACTGTAAAATTCCTTTCTAAAATGTATTCTTTATTTCTACTCCAACCATCTGTAGATGAGAGTGCCAGTAACTTCACATCATCATAAACATTGAATATTATCAAAATTATACATTTTGCCAACTCTGATGGGTAGAAAGTAACAAATCCCTTTTTCATTTGTTATATTTATGCTTTTGGGTGAAGTTAAGCATGTATTTTTTTCTTCTTAAGTGAATTTTTAGTTTTTAACTCCTTTCAATTTCTTAAGAAGAAAAAAAAACACAAAATTTTGATAATGCTCAATTACTCTGCATATATAGGTGGGCCTCATCTAATCAGATGAAGGTCTTAATGGAAAAAGACTGACCTCCTCTAAGGAAGAGAGAATTCTTCCAGTAGACTATCTTCAGACTTGAGCTGCAACATAAGCTCTTTTATGGGTCTCTAGTCTGCCATACTACCTTGCAGATTCTGGACTTACCAGCTTCCACAATCATGTGAGCCACTTCCTTAAAATGAGAGAAAGAGAGAGAATCCTATTAACTCTGTTTCTATGGAGAATCCCAATTAATATAGCACCTCTGTTCTTTATTTGCTTATATTTTAGTTTCCTGTCACATGTCAATTCCTATAATTTCCCCTTAATTAAAATTGTTTTTCTAATCAAGTAGATAGGTTGACACATAGATTATTTCTGGCTATCTCCACTGTATTATTCCATTTCATTTTCTTATTTTGTAACTTGGGTGAAGATCTTTAGCATGTTTCACAGGAATGACAGTGGACATTGTTACCATCTTAATAATTTTTGTAGAATTATTGTTTCATCCCAAAGTATGTTTAATATGTTTTATTGGTAGTTGCTTTATCAGCCTTAAAAAGTTTCCTTCTATTCTTACAATGTTAAGCCATTTTAAAAATCTATATATATATATGTCAAATTTTATAATTTGGGATGTTATCGAGATTTGTTGTTTAACCCATTTGTGAGCAACTTTATTATTGATGTGAGTCAAATTTGCATTTCTACTTAAGCCCTATTTGATTATAATTCTCTTTTAACACAATCCTAGTATTCATTTGCTAATATTTTTCTTTAGATTTTTTCTTTCTTTTTTCTTTTTTTTGAGACAGGATCTTGCTGTATTGCTCAAGCTGGTTTCCAATTTGGGGGCTCAAGTGATTCTCCCATCTCAGCCTCCTCAGTGACTGAGACTTCAGGCATGAGCTATTGTTCCTGGCTTCACATTTTTTAATAAATGAGATTTGGTTTTAGGTTTCTCTTCTCTCTGTGGATGTACATGCTCCTCATGTGGCTTATGGAAAATTAATAGCTTTAAGTCATTTTTTATGCTCTGAAATAGTACATAGACCAATGATACTTTCTTCATTATGGAAATTTGGTAGAACTTATCTACAAAATTAATTTGACTTTGTGACTTTGTTTAGGTGGTTGTGACAGCTTTTTCATTTTTTACCATAGTTGTTTATCCCATTAGTGTTTCTACCTTTTCCAGATTAATTTAATAATATTTTTTAGGCATGGAGTTGTACATATTCTCTAATAGCTTTAAATTTGCTCAATATCTGTATTTATGACTATGTGTATACTTATTCTCATATCTAATATTGTATGTTATGTGGTTCCTTTCAAACGTGATTCAATTTACCAATAGTTTTTCTATTTTATTGATGATTAAATGAGCCAGATTTTTTAAACAGATCAAATTTACTGATTTAATATTTTCTATTTCATTATTACTAATGTAAACATATTTACTAATATTTTCCTTCAGGCTCTTAGTGTATTTTATAATTGCTTACTTCTTTAGTTGAAAGCCTATCTCATTTAATTTTAAACCATTTTGTTTCCAGTATAGATATTTATGTTAAGAATTTTCTTTTCTCCTACATTATTTACCTGCATTTCCATTTTAATTAGATACCAGTTAAATAACTAGTTCTTGAGCCAGTTTAATTTGTAAAGAGTTCACTTACAACAAGTGATTCAGGGCCAGGCGCAGTGGCTCTAGCCTGTAATTCCAGCACTTTGGGAATCTGAGAGGGGTGAATCACTTGAAGTCAGGAGTTCGAGACCAGTCTGAACAACATGGTGAAACCCCATTTCTATATAAATTATCTGGGCATGGTGGTGGATGCCTGTAGTTCTAGCTATGCAGGAGGTTGAGGCATGAAAATTGCTTGAACCTGGGAGGCGGAGGTTGTAGTTAGCCAAGATTGGACCACTACACTCTAGCCTGAGTGACAGAGTGAGACTCCATCTCAAAAAGAAAAAAAAAGTGATTTAGCGGGTGCTATAGTTGTCATTATTTCAGTTCAGTAACTATTTTCTCTGCTTTGTGCTTTCTTCATACTGTCTTTTGGATTTAAGCCTGACCATATGATGTGCTGGGCTAATAAAATGTGAGCAGAAGTTACTTGTGTCAGTAGGACATAAACTTTAAGAGCCATGATTTACCTTCCCTGTATTGTAAAGATTATAGAAGTAGGAATCAAGATGCAGTATCTATCAGCCTAGGCCTCTTATTACTAAAGTGAGCAGAATCATCTGCTCACCTTAAATAACATGTAACATAAGCGGAAATAAACTTTTGTCATGTTTAGCTTCTGAGAGTTCAGAGTGTTTGCTACCACAGAATATTCTATTCAATTTTAACTCACTATCATCATCAATACTCAAGTAATTCACTATCATCATCAGAGAGCTAGAATTTCCCTTCACCAGAGATGTTACTTTCACAGTAAATAAGCAGGCGTTTTTCACCTCCACAGAATCACAAAAGGCAAGATATAGTTATGCTCCCCAGAAATGATTGGCTAGTTGTATCTCTGGGTTATGAGATGGCAGCAGAAAAAAGTATATATATATATATATATATACACACACACATATGTTAAAATATATGTTATATATGTTTATAATATACACACATATGTTAAAATATGTTATAATTATATATGTTATAATCATATAATCTTATATATTATATTTAGATATATAACATATATAGCATGTATAAATATGTGTTATAAAAATGTATATGTCTTTGTGTGTGTGTATATAATTTTTTGAGATGGAGTTTTGCTCTTGTTAACCAGGCTGGAGTGCAATAGCACAGTCTTGACTCACTACAACTTCCACCTCTGGGGTTCAAAAGATTCTCCTACCTCAGCCTCCCAAGTAGCTGGGATGACAGGTGCCTGCCACCATGCCTGGCTAACATAGATAGATAGATAAAGAGAGAAAGAGAGATGGGGAGAATCACTTGAACCTGGGAGGTGGAGGTTGTAGTGAGTCAAGATTGTGCTATTGCACCATATAATATAGTATTTTTAGTAGAGATGGGGTGTCCCCATTGTGTCCAGGCTGGTCATGAACACCTGACCTCAGGTGACCCACCTGCCTCAGCCTCCCAAAGTGCCGGGATTACAGATGTGAGCCACCATGCCCAGCCAAAAATATATTTTATTAGAAGAAAAGGAAAGAGCACTAGTATTAGTGGCTACCTAATTGTATCTAATTCCAGTCCTTCCTCTGGCAGCACTGCAAGCACAGTAGATGTTCAGTAGATAATTGTTGAAATGTAACTGAATGCTAATTCACACAACTGTTGCAGCTTCAAAGTATCTATTGCCAAGGTCACCCTGGAGGGATCTCTTTTCTGGGCACAATACTTACAGATCTGGGTAGGAAGGCAATATATTTGCTTTCTACCTATAAATTAGAAAATCTTATACCTTTGTGCAAGATAAAAGCCACTAATTACTGTCCTTAAAATCCTCATAATTATTTTCTGAAAACCACCTTCTCCCATACATGGAAGAATTGCAAGAAGAAAGAATACTTTGACTGAATGTACTCAGAGACAAACTTCAGTTCCCTCAATCATCCAATAGTGTATCTACACTCATACTAGGCCATCATGTTGATCTGCACATAGACACATTTATGAGGTCATCTGTCTTTCTTAATAGACCACTCTCTCCCTACAGAGAATGGGTAAATATATCTTCATCCAACAATGGTAGCAGAGGCTACTTCTCTAAAGAAACATGTTTTCACATTTTATGAATTTACAAGCAGTGTGAGGATGTAGAATATAAGAAAAGTAAAATGCCTACCAGGTATTTCAACATTATTATATAGCAACACCAATCATAACACTTTCCAAAATACTCATGGGCTGTATTAGACTTGGAAAACTAAAATAGACAAGTCAATTCCTCGTAAATTGTCAGAGTAAATAATCTACTACATTGTTATTATTTGAAAATGAAATATTAGTTGTTTAATGGTTGGTAACTATTAAATGCAAACTTCTTTATAAAGTATGAACATCAAAAAAAAGTATTCAGTATTTTTAAAGAAGCAGAGATTGCAAAATTCAGATTTGCTTTGCTAAGAAGAGTATTTAAATCATATTTAGTAAAATATCACACCATAATGAACCCACATAAGATTCCTCATCAAACACACATTTTAGCAACTGAAGATATCCAAATATTAGATAAATCAAATACTATTAAATGAGAGAAAAATTTTAAGGTATATTCTGAACCAAACTTGCTACTGTATTATGAGCATAAAATTATCAAAGAAGTGTCACAGGTAATAAAATTGAAATACTTGATGAATTAACAACTCTCTAATGAGTAGTAGCCAGATTTAATATCTGTGATAAAGTTCTAATCTTCCATTCTGTAAAGTTATGTTGCATTGCTAAAACGTAGCATTAACCAAAAATAGTTATGGAATCGCTAAAGTATCTCAAATTGTTGTATGACTATCAAGGAAAATATTATTAGAAAACAGATTTCCATGACTGGATGAAGTCAAAGGGAGACACCAAATATGATTACCTGTAATGAGGAACTCAGAGTAACATTAAAAACTCTGCTGAACAGAAGGCCTACAGTGGCCTCTTTTATTATTTAAATGAAAGACACTATAAACAACTCTTTGATAGTCCCATGCTGGGCTGTTGTTCTAGCCCAATCAGACTTGATTAGGAGTGCACGTTCAGCCTTTTATGAACACCTGTGTCTAAAGCCCACAAATAATTAGCTTAGCCATACCATTTCACTCTAATAATGGTGTAATTTGCCACGCCTTTCAGGCTCTGGACAGCTGGTGCTATTGAAAAGCACCTCAGGATTAGGCCCTGACTCCCAGGCCTGAGTCTTTGGGGTGGGTGTTGGGGGGTTCTTAGGTATCCATAGCAACACACTTAGACTGCAAATTATCACCTCTAATAATAACTGGAACAGTCTATATTTTATGCCAACTATCCACAGGAAAAGATAAGACACAGAAAAACTGAAAATCTCTAAAATAAAAAATACACATATATAGTATTACCTTGCCAATAAACACATAAGATTTTTAAAAATCACACCTATTTAAAGTTTATTTGATGATTTAATATAAATCTATCAAAAGATAACCGAGGGAAATGAGGTCCACTGCCGAATTCATCAGTGCTAATTGACAAAGTTACCTACAGCTGCATGGAAATCTAAAGGTGAATTATGATCTTGAAAAGCTCTGGCTGAGAGCAACTTTGTGAGCGCTGTACTTTCATCTTACTCCCTAGAAGGTTATAAATTGGACAGCATACAAATGCTGATGGGCACATTCTGGCTTCCTACAGCTTCTCAGTACTTCAATCTGTGTGTTCCATTAACACAAACATGGTAGGCGGGTAAGGCTAGTTCAGGACTCACCTCAAATGTCGGCCCAGTGACATGTCAGTCGATGAAATATGCCCAAGACCAAAAAGGAAAGTCTCCTTATTTCAGGATATACCACACTGCCTCAAACAAACAAAAAGTATCTGCTTAATAAAATATGTCCACATATGTTTAGAATAGAAGGCAAATAGACATTCTTTTTCTATTTTAATAGAAAACTCTTCGCTGCTTGTGGATTATCAACTTTCAAGGAGTTGCAGTCATGTACAATGTAGATCTCACAGGATACCATTGTGGTTAAATGGTATTTAGCTTTGGAGTAAGACTGCCTGGGTTAAAATCTAAAACAACTAAATCCACATTTGGTAAATTCAATTCGACAAATCATGATATTATTAGGTCCTAGGAAGTACAAAGAAACATAAGACACAGTTCTTATTTCTTGAGAAACTACTCATATTCAAGCAAAAGAGCATTCCTTCCAAAGCAGATTTCTATACCACAACTGGCTGATTACTAATTATTTAGTACAGTCCCACAGAAAGTGACTTCACAACAAAGCAAGGAAAAAATAAATCTGTTTAACAGCATTGGGCAATGATATAGAGAAATATTGAAAGTTGACTTGATTTGAATTTTGAAAGATAAAGTGGAGTTCCATAAAGTAGAACGTGAGGAGAGATGTTCAAAACAAGGGAACAGCATAATAATTAAACACACTGGTGCATACAAGCATGAAATCACTTGAGAAGTTTTAAACAGCAAAAAGGTAAGAGAAACGGCTTCTCATTTTGGGCTCCTTGCTGTGATCACATCTACATCTCTCTCTCTCTCTCTCTCTCTCTCTCTCTCTCTGTCTCTCCCTCCCTCCCTCCCTCCCTCCCTCCCTCTCTCCCTCTCTCCCCTGCTTCCTCTCTCCCTCCCTCTCTTTTTCTTTTTGCTTATCCTCTGATGTTGTCAGCTGGACCCTGTTCAATCTGAGTAGACATATGCCTACCGTAGCTGCACTTTTTAGCTAGGTCGTGAGTTGGAAAACACTGGGTGTGGGTGGCCTTGCTCCATCAGGTGAGGGGAGGCAAGATCCCCTGGGTTGTGTTCTTTTTGTGGACCTGAGGTCTCAAAACACTTTCTCTTTTTTAACCACCTTTTTTTAATGTCTTGTGCCATTCATAGGATTAATATGTATGTACAGCAGGAAGGAATAGGACTCTACTCTCTCGTAAGGACTGAAGTAGTATGAGTGAACACTTTGCATAGATGGAAATATTCTGTTACCCTGATTTCTGGTGGCAATTACAAGACTGAATGCATTTGTCAGAATTCATTGCACGTAGAATGGAAGAATTACATTTTCGATACCTTATAAATTACACTTGAATAAACCTGAATTTTGTATATATATGAAACTTATCCAAAGGCCATGTAGCCTGTGAGTGGAGAACAGGAACTGTATTCCAAAGTAGAAGTTATCATCCTGGGTGAAATTAGCAGTGTGGCACTGGAAGACATAATTGAAGACAGGCAAATCTGCACCCTATATTCTGCTCTGCAACATATATCTGCTTGACCTTGGACATGAACTGTTTCTTCAGGCTTCTGCTTCCTCATCCTGCTTATAAAGGGCATGGCCATGTAAATTACTCTACAATTGTCATTCACCTTCTTTTTCCTCAATATCATGTTGATTACTTCTATGGTTATTTCAACTTCAAGATTTTACAATTTGTCAAGACAAGCACTCTGATTTAATGTTTGCTTACTTACTTTCATTCCTTGGTGGTATCGAAATAAAGGTTTCATTAAATTTCCTTTCAGATTAAAGAGATACTTAATTGCAAGGAACTATTTTGCCAGAAATTTATATTTCACTAAGGTTTGGTATTTCTATAAAACTGACATCCCACAACAAGAGGTTGCCCTAACTTAAAATGGGAATAATCACGCATGAAAAATGACAACACTGGGAGGGGCTTTGACCTGAAAATCACGTGCATTTCAACAATATCTTTAAATCTAATTTTACCGTCAAAAGAAATGTGGAAATTTTAGAGTAGTGCATGCTGATATTTAAATGATATCTCTCTTCTGTCAAAGAATGATGCAATCCCATTTTTGGACATGGTAGCCCTATTCAGCAAGTATGTAACCTGAGAGAGAATTTGCATGAAGTCCTGAAGGAAAACAAGGACAATGCCTGCCTAGGTAGATCGCCTCTTTCATCTCTGTTCAGGATTAAACTTGCCATAGCAAGTTCTTTCCCATACGGTGCCTTTAGAGAGTGCTGTACTATTCATGATCATGAATTAACAGCCATTGCCAAACTCACAAGCAGGCATCTCATTACATGTTTACAGGGTATAAGTTAAAGGGAACCCCAAAGTTCTAGTTTCTCTCCCTCAGTTAGCTCCTTCTAGGTTCAAATATTACCATTGCAGATGGATTTTTTTTTTTGGTGGGTGGGTTCATATTATTGTTTTGTTCGTTTTGTTTTGTCCTTAAGTGTCCCACACAAGAACGTCATAGCAAAGGTGGGATTTTGCATGAACGCTCTGAAGGCTAAAGCCATATCTTAGGTAAATCTCTGTGCTCCTACATGCAAGACATAAAATGATTTCCAGTGAAATTCAGGAAATTATTCCATTTACAATTTTCACTCTCTCTCTCTATCTTCCTATAACATCAAAGAGAAAAATCTGTTTAGTGCTAGTTTTTACCACTCTCACATATGGTAATATATTTTTTAATAACTGAGAATAGACAGGAAGCGGAAAGTCAAGAGCAGGCCACAGTACCCATTTAAAATATAATGTTAAAAATATTTAGTTTTTCACCGTTCTTCCCTTTATGCCAAGTGACGCTGGGTTTACATTTATGAGAGCAAATGCTACTTACTTATGTGTAGATTGCATCAATAAAGCAAAATGAGCGAAGCTCAATCAGACTGGGGGTGGGCTTCGGCGTTCTAAGGGATAAGAAAGAATTTGAAAGATGATGGGAAGATTGAAACAGGTATTTCAGGGAAAAGGAAAATTATGGGAAAAGACATGGAAAGGTGGAAAAGCATGATCTAGTCAAGAGCTATATTCAAAACAACCGGAGCAAACAGTAAATCAAATATTATGAATTTTTCCATTAATCTGGAGGAAGTCAGTTCACAGCTAATGAGCAAGCGGGTCACAGTCACATTTGCTCTTTAAAAAGAGCAGTCAAACAGCAATCTGCAATGGACTGGAGGGGAAGAACTGGTAGCCAAAAATTGAGCCAGAAAATGTATGACGGATGAAGAGGAAGTGTGTGTATGTCAGGGGTGCTTTTCTTCTTTATTACCATCTCAATTTTTTGGTCATTGTTCTTTCATGTTTTATCTTCTTATGCTAATTTTGACACTTAGTGTTTTGCTATAAATGTATTTCTTTAATTAGATTTCCAAATCTGTTAACATATAATTGTTCACTATATTTTGTGTCTTTGTGCAATTTTGCTAAATTTTATATACAGATTTTCACATTTAAATTTGCTTATTATATGTTTTTTTCTTTTGATCTGCTTGGCCATAAGTTTATTTATTTGTTTTGTTAAAGAGTAAACTTCTTTTTAATTATCATGTATTTCTGTTCTCTACTTCATTGATTTCTGGCCTCATTAATACTACTTTATTTCTTTTTTTTTTAATGTGGTCTATTTCTATTTTTCTGGAGTAATGAGCTGGACATTTACTTCATGTGTGTTCAGCCTTTCTTGTTTTCTGATAATTACAGTAAAAACAGTAAAAGCTATATATGTGTTTTCTTCTTAGTACCCTCTAGGCGTATATCATACATTTCAAAATACACAGCTTTTATTGTTTAGCTGTAATAGTTTATAATTCCACCTTTGATTTTCTCTTAAACCTATGGGATATTTAGAAGCATGGAAATGTTCATTTGTTCTATTGTTATTAATTTCTAATTTTGTGTCATTATGTCGAAGACCATAATGTTTGTGGTGTTCATTCTTTGAGTTTCTTGAAATTCCTTTGTAGCCTGATACATGATTAGTTTTGAAGAATGGTTAATATGAGCCAAAGAAGAAATGTGTTCTCTGTTTACACAAACATGATGGTTGTGGTCTTCAATTTTTGAAATGCTTCCTCTAAAAAGCTAAATAAATAATGGGCTTGATTGAGATATAATTATATACTGTAATTTTATGCTTTCAAGTATACAGTTCTGTGGTTTTTAATTTATTCATAAAGTTGTGCAAACCTCAGCACTCTGTAACTTAGAATATTTTCTTTACCCCAGAAGGCAACTCATACCCCTTAACAGCAACTTTCCAATCCCTCCTAATTCTAGTCTTTGGTCACCACTACTTCACTTTCAGAATCTGTGGATTTGCCAATTCTTGACAACTCATATAAGTGGAATTATGCAATATGAGGTCTTTTGTGCGTAGCTTATTCCACTTAGGATAATGTTTCCAAAGTTCATCCACGTTGTAGCATGAATTGATATTTCATTTTTTATTGGCAAACAACATTCCATTCTATGTAATGGCCATATTTTGTTTATCCACCATTCATCAGTTG
This sequence comes from Saimiri boliviensis, assembly GCF_048565385.1. Classification (NCBI taxonomy): domain Eukaryota; kingdom Metazoa; phylum Chordata; class Mammalia; order Primates; family Cebidae; genus Saimiri; species Saimiri boliviensis. The sequence goes on from NC_133461.1 coordinate 26,617,668, forward strand.
GTAGACATTGGGTTATTTCTGTATTTTAGGTCCTACTAGTAGGAACATGTGTGTATACTTTTTGAATTATTATTTTAGACAGAGTCTCACTCAGTTACCCAGGCTGGAGTGCACTGGCATGATCTTGGCCACTGCAACTTCCACCTCCCAGATTCAATGGATTCTCCTGCCTCAGTAGCTGGATTCTTCTCCCCAGTAGCTGGAATTACAGGAGCACACCACTATGCCTGGCTAATTTTTTTATTTTTAGTAGAGATGGGGTTTCACCATGTTGGCCAGGCTGGTCTCAAATTTCTGAACTCAGGTCAGATCTGCCCACCTCAGCCTCCCAAATTGCTGGGATTACAGGCGTGAGCCACTGCTTCCAGCCTGTGTACACATTTTTGTGTGATCATGCATTTTCATTTCTCTTGAACATGCATCTAAGAATGGAATAGCTGGATCATACGATAACTCTATGTTTAAGCTTTTGAGGAACGGCCAGACTGGTTTCCAAAGCAGTTGTACCATTTACAATCCCATCAACAATATACAGGCTCTCTTTTTCATTTCTCCACATCCTAGAGAACATTTTATTTTAGCCACCCAGTGGTCGTGAAGAGTTATTAAATTATGGTTCTGGTAAGTGTTTTCCTAACAACTAATGATACAAATGTTGGACATTTGTATATCCTCTTTAAAGAGATATCTAAACAGATCCTTGGCCTACTTTTTGATTGGGTTGTCTTTTTATTATTGAGATACATAAGTTTTTTATATATATATTCTGGATGTAATTCTCTTTTCAGGTGTAAAATTTGCCAATATTTTCTCCCATTCTATAAGTTGTATTTTCCCTTCTTGACGTTTTGGTTGTAATACAAGTTTTAATTTTGGTGCAGTTAATCCATTTTTGTTTTCTCTTATGACTAGCACTTTCAACATTGCATCTGGAAATCACTGTGTAATCCAAGGTGATGAGATTTACTCATATGTTTTCTAAGTTTTATAGATTTAGCTCATACATTTAGAGCTATGACTCAAAAAAAACTGCTAACTAGCATTTTTTAAATAAACTTAAAAATTAGGAATAGTTTTAGATCTATGGGCACATTGTGAAGATAATACAGAGTTCCAATATACCCCACAACCAATATGCCTTTTGTTAACTTCTTACATTGCTATGGCACATTTGCTACAATTAATAAACTACTATTGACACGTTATTAACTAGAGTGTATACATTATTCAGATATCCTTGGCTTTTTGTTGTTGTTGTTTTGTCTTGTTTTGTTTTTTACCTAATGTCCCTTTTTCTGTTCCAGAATTCTCTCTGGAATACCACATACACTTGGCCACCATGTTCCCCCAGGTTCCTCTTGGCTGTGACTGTTTCTCAGACTTCCGTTATTTTTGATTACCTTGACAGTTTTGAAAGGTGCTTATCAGGTATTTTGCAGAATGTTCCTCAACTGGGAGTTGTTTGATGTTTTTCTCATGACTGGACTGGGATTATGGATTTGGGGGAGAAAGACCAAAGTGCTATTTTCATCTTTTGATAGGAATCTGGATCACCTGGTTGAGAGTGTTTATCAGGGTTCTCCACTGTAAAGCTACAATTTTTTCTTCTTTTCCATCCTCTACTCTGAAAAAAAGCATCATGAGTGGGCAGTACATAAAGGGAGGGAATTTTGCTCCACCTCTTTGAGAGCAGAATGTTTAAATAAATCATTTGAAATTATACAGTAGACTGCTATGCACCTAAGAAATTTGTCTGTAATTTCTTTTAATATTAAATAAAATGTTGATGATAATTACAAATAGCTCTTTTATAGCACATCTAATGTACTAAGTTCTGTTCTGTGACATTTGACACGTATGTACACATGCATATACATCTGTTTGTATGTTTTTTATTTGATTTTTGATATTAAAACTGTAACTATCCCAACTTTATTTTCTTCCTAGTTCTCTCTCCAACTCTTTGTTTTCAACCTTTCTCTGTCTTTAAAGTAAAAAATAGATTTTTAAATCTCATAAGTCTTTTTAAAAATCTGTGACTTTAGCACATTTTTATTTCTTATAATAAACATAAACTTGGATTTATTTCTACTACCTTTTTTGTTTGTTTCTAAGAATAATTCTTACAGATCGGATCAATCTTCTTTCTTTTTTTCCTTCCCTCCTTCCTCTTTCTCACTCTCTTTTATTTCCATTGCTTGTATAAAATTATGTATTTCATTGCATTTCTCTGATGGCTATAATTCACTTATTAAAGCATATCTTATTAAAGAAATAATTCTTTTCTTGGGCAACTCCTCACTTTATTTAGTACCTCTGTCTCCCTCTCTTACATATTAAGAACCTTGGCTTTTATCTCTCTTTGGTCTTTACTACAATTCATCATACCAGTGTTCATGTGGCATTAAGTTGTAGATTAAGAGTTGTGGATATATATTTCTTTTTAATCATTGTTTATTTAAACAAATGATCGTTACTAGTGTCCTTATTTATTCCTATTTTTTTAAATAATTATTGCCTCCTTGTGGCCTAATTTATATTCTTTTTAAAGAATATACTCTAAAAAATAATTCAGATGAGGTGTATGGGTGTTAAGGTTAAAAAAAAATTATTTCACTATATGATTTAAGTGACATATTTTTTGAGTTATCTAGAATCAATTCCTTCCCCTTCCCCTCAACAGCACATGACCTCATTGTCTTGCTGCTTTTGAGAAATTTGATGTCATTTCTTATACCCATGAGAAATGACTTTTATTTATTTCTTTTATTTGCTTTTTCTTTCTGGAAGTTCTTTTTTTTTTGAGACGGAGTTTCACTATTGTTACCCAGGCTGGAGTGCAATGGCACGATCTCGGCTCACTGCAACCTCCGCCTCCTGGGTTCAGGCAATTCTCCTGCCTCAGCCTCCTGAGTAGCTGGGATTACAGGCACGCGCCACCATGCCCAGCTAATTTTTTGTATTTTTTTTAGTAGAGATGGGTTTCACTATGTTGACCAGGATGGTCTTGATCTCTTGACCTCATGATCCACCCACCTCGGCCTCCCAAAGTGCTGGGATTACAGGCTTGAGCCACTGCACCCGGCCTCTGGAAGTTCTTTATTGGTAAATTTTACTCTGATGTATCTGAATTTGTGTTTTTATTTATTTGTTTGTTTATTGTGAGCTGATTTACACTCTGAAGCTATTTTCAATCTAAGGTCATGTGCTTTCTTTAGTTCTGGAAAATAGTCATTACTTCTTCAAAGATTATCTTCCTATACTGTCTTTTAAATATTCCCTTCTAGAGTTCCTACAAGATGAAAGTGTTTATTCTAATTTGATTTCCTATACATCTTACATTAAACAAAATTCTGCCTATTTATGACACCTTTTTAATTGGGAAAACCTCAATATGATTTTCCAGCCCATAAATTAACTCTTTGCATCTATTCTGTTATTCCTCTATTGAAATCTTTATTTAAATAATTATATTTTCCCCATCTAATACTCCAACTGGTTTTCTTTTTATAAACATCTGTTCTTTGTTCACGTTTGCAATGTGTTTCCCTAAAGATATGCTATACTTATTCAAAGTTTCAATTCTTTCTGCTCTGTTAGCTCTGCTTTCACTAGCATATTTGTTGTTGCTGTTGTGGCCTTGTATTGTTGTCATGCTCATTAAATACTTTGTGACCTAAAAAAAAAAGTGTACTGTTACCTTATCAGTATTCCTTTTCCAGGGTTAGCCCCTTTAAATTATCACCTCTAATCTGCAAAGTGGGAAGTCTAACCCTAGGCTTGTTACACCTCTGATTCTGAGGAAGGGATGCTATATCTCTAGGTGAAATCGCCTATTGATATAATCTGCTTTGCCACTTCCACTTCTTTCTGGTCACGTGCTGACCCCTAGGATATCATTTGTCCTATCATCCCAGGATCTCCTTCATCCAGAGACACTTACTCTCTATGGCAGTTATCTTGCCCATGTTGGAGAATATGGGGAACAACACTCACGGAAAGTTGTCCAATTACTACGTATTTACTGGTTATTTTTCTGCTTTAGCTTGTCCTGTGAGTGGAAACTTTGTATTGTTTACTACTATTTTCAGCACTCAGAACAATGCCTGGCATAGAGCAACCATTCTGTAAATATCTGTTGGATGAATAAACATAGCAGTCAGCTATCTATTCCAGCAGGGCTCTGGCTGGATTTGATGTGACTCATTTATGTCTAGCTTTTATTATAGCCTCCCTGATAATACTACAGATGGGGCCAATCTAATAATCCAGAGTAGGTTTTCAAGGCAGTGTGTCATTGTTTATTTTAATCGCTTTCTTTTTAGAGGTCTGGAAAGTTCAACTTCTGGTGAGTGCCAGCCAAATTTTACACTACTGTACTGGATTTACACTTGGGTCACGTATTATGGTCTGGGCTGCTTAGAACAACTTGAGAGAAGGAGGTGAGTCTGTGTGTGTTAGTCCATTCTCACGATGCTAATAAAGACATACCTGAGATTGGATAATTTCTAAGAGAAAGAGGTTTAATGGACTCACAGTTCCACATGGCTGAGAAGGCCTTCTCACCACAATCATAGTGGAAGGCAAATGAGAAACAAAGGCACATCTTATATGGTGGAAGGCAAGAGAGAGAACATGTGCAGGGGAACTCCTCCTTACAAAACCATCAGATCTCATGAGACTATTTGCTATAATGAGACAGCATGGGAAAGACCCACCCCATGATTCAATTACCTCCTGCAGGGTCCCTCCAATGAGATATGGGAATTATGGGAGTTACAATTCGAGATTTGGGTGGAGTCACTGCCAAACCATATCAGTGTGCCTAGAAACTTCCACTGCAACCCTTTCCCTTTCAGTTGCTTCAGTTTGCTATTTCCTTCCCCTAAAAAGACATGCAGAGACTTTAAGCCTCCTAAGGGATTTTCACAGTTTTGTACCATTTGTTAGGAGAAACTCCACATTCACCCAAGCTATATATTTTTAGCACTTCCTGGGTTTGATGTGGAAGACAGAGTCAAGAGTCAGTGCTTACTTTGTCTTCTTGATGAGAATCACAAATTCTAAAATCTACTTTTGATATTAAGTAAACAGTAAATTCATTTCAATGAAAAATATTAAGTTGTTTTTTTTCTTTTTAGATGACTTGGCAAAAATTGTGGAAATTGTGTAAGGGAATATGACCTATGCCAGAATTATGAATTTGTTAGACAAATAACTAATATTTCAAACAGTGTTCAACAAACACTTGTTGGGTGTGAAGGGAATGCACAAATGATGCTTTGTCCACTGATATGAACTCCTATCTCAGTGGCGATCTCATTCCTGCAGAGATGTGACAGGGGAAGCCAGACATGAGAAAGAACACAGAACAGGGAGATACGGGTGAGAAGCAAGTTGTCCAACATTATAGTTTTGTTAAAACCAAGCCCTGCCCACGGCAATTTAGAAAAAGAACAATGTTAGAAGCTCTGACAGGCTGAAGCAATGCCAAGGGGAACTGGGATATTGGATCAATTTTTTAATAGACCAGGGACAGCACAAAACAAATATAAAGATCCCAGCACTGACAGGTGCAAGCTACTCAGAGGACTGAGCAGCCTGCTTAGGAAGATCCATAGCCAACACTGACTCCTGCGCCTTTTCTATGCCTGCCACATCCGGCATCTATGATATCATTACCCATCTCCTGCAAGAAACACAGATCCAAATGAGGAGGAAAACTCAAAATCCCAAAACTACACAATATACGTCACTTAAAATCCAGAGATTTATCAAACATGGGATGAGATAAATGGATACCAAATCAGAAGCAAGCAGAAAGAAAACATCTTAGTGCTTACCTGTGAACTATCATGCTGGCTTCTGAATGTATAGAACCTGATCTTTACTCCACTATATTAGTTTTCTCATTTTTAGGTGTCATATGTTCTATCAAACAAAAATCTGCTCATAAAATTACATTGTAAAAGCTCCTAAATAGCCAATGTAAGTATATCGGAATTTGTGGTGTATGTTTTGTTTGTTTTGTATTTTCCTTTTGAGACAGCGTCTTGCTGTGTCACCCAGGCTGGAGTGCAGTGGTAAGATCATAGCTCACTGCAGCGTCTACCTCCTGGCCTCAAGATCCTCCTGCCTCAGCTTTCCAAAATGCTTGGATTACAGGTATGAGCCACCATGCCCAGCCATATTGGAAGTTTAAAAGAAAAGAGAGCATGCTACCTCTAGGATACTATGTTACCTTGCAGAATCTTTTATTTTACTAAGTGAAATAAATTCATACCTCTCACTGCCTCTATGCTTGAGTGTAGTTTCAAACTTCTGTGGCCATAGAAGTGAATAACAGCATACTAATCGATAGCATATGTAGACAACTACCAATGAGTAGGGCACGTAGTTTCTGGTGGGAGAGAAGCAGACTAAAGGTTAGAGAGATGGTTTTCTGCCTGCCTCTATGACTCCGGGCAATTCACTTACCTGCATCTAAGTAAATTCATCAATAAAGGTAGGCAGGTGGATATGGCCCCTTTTAGTTCTGAAATTTTTCTTTTAAACTATGTCAGTGATCCCACCAAGAGTTTCAACATTAGGAAGACTAATTCAGGGAGGAGGCAAAGGATTTCACAGCTATTACTTGCCGAGATTGGGAGCTTTACACTGGTTCTGAAGCTGACTTCTCATTATTATTACTTTTTTAACTTCAACTTTCATTCTAGATACAGGGGGTACATGTGGAGGTTTGTTATATGGGAATGCTGCATGATGCTGAGGTTTTCAGTATGGATCCCATCACCCAGACAATAAGCACGGTACCGGAGAGGTAGTTTTGCAACCCACACTCCTTTTATTTCCTCCCCCGTCTAGTAGTCTGCAGTGTCTATTGTTCCCGTATTTATGTCCATATGTGCTCAATATTTTGCTCTCACTTATAAATGAGAGCATGCAGTATTTGCTGTTAATCTGTTTAGGATTACAGCCTCCAACCGCATCCACGTTTCTGCAAAGGACATGATTTCATTCTTTCTCATGGCCACATAGTATTCTGTGATCTATATTTATCACATTTTCTTTATCCAATGGTCGCTATTGTAAATATCACGGTCTTGAACATGCAAGTGCTTGTGCCTTTTTGGTAGAATGATTTATTTTCCTTTGTGGAATATACCCAGTCATGAGATTGTTGGGTCAAATGGTAGCTCTGCTTTAAGTTCTTGAGAAATCTCCAAAGTGCTTTCGTAGTGGCTGAACTAACTTGCATTCCCACCAACAGCATATAAGCGGTCCCTTTTCTCTGCAGCCTCCATTATTCTCCTTATCCCTCTCTAGAAAACTTGTGTTGCTGAGGTGCAAACAGACCCCTAGGCTGAGACCAAATAAATTACAGATATATGCAGGCACGCGCGCACGCGCGCGCACACACACACACACACACACACACACACACACACACACAGCTTTTCTGTAGTTTGCCTCTAAAAGGAAACACGTAATCTGTTAATTAAACTTGCCAGACAGGATCCACCTCTAGGTAATCTGTGGAGTAATTCCACCTTAGTTGGACAGGCTGAGAATAGCTTGATCTAAAATACGTGATATGACTGGACAAGATTTTGAGAATTTACTTTTTGGGGTAGTAGTTAAGGTAATTCTTTGTAGAATAGATTCAAGGCAAAGATTCAGCAACATCAACCATAAAGAAAAAGAAGGCCAGGTGTGGTGGCTCATGCCTGTAATCCCAGCACTTTGAGAGGCCGAGGAGGGCAGATCACGAAGTTGGGAGCTCGAGACCAGCCTGGCCAACACGGCGAAACCCCATCTCTACTAAAAATACAAAGTATTAGCTGGGCATGGTCGTGGGCACCTGTAATCCCAGCTACTCAGGAGGCTGAGGCAGGAGAATCACTTGAACCCGGGAGGCAGAGAGGCCTGGGCGACAAAGCGAGACTCTATCTCAAAAAAAAAAAAAAAAAAAAAAAGAAAAGAAAAGAAAAAGAAGAAAGGAGAGGAGGAAGGAAGGAAGGAAGGAAGGGAGAGTGAGAGAGAGAGAGAGAGAGAGAGAGAGAAAGAAAGAAAGGAAAGAAAGAAAGAAAGAAAGAAAAATAAATTATTGCAATTAACCTAAGAATGGCTAAATTTGATTCCCAAAAGTGATCTCAAAAACTGAAAGTATCGTGGAAAACTTGTAGTTTATACTTCAGGGATTTTTCTTTCTTGCTAATGTAGAAATAAGTATAGTCCTATGTAACCTCATCAGAGAAAGCATTCTCCCTGCCTATTTCCTTGGACAACCAATTAAGTTGTCAGTTCCAAATTTAGACAGTGGCATGAAATAGGCTTAATTAGAGTTAAAGGAGTTGGGTTATTGAGTAAACTTTTCACTCACTGGCTTACATCAAGCTGGTATTTTGTTAAGTGAGGTGGAAAGCTGAATTAGGTAAGAGCAGGAAGCTAAACTGGTGGTTTTATGTTGCAACCAAAGCTAAGGAGAGAACCAAAAGTCGCAAGGCAGCTTTGGCAAAAACAAATCAGAACCTGAAAACCTCCTCTGATTTAATGACCTGCAGGGTTTCATTTTTTTTTTAACGGAGAGATTAGGAAAGTGAATAAATGATGAATCCTACTAGAGAATGTTTCAGTCTCTGTGTTTGAACATTGTTTCATGCAGGGAAGAGCACAGGCATTGGAACCTAGTCTTTCATCAAGGCTCCTTCGTGTACTGGTTTTGTAAACTAAGGCAACTTTCTCAACTTCTCTGAGTCTCAATTTCTTTAACTTAAAACGTGGATAATAATAGATACATCACACAGTCTACAGTTGTAAGAAATAATGTTACTCAGTGCCACATAGTTGAGTATCTCAAATTTTACATACAGCTTATGTCTTTTCAGTGCAATGGAAGGTACAAATGGAGATGTTATGAATTGATATTCAAGGAGGATTTGTTAGTTTAAAAAAGAAACTTGCTAGAAATCATTTCATACAGTAAATAGTTCTGCTAAAATGTGGCCAGTGGTTTATTGTTCAAGTTTAGATTTTTATAAATAACATATTTTTTTAACGAGAACACACACCAACTTTCCAGACATGATTTACTGTACACAAATGTTGTCCTGAGGCCTGCTGCATTAGAGACAGCTTGACCAGGTTACTGCTTCTACAGGACCCAATCATCTTTCAAGAAAGTTGCAATAAATGGCTCCTCCAAAAACAGAATGATTTGCTCTAATGTTGGAGTGGGAGAATATAGCATTATCTTTGTTTTTTCTTCAAAAAGACTTGGAAAATCCCAAATCTGTGATACTTTTTCTGAACACCTTTCTACCCTCAATAAATTGCTCCTTTCTCTATATTCCTATAGTACTTTGTTCATATCACAATCTCTAGCTGTGAGAACACATCTAGTGTTTTTAAGTACTTGTTACATGCCAGATACTGTTCACATGCTTGATACATAATGCTTGATACATGCTTATCTTTTTATACCTAAGACATAGGTGCTATTATTATCCTCATTTTATAGATGATAAAACTAAGGCACAAAGGAGCTAAGCCACTTGCATAAGGTTCTACTCTGGATAGAGTTATAGCCTGAACATCTGGTTTGTTTCTGCACTCTGTGTTTCCTCCTTGGATTATGTATTTGGGAATCAATCCATTGCAACCATTCAGGTTATTTTGTGAGATCTTATGGTTAGAGCAAAATTTGGAAGTAGTGATCCTAACACTGCAGAAATAATCATTAAGAGAAACAGACTGTGGCCAGAGAAAATGTTTTTCCCTTTCAAGAGTTTTCTGAAGGCTACACTGGAATGAGAACAGAAGTCTAGAATGCCAATATGCTGATAAATTGCTTACCAATGCTGAACAAATTTGTCAACAATTGCATCTCCATATGTTAGACAAAAAAGAAAGCAAAATCATCTAACATTGCCTATTTATGATTTAAAAAAAAAAAAAAAAAACTGGAAAGGGAGTAGGTGCTCCCATCCCACTTTGTTACAGTAACATAAGGTCCCTTGGGGTTCAGTTCCTGCATACTTTTCCAGTTTTGCATGTTTCCTCCTTCCTTTCACATTCCACACTCCTGTCATACTGAAATGGACTTATTTGCCTGAAAATGCTCCAGTCTCTATCCCCTGCAGTTCACAGTACCTTCTGTTTCCTCTGTAGAAGCCCACCACATCACTGAGTAATTCTTGTTTGTCTTTCAGATGATTTGTTAAACAGTACTGTAGAGGAACCCTTCCCTGACTCCCTTGCCCAGGGTTGAGGCTTTGCCTCTTGCTCCCATTACATCTCCTGCTGCCCTCATCAAAAAAGTTACCACCTGAACTGGGTTCGCCTGGATAGTCAGTTGCTTGTCTTTGTTGCTCAACAGTGAGCTCCATGAAGACCGGGAGTGTAGCTGTTCAGTTCCCATAAATTTCCTAATGCCCAGTCTTCTGCCTGCAGGCTGTAGGTTTAAGAACACAAACTTGGGAGCTGGAATCTCAGCTCCACCACTTACTAGCCACAAAACTTTGGGCAATATATTTATATTCCCTGAGCTTCACCTTTTTGTTTATATGTTAGAAATAACATATACCTTATAAGCTTGTGGTTAGGATCAAATAACACAACTAACCTAGACAATACAATTTAAAGTGCAACAATGGTGCCTGGCACAGGGTAAACTGTACATTGCTGCTTTTATTAGTAATAGATGCTGTGACTGTAGGCTTCCCATGAAAGCCTATCAACTCACTTCAGATAGTTGGAAACAAGGAATAGAACAGATGGTCACTTTGGGCTATTTAATCATTTTAGGAAGATTTGGAAATTGTCATTCTCAGATGTCAGTTTTAATTACTGACCTCAGTTTGATGCTAGAACATAGTGCCCTTCCTGGGTGACATTAAAAGGGATCCACTTGAAACACTGCTACTTCTATTTTTTTTTTTTTTTTTTTTTCTGGCCTGATTGCTTTCTCCCCTGAACTCTGGTTTCAAACATCACATCAGCATTTTCTCTGCTGACAGCATTGCGAGCTCAGGGATACTGCTCCTTGGGGCATTGTTGACTGCTTCTGGTAAACAGTGCTCAGTATGTTTGCTTTAGTTCTGCAAAGAAGCCAGGAAAGAATTGGGATTGAGGCACTGGAGAGTTTCACAGACAGAGGCAGGGGTCGGGTGGGGGGGGGGTGGCTTTTTTTTTTTTTAACCTGTTTGTTTGTTTTTCGAGAACAAGTTGTTTGCCACCCCGTATTAATGTTGTAGAAAGTTTAGTTTTCTTCTCTCTACTTTTCTGGATGACTCTCTTCTCGGCATTACTCTTTTTTATCATCATAGTCACTGATACCCAGGATTCCTTGGAATACCTCCCCTCTGACAATTCTGGCCCCCCTAGCTGCTGACAGAGGTTGGCAGAGGTAGGGCAGGATCTCTCACTGGGACATTGCCACATGTTCCATGCTCACTCCTCCAAACTGACATTATATAATTCCATGCTAATGACGCTGATCTCAACCTCTCTATGCTTTGGTTGTTAGTGTATCTGGTGTTTTTCTCCTAGATTCTCTAATTGCTTTTTTCAGACAGGCTGTCAAATAAAGAAAGAGGAAATAGCATGCACCAGGGATAAGAAATGAAGACCCACTCAGATTCTATTTTAATATTTTCACATGCCCTGGAGCAAATCACTCTATGTCTTAGATCAGGTGTCCCCAGACTGCGGCCCCCTGAGGCCATTTATCCGGCCCCCCGCATCACTTCATGAAGGGGCACCTCTTTCATTGGTGGTCAGTGAGAGGAACACAGTATGTGGCGGCCCTCCAACGGTCTGAGGGACAGTGAACTGGCCCCCTGTGTAAAAAGTTTGGGGACGCCTGTCTTAGATTCTTAGCTTCCTAATCTATAAAATCAGCAAATTGAAATAAATTGTTCCTGGAAAATTGCTTTGAAAATGTAAAATTAATGGTAAAAATTTAAGGCTTTTTAAAGACTTGAGGTAGATATTCAAAGACAGGAGAACTTCTTGAATTACCTTCATTATCCTATCAGCATCTCTCAGGAACTGGGTCAATGTCATGGTGCCTAATATGGCCAGCCGAGTCAGACGATGCCAGTCACTGCTTAACTGAGTCCTCCAGGGCCTGGAATAAGATGGCAGAACACCTACAGTGGGTTTTTTTCAATTTTTTCTGCTAAAGTGACTCCAACAGATAGCTTACTTCAGAGTCAGGGTATAGATCAAATTAGCATGCTGCAAGGCTGGAAATCTGTTCATGTCTCATATTTTATCTTTAAGTCATAAAAATCTTAGGTTTTACTATAAGCTATTTTTTGAATGAAAATAGTTCATTCAAACATGCAATGAAATTGATAATCCAAGAACATGCACTGAGTTGGGTGTCCTGAGTACCCACCTAGGTTGTGTGCTCCCCAATTTAAGAAACATAGATTTATCAACGATATGAATTCATGGAGTGCACTCTCTGTCAGGCACTGTTCCAAGTGCTTTGCAAAAAGGAATGTGCATAGATCATAGGAAGTTCTAAAGCTGATGAAGTAGAAAAGCAGCGAATATTGTTTCAACAATGTCTCCCTTATAATCTGTGAAGTAGGAAGGAGAAAAATACTGTAACTTACAAGTTTAATGTAAGAACTGGACAAGATGCTATGCAGGAAAATATGCACTGGCAACACTATACATGATAGCTATTCATGTTACTAATGCTAACCTCAACCAGGACATCTAGAACCTCAGAACAGACAGAGGCTATGATTGAATTCTGACAGTTTGCTAAGGGATTTGGCGTTGGAAATATCCTCATGAACTCAAACATTTCTTCGAACAGTTCAGGAAGCTTATGGAAATGCTATAGTCCTGGGAGAAAAAGGCCCATATTGGACAAAAATTAAAACATATCTGTGCTGAACTGTCCATATTTTTTTCCAAATTAAGGTTGGATAGAACAGGCAGTAGGACTATATCATTGAATCCATTAACTTTCAAGTGTGTTCTTTATGTCCATTATCAAAGGTTTTTTGAAAGCAAATACATGCCACTATCCAAGAAGAGAATTCCACCCCAAAATGATGACTTAATGAGGATTTTTATTCTTCCCCTCTCTGAATATGACCTTTTCCTCTGTCACCAAAACCACAATCATTAGTCTCACTTTTTAATGATTATCTTTATCTATAACGCTGATTTTGAATTCAGACATGAAACTTGCATATTTAATATAAAAATGTAATATAATATAACCATTTAAAAGACAGACAGTGAGAGAAGAAACTATTGATAAATGTGTATTAAAAGAAAGATTACTTCCAAAGACATAATTTGATTTCCTCTCAAGGAGATCCAATTTCTGAAATCTGAAAAGACTAGGAAGCACTCAGTTGTGTTTCATTCATCTTTATGTTTGTAGTCACATTATTGGCCAGAGAACTGGCATAGTAATAAAGACCACCTGGGTTGAATTTGTACTTTTGATCTTGTGCCATTTGAATTTATTTTCTTTATTATTTGGAATAGATCTGATTCAGGGACAGGATTTGTTTAAAGGAATATAAGTGTAGCAAATGGAGGGGCGGATAATCTCAGACCGCCAGAGCCCCAAAGCCTTCCCTTACCCTGGAAGTAATAAATTTCCATCCTTTATAGACTATTAAAATTTCCATCTTAATAGTCTCTGTAAGTGTATATTGTGACTAATGAATATCATTTAATTATTTTTTAAATCACTCTACTATATTTTATAAATATATATACACACACATAGTTTTACAGTTTTAATTGCAGTTTAAGTTATATCTAAAATTGTCATTCTGTTAAAATACTACAGCTATCCCAATAACTCAAGTATTGTCCATATATTTTTGTTTTTCTTCTTTGAGAACAGACTTAATAGTCTACCTGAAAATCATACAATTAATTAACCCTGCAAATCTAATTTAGTTTGGTACATTTTCAAACATGCTTGTAGGCAAACAAACAGATAAGTATGGAAAGCCAATGAATCCCTTGCTTATTCTCCCCCTTGGCTTCTTTGGGTGACTCTGTGGCACTCTCAGGTCATAGGGGGCAGCTTGAAGTCCCTATAGAAAAAACAGGCCATAAATTTTGAAATGGTAGAATTCGTTTGAGAAAACTTACAATTTCTCCTTGATTACTTACTTTGCTCCCTAAACTCTATTGTGTATTATCATCCCCCAATTTTCTTTGATAAAATATTTTCATACAAATATTGTACAACAAACACCTATATAGCCTCCACCTACATTCAATGAGAATTAAATATTTTGTTCCTTTGAGTCATTTAAAAGTAAATTACAAATATCACACTTCTCCTTAAATATATCTCCCTGAATTACCTGTGACTAAAGGTATTATTCAAAATATATTACCATTATCACACATAAGACAATAATTTCATGGTAAAATTTAACATTCAGTTTATGTGTAAACATTGCCAATTGTTTTAGGAATGTCTGTCATGGCTTGTTCTCTCTCCCTCTCGCTCTCACCTTTTCTTAGTGAACCAAAATCCTATCAGTGTTAAGGCATCTCACTTGCTTATAGCTCTTTAATACTTTCAGTATATTAAACAACAGCCCTCACCTGTTTTTCAATATTGACTTGAATAATCCAGGCCAGTTTTGTTATTGATGTCCCACATTCAGGATATGTCTATTTCTTCTTGCTTTTTTTTTTTTTTAATGTTTTTCTAATGTCTTCCTTTTCTGTAAACCAGACATTAAAACTAGAGTCCTGATTTAATTTGGATTAATCACTGAAAACAAGAATACATCATGGGAGATGCTTGCTACATTATATGGTATCACAATAGGAGGCTTAAAAGGTTGTAGGTCAAGGTGTCCCTCCATTGCCAATATCAAATGTGATAACCTAGTTATAATAGTAGCTATCAGATCTCTATGGTAAGGTGTATTTTTCCCTTTGCAATTAGTAAATAATATTTGGGGTCATTTTTTGGCACAATGTGAAAATACTGCTTCTCAAGAAACTTTCAACTAATAGCTCAGCATCCATGTTTGTCTCCTGCTTGAACCAGTCTTAACATTGGAATTTCCAAAATTGTGACATTTAGTTTCTTTCTCAGTGTATTAGTCATCATTCATCTAAAAGGATACTTTTTGCTACATCTCCCCTATCTTTTGAATCACACTGACTCAAATGTTTATTATTCCTGTGTTACTTTTTTTTTTTTTTGAGACAGTGTCTCACTCTGTCACCCAGGCTGGAGTGCAGTGGTACATTCTGGGCTCACTGCAACCTCCGCCTCCTGGGCTCAAACCATCCTCCTACCTCAGCCCCTGCAAGTAGCTGGGACTACAAGCACATGCCACCATGCCTGGCTAATTTTTGTATTTTTAGTAGAGATGGGGTCTCATCATGCCCATGCAAGTGCCAAACTCCTGAGCTCAAGTCATCCACCCACCCTGGCCTCGGAAAGTGCTAGGATTACATGCATGAGCCACCATGTCAGCCCCATCTGTTACAATTGATTATACTGATTATTCACTATGATGCTTAAGTTGTCCCAAATTTGATCAATAGGAGCATGCTTAAGCAAGTTCTTGGGTCTTTTTTTTTACATATCTACATTAATCTTTGAACACTTTCTTGATTTTCAGTATAATTAGAGGTCTCAACTCACATTGTGTTTTTCTATAAACCTGTGGCTTCAAAACGTGTCCACAAATTCTTTGACATTACTGCCATCAAAATGAGGATTCTACTGCCCTTCCTGTAGAATATGAGTTGGTCTTAGTGACTCACTTCTGACAAAGAGAATGCCACAGAAGTGATGCTGTATAACTTCCAAAACTTGATCACAAAATGAGATACAACTGTGAGAGTTATGTCTTGTGAGAGTTATGTCTTGAGAGTTCTGAGCCAACATATAAGAAGCCTTCTTTCTTATCCTGAAACCACCAAGGTGCAGAGACCATATGAAGATAAGGAAAACCCCAGCTCTTGCCACCCCCAGCTATTTGGGTATTCCTAGAATCACTTGCCAGACATACGAATGAGCCTTCGAGTGAGTCCCATTTCCAGGCTATGAGCATTCCCCAATGACATTGAGTGGAGTGGAAATGAATTGATCCTGCCAAGTCCAAACCAAATTACAGATGCATGAGCAATATGAATGCTCTTGTTTTGTAAACCACTCAGTGTTAGAGTGGTTTATTTTCTCTAGTTATCTATAGCAGTAGATAACTAGAATATTTGAAATCAGTCAATTTTCCCAAAAGCTCTTTTTTTTTTTTTTAAGTGGGCAACAGTATTAGAAATAGATCTGGATGCTGATTCATTCATTGATCCTGGGTATTTTGCTTCCAAGCTTTTTCAGTGGGTAGAGTGGGGAAATATATATTTGAAAAATTATGAGCTTATGTTTATATTTTCAATTAAATTTACCATTAAAGGGGCAATTACTTATATTTTATTATCATACATTTTTACAATAAAAATCTTGGTTCATAATAACATTAATGTATTTACCTATTTCCTTCATCCTACAGTGATACAGCCTAATTTTTAAAACTAGTACTACTATTACTAAATCACAACTATTAACATTACTATTAATAATAAATCTGTGTGACTTTAAGATTTCTATGCAATTCTTAATATGTGCTGTTCAAATATTCCCCATTATGTACAGTCATAGTGCGGGGTTCAAAATCAGTTAAACCCTTTCTTTTCTCTTTTTCATTTTTATTTTAGGTTTGTGGGTAGATGGGTTTGTTACATAGGTAAACACGTGTTACAGTGATTTGTTGTACATATTATTTAATATCCAAGTACTAAGCCCAGTACCCAATAGTTATCTTTTCTACTCTTCTCCGTTCTCCAATACTCCACCCTCAAGTAGACCCCAGCTGTTGTTTCCTTCTTCGTACTCATAAGTTCTTATCATTTAGCTCCCACTTGTAAGTGAGGACATGTGGTATTTGTTTTTTTCTTCTTGCATTAGTTTGCAAAGAATAGTAGCTTCTAGCTCCATCCATGTTCCTACAAAAATATGATCTCATTCATTTTTATGGCTGCATAGTATTCCACGGTGTATATGTACCACATTTTCTTTTTCCAATCTGTCACTGATAGGCATTTAGGTTGATGCCACGTCTTTGGTATTGTAGATAACACATGCTTTGCTCTAAGTGATTATATTATCAATTTTATATAAACTGAAGTCCTTTGGTTTAATTTTAGGGTTCGTTTTTCTTTCTTTTAGTTTGAAGTTTATAAACATTTACATGGTTCAAAACCCATAAGTACATAAAATGGTAAATTCAACTCACTGGTCCTTCTGGTCTCTTTTTAGTAAATGTGTTTATTAGTTTCTCATTTGTCTTTCCTATAAATATGTATGATTATTTCCTCTTCTTTCTTATACAAAATAACAATAATATTGTTTCCTTCACTTTATAAAATAAGTAAGAATCCTCTTTATATCAGCTCCTGGAGTAGCTGTTTCTCATTCTTGTTAAAGGTTGTATAGTATGCAATCACACTTTGAGCTACATTTTTTTAAATTTAATCAATTATCTTGATGCATATTTATTACCAATTTCTTTACATTACAAAGAATTCACCAATAAAAAACCTTGTCATGTTTTCTGTGGTAATTGTTTTGTCTTGTTTTTATGCAGGTTTATCTACAAGGTTTATCTGAAGAAGTGGAATTTAGTCATTTAAGAGTAAAGGCATGTGCAACTGCATAAAAGAGGGCCACATTTCCCTCTTTAGTAATTGTACTGTTTTGAATTTCTACAAGCAAAGTATGAGAGTACCTGTTTCTCCACAGCTGTACCAATGGAGTGTTTGCTTTATGAGTAAAGGCATAAGCAATTGTGTAAGATAGAGCCACATTTGCCTCTTTAGTGATTATACTATTTTGGATTTCTACAAGCAAAGTGTGAGAGTATCTGTTTCTCCACAGCCGTGCCAATGGAGTGTTGGTTTTATCAATCTTATTTTTGACTTTTGTCAATCTGATGATATCTCATTGTGTAGTTTTAATTTTTCTTTTAAGAAATGTTTGATTTTTAAATATATTTTAAAGCTATTTGCCTTTCTTACTTTCTGTGAACTATTGATTTATATCTTCTATCCATTCTTCTGTCAGGTTTAGTCTCTTCCTTCTCTTCCTTCTTAACTTTTAACAGTTCTTTTTGAGAGTTATGGACACTGTGCAATATAAATTGAATACATTTTCTTTTAATTTATGTTTTTTGGCCATGAAATTTTATTTAATAAAGTTTACCATTCTTCTTGTTGCGTCTGGATTTTGAATCATTATTGGAAATATTCACAAGTTTATACATTCACTTATGTTTTCGTCTAGTAGTTTTAATCGTCATTTTTTAACTTTCAGATCTCTGATCCACTTGGAGTTTGATATATAGTGTGATGTTTTTACTCAGATGGTGACCCTGTTGTCCTAGTACCATTTATTCAAGGTCCAACCTTTTCTCCAATGATATTTGGTACTACATTTATCATAGAGCAAATTTTTACAGGTAGTTGTTACTCTTTCTGGAACTTGTGTTCTAGTCCATTGGTTCATTTTTCTAATCATTGACAAATAAATATCACACTAGTTTTTATAGACTAGACTTTCTAGTGTGTGGTACTAGTTCACTGGAACTCTTTGTTCAAGGTTATATCCCTAGCTATTCTGACACACTTATTTTTCCAAATAAACTTTAGAATCAGTTTGTCTAGAAAGAAAAAAGAACAGTGCTTTACTGGGTTCATGCTAAATTTATATATCAGTTTAAGATGAATGTATATTTTTATAATCCTGAGTAAGTCCTAAGAATAATAATTTTCTAAGTTTCTAATTCTACTTTTGTGCCTCTCAGGAGTAGCTAAAGTTTTACTCCCATAAACTTTGCATACACATATTGTTGAGTTTATTCCTAAGTGTTTTACCTTTGTTGACTATACTATTATACTAAACTATAGTACAATATTACTATATATTACCATTATTAATGTGGGCATATATATATATTCTTAATACATAGTTATTAAAACAGTATCAGTATTAAAAATACCAATAACCTAAGAGAAAAATGACCAAAATACATAATTATATGAGTCATATGTAGAAAAAACTGAACTGTGTCTAAGCATACAACAAAGTAACAATAATAATTATTGTAAGCAGTCATGATCCTCCAAGTTGCATACGTTGTGGCAGGTACTGGCTTAAATGCTTTACTTGTATTAATTTATTTAACTTTAAAGAAATGTTTTGGGCTTCATATTATCATCATCCTCATTTACCTATAAATCCCATTCACCCTAAATCTAATGATTATAGATAAAATAAGATTATTCAAACTGCCTAATCAATTTTAAAGCTAAAATACTATTTTCATCAATCATATTGGCAAACATAGAAAGTCTAATAGTACACAATGTTGCCATGAGGAATTATAGTTTCATAAATTTGGGGGAAAAGTATTCATTGCTGCAATCTCTTAACAGCATCTAGCAACTTAATAAATGCATTTATAATTTTAAATCATGGGAATTTCTGATATTAATTTCTTATATAGTATTACATGTGCACAAATATGAAAATATAAAGATTTGGGCTGGGCGCGGTGGCTCACGCCTGTAATTCAGCACTTTGGGAGGCCGAGGCGGGTGGATCACGAGGTCAAGAGATCGAGACCATCCTGGTCAACATGGTGAATCCCCGTCTCTACTAAAAATATAAAAATTAGCTAGGCATGGTGGCACATGCCTGTAGTCCCAGCTACTCAGGAGGCTGAGGCAGGAGAATTGCTTGAACCAGGAGGCAGAGGTTGCAGTGAGCCGAGATCGCACCATTGCACTCCAGCCTGGCTAACAAGAGTGAAACTCCATCCCAAAAAAAAAAAAAAAAGATTTGTAAATTTATTCCTTATTTATTTTATAGAGACAGGTCTTACTATATTGCCCAGGGTGGTCTCAAACTGTCAAACTCCTCAAGCAATCCTCTCACCTTGGTCTCTCAAACTGCTGGGATTACAAACATGAGCTACTGGGCCTGGCCAGCCCTCTTATCCAGCTTTGACTCCAAACACTGTCTATCCTAATCCCATTCTAGCCTTCTTACATTAATTCCTTTAAAAAGAGGGTTTTCCTCTGTCATCCAGGTTAAAGTACAATGGTGCAATCACTGCTCACTGCAGCCTCAAACTCCTGGAATCAGTTTCAAGTGATCGTCCCACCTCAGCATCTTAAGTAGCTAGGACTACAGTTGTGTACCACCATGACTGGCTAAATTTTAATTTTTTTGTAGAGATAGGGTCTTGTTTTGTTGTCCAGGATGGTCTGGCACTCCTGGCCTCAATGATACTCCCACCTCCGCCTCCCAAAGTGTTGGAATTAGAGGTGTGAGCCAACACACATGGGCTGATTCCTTTAATAGCTTTTTTTTTCTTAGAGGCAAAAACTAGAATAATATACACGCCCATCAGTAGGAGCTTGGCTAAATAAAATATGTTACATGCAGCCAGTGAAACAACTTGGTAGCCAGTATTGAGCATGAAGTTTATGCCTATATTCTAATTATGGAAATAATGTCAAGATATTGAAGGATAAAGGCAAGGTTCAGAATTGTGGGAATAGTTTTCTCTTCTTTGGATGGTTAAAATAGTTAATGTGTTTGAATATTCATGTAGAGTTTCTGGAAGGTATGTAAGAAACTCAACAGCATTTTTCTCTGGAGAAGGAACTGAAGGTTGGAGGTGAGAGAGACATTTGCTTTTCATTATGCAGTGAAATTTTTGCCATATGCAAGTATTACCTTTGAAATTTATAAAGAAAATACTAGAGAGAAAGAGATTTAAAATAAAACCAATCTCAGGACAGGCATCAAGTCTGCCATGGTGGCTGTGCTGAAGGGAACTATGCCCTCTGCAATGTTGTTCTGTTTGTGAATTAAAGTTTGACAGATAATGATACCCTCGCACCTTAAATTCAGGGGCTTTCTACTAACCTCTGACTCATGGGAATTTTTCTTAAACTGATCAAGAGTATAACAAGTATATCTAATGTATGGTTTCACTTGGTAGAGAAATTTCATGTTGTGACAAGTCTGAGAGTGAACCCTTACAATTGAAGCTGCAGGAGTACTGTCTATAAATTGGAGAAATGCCTTGAAGTTAAGGTTTCTTTTGCAAACTGGGAAGCCTCTCAGTAGGTGGATTTCCACTAGCATTAGGTTCACCTGCAAAAGCTCTCTGCCCAATGTAAAATCCACATATCAAGCAGTTTTCAAACAGCATCCTTAGGGACCAAGCTTGTTAAAATTGTTCTTCCCTAAACAAATGTGTATTTGAAGAACTAGGAAGATATTCATTCCACAGTTACCTTTTGGCCCCAGGGAAGAATCATAGCATCTCCAGTTAAATTATGACCAACCTGAGGGACATATTAGCCAATGCTGGCAGGGGCCAGTCCTGGGCCCAGTGCTGCTGCCTAATGTCCCCTGCAAGAGGACAGGCTCATCAAAAGTACAGATGGTATCAAGCAGTCAGGGAGGAAACAATGTTTTGGAAACAAGAACAGAATTCGAATTGTTAGTAAATTGGAAAGGTGAAGAAGAAAACAAATGGAAGTAAAATCTGAGAAGAACTTAAAATGTGGAAAATTAATAGCCAAACTCTAGCTAAATAACTGTTTATGATGGTCAGTGGTTAGCCAGAAATTCCATTCTGTGAATCACACACAGTAGATGAAAATCATTCATTTATTCTAAGCTTGTCAGGCATTATTTTGAGGTCTCTTTTTATTTGGGGGTCCTAATGTCTGCTTGGAAGAATATTTAAAAATCAGATACGGTGATGTGACTGACAAATATGACCTAAAAGGAACTGTATGAGCAGAAAATACCATGTACATAGATTTGAAAGTAGCATTATGCAGATAATTTCAGGAAAGGGTCCTTAACCTTACAATAATTGAAAAGTCTGCAATGAAGGTTCATGCCAGGGCACCACTGTGTTTTAATGGGAATAAGTTAAGCCTCCTAGCAACCTCCATGCTTTTTTTTTTTTTTTTGAGATGGAGCCTTTCTTTGTCTTCCAGACTGGAGTACAGTGACACAATTTCAGTTCACTGCAACCTCCACCTCCCATGTTCAAATGATTCTCAAGCCTCAGCTTCCCAAGTAGCTGGAACTACAGGTGCACACCACCATGCCCCGGGCAATTTATTTATTTATTTATTTATTTATTATTATTTTTTTTAGTAGAGAGGGGGTTTCACTATGTTGGCCAGGCTGGTCTCAAAATCCTGACCTCAAGTGATCCACATGGCTCAGCCTCCCAAAGTACTGGGATTACAGGTGTGAGCCACCACAGCTGGCCCTCCACACTAATTTACATTAGGAGTGGTTTGAGGAGATGATTGATTTTGTCCTATAGACTGTCATGAAGCCCTTTATTTCTTGCTTATAATACACACTGAAATTTTACGTAAATAATTGATTTCTTCCACAAATATTTACTGAGCACTGACTGAGTGGCAAGCACTATCCTAGGCACTTGGTGTTCATATTCCCTGTGAATTCTGCTTTCAAACTTGACAGTTCTTGTAGAATTCATCTCTTCCTTAGAGCAATGTGTCTTACATAGCTAGTAAAAAGCCACCTTGCACTCTCAAGTTTGCCTGGAGATCTCTTTGTCCAAATCCAAAAGACTATTAGTTTTATTTTCCATCTTCCAAGTTACCACAGTGACTATTATCTCAAATATTTAACAACTACCTAATAATGGCTCCAATTATTCCAGTTTCCTTGACATTTTTTTCAGGTTTCTGCCCATTTCCAGAGTTGAAAGCAATGACACATATTTTATATTTCTGTTAAGGCAACAGCTTATTCCTGGCATTCAATTTCTACATAAGTTAGTCACTGCCACCAAAATGTCACATGACAAACAATGACAAAACACAGTGGCTTAGAACAGTAAGCAAATGCTCATGAACTTGTGGGTCAGTTGAGCAGGTCTTGACCAAGCTCATGCATGGCTATGGTCATCTGCAGGTCAGCTAGGCAGCTTTGCTGACTGAGAACAGACTCCATCGGGATACCCAGAGTGACTTGACTCTACATCGCGTATCTTAATTCTCCAGCAAAATAAGATAGTCCAAGCTCACACTTAAGGCAGTTATGCAGAAGCAACAGGACAAGTGAAAATAGGTAAGATTTCTCCGCTTGCCTCACATTTGTCCAAGCAACACATGGCTGAGCTCAAAATCAAAGAGAACTTTTCTCCACCTCTAGATGAGAACGGTAGCAAAGCCACATGTGAAGGACATGGGGATAGGGGAGTGTACATAACTAGGGGTATTAACATAGAAAATCTACCAAAAATTATCTTCATAATCCATATCAAAGATAATGAGTTCTTCGTGGGAGTGTGAGTATTGAGAAGTAGTCCAATTCTGGTAATTTATGGAGTTTTAGGATCATAAAATAATCTGACTGACCAGATGTAGAGTATGAAAGAATGAGAGAAATAAAGGTTAACAAAAGTTTGATATGAGTGTGTGGAAGGAAAAACTTGGTTTTAACAGAGGTGAAAAAAAACCACAAAAAGCAGGTGTGAAGGTGGACCTTCATTTTGGATATTGTTTCAGAGAAGACATTTGCAAAACAAACCACCTCAAAAGTCAGTGGCTTATAACTATCATCACACTGACATTGTGCAAGAATCTGTGGTTTGGGCAGGGTTTAGAGCAGGCGTCCCCAAACTATGGCCCGCGGGCCGCATGTGGCCCCCTGAGGCCATTTATCCAGCCCCCGGCCACACTTCAGGAAGGGGCACCTCTTTCATTGGTGGTCAGTGATAGGAGCACAGTATGTGGCGGACCACCAACGGTCTGAGGGACAGTGAACTGGCCCCCTGTGTAAAACGTTTGGGGATGCCTGGTTTAGAGGGACTATCATATCTCTGTCACATTTAGCATCACCTAGAATGGTTTGAAGGCAGGAAGCTGGAGTCACCTAAGGCTTGCTCACAGGTCTGGCAGTTGATGCTGGAAAGTCACAAACCACTCTAAAACTTTGTGTGTCTCACCACACAGTCTCTAAAGTGTGGCAGCTTCAATTTTGGCCAGACATCTTTCATGTCAACTCAGGACTCCTACGACAAAGAAAGAGACTGCCAGGCAAAAGTGCATTAAGCTTATTACCTTTTCTATTCATTATTTCCACTGCAATATATTCTTTAGAAGTGAGTCACTAAGTTTGGTCTACTTTAAAGGAAAGGGATTTCCACCCTGGGGAAATGAGTGTCAGTACCTGTGTGACACCTTTTCAAACCCCAACAAAAGTGGTCATCAACAAGATGCCCATGACACTTCCAAGGAGAGGTGGTAAGGAGCAGCTCCTATTTACTAGCTTAGAACTCAGAGCAGAGATCTAAGCTGCTAACATAAATTTCAAAGCAAGATAAGAGATTCATAAACCAAGTTGTAGAATACTCCAAAACTTAAAATTTGGAGAGATAAGGCAGAAGCAACAAAGATAAGAGAGAGCTTAAAAAAAAAAAAAGGCAAGAAACCAGAAAGTATGATTTTCTGTAATAAATTTCCAAATAAAACATAAGCCATATGAAGGCAGGAATTGTGTTATCTATCCCTTTGCGAATTTCCAGTACAGTATCTATAGAAACTGAAAACAAATGGTTTTCTTAATGAATAATTGTTGAACTGTAGGAAGATAGGGTAGGGCTTCAGCAACTTGCAGGATGGAGAACAGAAAAGCCTAGAGAAGAAGCTGGTAGCAAGGAGTCCAATTCTTGGCATATACATAAAGCAGATGGAAATGCATTTCTGGAATTCCTTAGTAAGTTTGGTTCAACTGGCATATCATGGAGACAGTATCTGATGTATTGCAAGAAAGTAAATCCTCCAAAGAAGGAAGGACACAGAGAAAAAAGAAATCTGTCACAGAATCTTGAGAAATGCAGCTTCTTAGCATGGTCCTCCAAACTCCAAACAATCTGATTTTTGTTTAGCTTTCTAGCTTTACCTTATATTTCTCCTCAACCTTTTGGGTTCTGTGCTCTGGGTATAATGATACCCTTTCCTTTCAAAATGACCTTGTTGGTCTTTTGCATAAGCAAGCATTAGAATCCTTTAACAAATCATTGAAAGAATAATAATCACTATTTGGAATGGTATGCTGCATTTGTTTAGTCAGTGGCTTCCTCTAACCCTGCTACTTGGTCTAGGAGCAGGAGTAAAAGGACAGCAAGGGGATCTAGCATAGCAAGCCCAATAGGTTAAAGAATAGGCAGAATCTAAATAGAAATCAGGAGGAGAACATTTATTGAGCATCTACAACATGTGCATTATATATTACATTATTTAATTCTCACTGCAACCATGTGAAATTGGTATTAACCCTGTTTTACAGAATAGGAAACAGAGGGTAAGTAATTTATCATATGACACACAACTACTGGTGTGGTCAGATCCAGTGCTCTCAAGTAACGAATATCATAGGAGTGGGAACTCACTCATGGAAAGACTAGGGTTCTTGGTTAGGAAATACAGCTATTGGAAATTAGCATTCAAAGCAGGAATTTGTTATTAAAGTTATAGGTCCAATCTTTGGGGTCTTGGAGTTCAAGCTAGAATCACAAGTTCCTAGGAAAGTAACACGGCAGGCACTATACATTTGAGCAAATGAAATCATAGTTGATGTTTCCAATAGAATTACAGTATCTGCATGGTTCCTTTTGAATAGCATCTATTGACAGAATTTGCATATCATATGTTTGTGATAATTAGCCATTTTGAAAGAGAGCGTTGGTGGAGATAATTACAGAACCGTGCATATATTTATAGTTCCCTATACAATCATAGGTGAGCAGAATACTTCACTCTTCAATTAATGACTGTTTAAAATAATAGCCTGAACCACTGGATCGACTCTCTTATTGGGATAATATAGCTTTGCAAAATAACTGCAGGAGTGCCGAGAAATGTTCTTGGAAACCATGCCATAATGTCTAATAGTGGGAAACTTGTCCACAATAATGTGACCTGGGGTTAATAGGCAGAAGCAGGGGAAGTCTTCTCTTTTAATAGAGGGTTCTAGTAATCAAAAACTATTTGTAGAGAATTGTGCTATGTATTAGATGTTATGGGAGATACAAAGATAAAAAAGTAGTTTTGTGTCTTCAAAAAGCATACCACACATATCTGACAATCCCAGGTAGCAAACTCAATTGTGTAGGAAACTTATAATTAAAAAGGTAATAATTGCCCACTCCAACCTCCCAAAATAGGGAGAAATCGCTATGGATTTGGGGTAATTTGGGAAGAAGTCTTAAAGACTGAGAAGAGATAAACTTCCAGAGGAAAGAAGGTGTGTTGTGCATTCAGGGCATGGTAAGTGCACAGGTCTGGGTCAAAGGATTCAGACTGGACTGCAACAGAACTTGAGACTTTAGTGGAAGATTGTGTCTTGGTTTAGAGTTTAGATTCAATCCACTGAAGAAATTTATGCACTATGACATAATAAAATATTTTAGGAAGGTTTTTCTTTGGGGGGCTGGGGGAGTATATGCAAAGTAGTTTGCTCCTTCTAACATTTTTTCCTGACCCCCTTCCAATCAAGACAGATATGTAACTGCCATCTGTGTTCCACTGAAATGATCTTCCCTGCTTCTAAGACTCTTCGTAATCAATTTACTAAGTAAGTCATATTTAGTACATTATGGAATTATCAACCTCCCTATTCAGTTTCAATTTTAAATCAAATTCATTTGTATATAGCTAAACTGTCCCATCTACTGTTTTTACATTTTCTTATCTGAAAAACAAGAGAGAATACACATTCTTTGGAAAAATGCTATTCTATTATAAAATTAAAAACAAAAACTTTTATAGGCCAAGTGACTCAAAACAAAGTGATTTTAGAACATCAGAAACCAGTTCCAGCCATCTGCCTATCCAGGGTGAGTATCTATGAATAATGATTTTCTTTTACAGCAAAGTATTATTTAAACTGAATCTCAAGAAACTGAGATCAACCAATGACTAATTTATTAATGGAAACATGTACATAAAATACATGGGCAGTATCTAGCTCATGGTGACGGACTACTGACACCACTCTGACCACAGAAATTAGCCTCAGCTAGGCAAGCAGTTCATCAGCTGGGAGGATCCAGGAAGTTCCTAGACAATCTTCCAACCTTTCCATTCATGAGATGCTCCTAAGAAATGGCCAGGATTATAGCAATCTTGAATCAGCATACACAGACACACACAGACACACAGACACACACACACACACACACACACACACACACACACATCACATGTACACACAGGAGAATGAGGAAGCTGGGACAATTTTATAGCACTTTGGCCAACAACAGATCATTTTCTGGTGATGTGCTCTGCTTCCAGATTTTGTAAGTCCTGTTAAGCATGTGCATTTGAGCCTGAAAAGAAAATGGGATAACCAGAAGGACCACAAAGTGAAGGTTGAAGCAGAATGCAGTGAATTTTGGTTTCCACAGTCATAGGGATGCTAAGACCTAAAGGTTACTTGGGGTAGTGGGGATGACTAGGGGTGGTATTACTTATTATATCTGAAATTTTGAAAATTTTTAGCTGTGGATACCTCAGGGAACTAAAGGCAGGAAGGAGTTAACCAGAGAACATGTTAACTTTTAAACAGAAAGGGATATGATTTTATGGGCCTAAAGGACAATGATTTGCCTAAATTATTTCAGAACAGAAATAGAACAGAAACCAAAATACAACTCTCAGTTGCTGGCTAAGAAGTTTTTCTGGCCTCAGCCTATTAGTTACATCAGCCTTTATTTAGGACCTATTTGTCTTTGCATAATGCCTGTAGTATGAAAGACGCTCAGTGAATGGTGGTTTCAATTCCAATCACCATTCATAGCATCTTTCATATTGTAGGCATTATGCAAAGCACTTTACATGCATGAGGTCATTTAATATTGATACTATCCCCGTGGTACGGTGAATATTGTGTCCATATAAAAAACAAAGCTTAGTGAGGTAAAGTTAGTGCTTTCCAAATGTATATCCCGGAACACCCCAAATGCATATCTAAATGTATGGCTTACTGTTAGAATTACCCAGAGTTGTTTAAAATATGTATATTTTTATCTACTTCATATTTAGAGCACATATAGTAGAGATTATGATCTTTGGCTTAAAACAAATGGATAGGGAAAATGTGGTACATATACACCATGGAATATTACTCAGCCATCAAAAACGATGAGTTCACGTCCTTTGTAGGGACATGGATGAACCTGGAAACCATCATTCTCAGCAAACTGACACAAGAGCAGAAAATCGAACACCGTATATTCTCACTCATAGGCGGGTGTTGAACAATGAGAACACATGGACACAAGGGAGGGGAGCACTACACACTGGGGTCCGTTGGGGGGAAATGGGGGAGGGGCGGGGAGGTGGGGAAGTGGGAAGAGATAGCATGGGGAGAAATGACAGATACAGGTGAGGGGACGGAAGGCAGCAAACCACACTGCCATGTGTGTACCTATGCAACAATCTTGCATGTTCATCACATGTACCCCAAAACCTAAAATGCAATAAAAAAAAAATTTTTATTTTCCAAAAGATTCAGACAGGTAGGATTCATGGACCCCATGTTAGGTTACTTTCACAAGTAGTAAATCATCAAGCACAGTTAGTAAGCCCCCAATACAGGTCTTTCTGACTTGAAAACCTATGCTCTATTTCTAAGGTACATGTTTTTCTTCATTACCTGATACATTCTCAGGATACTGTCACAGGCCTCTTGGACTGTAGATATGTTACCTTTTCTCACTTTGGACCTTTTGTCTTCACCTGGATAACCTGATCTCAGGAGAGCTCTATCTTCAGCATTCACTGGAGGTATATAGTAGCAGCCTATTTACCCAGAGGCCCAGTTCCCCCAAGTGATTCTGAATGACTCCATGTAGATGATCATAGGGAGATACTGACTCATTTAAATCACCAGTAAATGAATAAATAAAATAACAGGGGAAGGAAAGAGAGAATCCCATTTGTGAAATTTGTTTGAGAATAAAGAAAACATCTGAAATGAATATGAGCCTAGGATTCGCAACTTTCCTGTTTCTGCTGACATTTTGGATAACGTATGCACCGATAACTAGGGAGAAGCAGAAGCTGGGACAAGAGACTGAGAGACACCGTGTGGTCCAGCCTCATGGTATGCATTACTCTTGGGAAGTCTCTTACAGGTGGCTCCATAGGACTCTCCATTGAGTCTCAAAGGGCACTGCCTCTTCATGGCGGGGAATTGATAGGTACCTGACAATGACTTTTGACCAAGCTTCACAAAACCATCAACAAAGGAGAAAGCAGTAAGATCCAAAAGGACAAGACCAGAGAAGGTGCTGGAAAGGAGGCTGAGGTGGGTGATTCACTAGGTGATTCACTTCAAGCCAGAAGTTCAAGAACAGCCTGGCCAACATAGAGAAACCCTACATCTACTAAAAATACAAAAAATTAGCCAGGTGCGGTGACACACACCTGTAAGGCTAGTTACTTGGGAGGCTGAGGCATGAGAATCATTGAATCCCGGAGGCAGATGTTGCAGTGAGCTGGGATTGCACCACTTCACTCCAGTCCATGCAACACAGTGAGGCTCTGTCTCAAAAAAGCAGTTTGCTTAGAAACATGGATAAGAAACCCAGAAAGTTGCAGAGAGGAAATGGTGTCTGTAGGTCATGGATAGCAGGTAGATGCAGTTGAATTGTAAAAAGTATAAGAGCTCAAAAGAACTGCAATCCTCTGAAAGCACGATATTATATCTTCCTCATCTAACAACCTCAAATGCTTCATCTTTCATTGTCTCTCTCACCAACATGCCTTTTATTATGGCATTTCTTCTAGTATTTCCTAAGAATTTTAGCATTTGGAAGACCCATTCTATTGCATATTTTTATAAATAAGTCTGAAGTCCTAAAATTACATAATCATTAAAAAAAAAACACTTGTAAAAAGGACTCTTACTGTTCTGTCATCAATTGAGAATAGAAACAAACTGTCTACATAGCAAGCTTATTTCTCCAAAGGCTGTATAAAATTAGGCAGCTAAAAATATATTCAATCTTTTTCAAGCATGTCAAGTGGTTATGTCAGGTTGTTACTTTGAATATGATTGTGATATCAAAAATGAAAGATTAGGATTTCAGGTGGCAAAGAGGCAGTGATAGCCAGGGGTGATTTTATCTATGAAAGACACTATCTATGTGTTAATAGCCTCAAGAGGGAAAAGTGAGGAAGGAAATCCATGTGCAAAAATTTCACTTGATAGAGAAGAGATTCTGTTGTGAATGGAAAGGCCTTCTGAGTTTTAGATGGAAAACCAACATCTCTTTAACCCTGCAAATGTAGAACCAGAGTGTAATTGATTAATTCAACTACTTCAAGCAGTAGACACCCCTAGAAGAGCTTCTAATAAGGCAAATAGAAAGAGGTAGCCACAAAGAGCATAATGTTATACATCTACAGGAATATAATGAATACAAGGGAAATGAAAATGAAGGCACAGAACATGTCAATGATCCAAGTCACCAAATTCAGTCAACATCTGTCCTCCCAGTGGAGAAACAAAAAGGGATCATGATAAATAGGAGAAGACATGCTTGCAAGTCAAAATGCATTGCCTCTTGAGGTTTAAGGGAAACCTTTTCCTTGGGAAAAGATAATTGTATATCTAATACAAAGATTTTCAAAAGTAATAATCCACCTAGCCTATAGCTTTCTGTGCCAGATTCTGGTTTATTTGAGACAAAAAATTTTTGTTGTTGTTGTTGTTTCTTTGTTTTGGTTTGTTTTTGTTGTTGATTCAATTCTTAGAAACAAAATAATAAAGTTACAAAAACTCTAAATGAGGCACTTTGTATTTATTCAGACATGTCAGCCAATAGATTCAATAGCTTACCTATAAGTCAAGATAGGCTACAAAAGGGAAATTTATTAGCTCAAGAATGGACACCTTTGAACTCTGGTACAATTTCTGCCATTAATTTCTGTTGCTGGGTGGCTGGGACAATTCACACAACTCTCTCTCCTTATCTGATAGACTGCAAAGGAAGAATACTTTTCCCAACCCCAACCTTATAACCATATAATAAGACTTAATAAGCTAATGGTTCTTAAGGGATTTCAATAACCTGAAAGAGAGAAGCAATAAAACATATCTTATTATCATCAACATATGCATTGTAGAATAATTATTTTAATGGCTCAATTTTCTCTCATAATAATGAGGACTACAATCTTGGCTAATTTAACCGGGGAGTGTCTTTCATGCTCGAGTTACTATACATGAAAATCAAATAAAAGACGTTTTCCCTCCCTCCCTCCTCCTTTCCTTCCTTCCTTCTTTCCTTCCTTCCCTCCCTCCCTCCCTTCCTCTCTCCCTTTCTTTCCCTCTATCCTTTAGTTGTTACTGTTGCTTTTGTTCTGTGTCCCCCAGGAATGGGGACAGGGCATTTTTGCCTCCTATAGCTTTTTACCTGCTGAACTAACTTTATACCAAACCTTCTCATGTCTTACGGTCTCATGTTTCAGCCCTATGGAGACACTTCCACTGGTTGTGGTTAGTCCCTCCAACAGGCTATAGTGACGCTACCTATTTTCTCTTGCTCCATGTACTGTCTATGCTGACGAACATATCTTCAGAACAGCATCTGCGGAGTTTATTTTTATCCAGCTTGGCTTTGAAGGAAGGAAAGAACACAGCTGTGGAAGACAGAGGGTTTAGCTGTATCACTGAAAGAGTCAAGACTTTGAAGCAATGAAAATAATACTATGTTTCTATGTGTGTTTTTCAGAAAAGGGTAAAAGACTCTCCCAAGTGTTTCATAGTATTCAGCAGACAAAGTGATTACTAACATGACAAGGAAGGCGCCACATACTGTGGCATCCAGTTTCTTTCCTCGTAATGATGGAATTCATACCGACATTATGGAAATAGCCAGGCCAAAAAAAAAGTGGGTTTATTGGAGATGTTCTGTTTTTGGCAAACTTAGTCTGGGACTCAAGGGAACCCAAGAATTAACAAACATGAGGATCAGTCTACTCCTTGCTGTTAACATTCTGTGTATTCTAGAACCTTTAGAGCATTAGTTCAACAAACATGTATTGAACACCTCTCATGTGCTTGTCAATGTGCAAAGTCCTAGGAATGTATAGAACAGTAGAATACATCTCTTTCCTGTGCCAGTCACTGGATATGATTCTGACTGATACACTTTTCAAAGATAGCTTATTTATTAATTCAGTGAATGATTACTGAATGCTTATGTAGATTAAGAAACTGTGTTAGACAATCTCAGAGGACAAAGAAATATGATGTGTCTATTTAAAACTTGGCAGGGGAGTAAAGCATACACTCAAATATTTACTGTGTACTGGAGCATAAGGTAAATGCTAGAAGGGAAATGCAAAGCTAATAATCTGATGGTAGTCCAGGAAATGAAGAGATGGTTTCCAGCTGTGGTTCCCAATAAATGTTTTATGAAATAGATATGTTTGGGCTCGCCATTGAAATGTAGGCATGATCTTAATAGAAAGAGATGGAGGTGGGCGACAGAGATTCACAAAAAGAAATTCATGATAAAGACATAGAGAGGAATGTGCCAAACAGAATTCAGCAATAACATATGGGCTACTTGAATTAACATATGGGGTTTATAAAGGGAGCAATGAAAAAGTCTAAAAAACAGTGTCTTTATTTTAGATAAGAATTTTATGGGAACATAATTTTATGGGAAGAAATGAAGCTCTAGATCACAGCTGGCTCTTCTCAACTTTTAGGTCCTTCTTTAGCTGCCACCACCTTAGACCTCATTTGTTCTGCTGTTCTACTGTGTTTCTATTTTCTCATAGCATTTACCAACTTAAAATTATTAGTGATAAGCTTCCTTCTTATTTTTAATTTTAATTGTGTACTTCCGCCTTATACACTAAAATCCATGAAGGCAGAAACATTGTATCTCTTTTTAATCATTCTATAACAGGCACATAGCATGGTGCCTGCTAGCATGTACAGGATACTCAATAAATATGTCTTGAATATTTACTAGAAAAAATCCTCCAGAGTTGCATTTTAGAAACTTTTTTTAAATCACTCTCAGGTGATTAAATGAGAAGAAAGAACGTGAGACTAGCTGGGCACAGAAGCTCTAATCATACATGGTATCAAGTGATGAGAGCCATAGTCACGGAGTAGAATCAAGAAAGGATTAGATTAATGGGTTCTGGAAGGAAAAAGTCAATAAAACTAGATTTAGGGAGCAAATAAATGAAAGAATATAAGATGTTTCAGGTTTCGGATAAGGGGGTGGAAGATAGAGGTTCCCACTGGGAGGAAAAATAGAGAAAGCTAGAAAAAGTAATGATCTGGAGAATAAGCCAATGGCTGTGGCTTCACACACATTAAGATGTCAGGGCAGCATGCAGGTTATGTACTCAACAGGCAGCTGGAAACTCCAGGCTGGGGCTGTGTGAGTGGGCAGGCTGAGGGATATAGATTTGGAGTCACTTGATCTGAGATTTTGTAGCTAATAAATGACGTCTCTAAGGGTGAAAGTGAGAAGAATGGAGCAGAGGGTAATAGCCAGGATCATAAAGAATGTCCAAGTTGAGGACTTGGAAGAAGAATCAAAGGCCAGCTGAAGGTTCAGAGCTCAGACACTCAGAGAATTATAATAAATATAGCCCAGGATTAATCATCTATAGTTTATAACAACTTGCCGTGAGAATAGCTTCTAATACCACAGCACTCCAACACTGATGTCCACACTCTGCTCTCCTATTTTAGCAGATCTCAACTGCAAGTCCAAATTGTAGTTGAATCAAAAAGTAGTTTGGGAGACCCTCTATAATCATCACTGGCCTTCTCAAACCATTCCTTGACAAGAACACAATATAAATATAACCCCAACTTACTGTGTAAATGCTAACCTTACAACCTGGTGGCTGATGCTCCTGTTGGCCTAATACCTGCCAAAGCTGCGGCTGCAGCAGGAGCACACTGAAGTACATCTTGGCTAAGTGGTCCCAAGGGGCCTTGAGAAGGAGAAGCAATTCCTCCCTGGTAATGATCTGTGCACTTCACAGTCGACAGAGGTAAGATGGCCTTATTGACCATTTTTCCACAGAGACCCTCTAAAATCAACTTGCCTGAGCATGCAGATGCCTTGTAATTGAACCCTTATTAGTAATATAGTCTCCTTTGGGCCAGGGGTTAGGACACAGTTCACCTGTGGTCCATTGTTACTAACTTCCAAGATAGCTCAGTTCTTTATTTTGTTCCGCCCTTCCTCTATTTAGAGAGGATAATGGACTCTCATGATAGAGGGAACTTAAAAGGTGGATTAAATTGGATCAACCAAGAAAAGTGAAAGGATTTTCATGGGGGAGTGATGTGGGAGAGACTGGACTTC
Organism: Saimiri boliviensis; assembly: GCF_048565385.1. Classification (NCBI taxonomy): domain Eukaryota; kingdom Metazoa; phylum Chordata; class Mammalia; order Primates; family Cebidae; genus Saimiri; species Saimiri boliviensis. The sequence goes on from NC_133461.1 coordinate 26,652,182, forward strand.
ATCAGGTTGTGGTCCTTCTTGAAAGCAGGTATAGAAACTATGAAGACTTCTCAAGGTTCCTTCTAGTGTGATAGTTTTTCATGAAGAGTGTTAAACTCTTAGAAATCTTTCCCAGTAATTAGGAAGTTAATAAATCAAATTGACAGTATTAATCAATATACAAAGCCTCAGCATTGACCTCATATTTGAAACAAGGAGAGTTTTACAGCAAATCTTTTACATGATTCTGAAGCTCCGTTCCAAACTATAACAATAGTTCATAGTCTTGTCAGGCTACAGTAAATTATTTCATAGATTTAACTAGTATGATGCCTAGGATTGTACAATGTCAGCCTGTAATCAGAGAGTTTCAATAGCTAATCAGAGGTTATAATTGAAGAAAATCAAGGTAAAGTCTGCTTTTGACAAGGAATGATACTTCACTTTTAAATTTTATAGAGGTGATAAAAATAATTTAGGTAAGTTTTTAGCACCGCTTTCAAAAGGAGCTCAAAGCACTTGGCAATATCAGCACATTATTTCTGAGAACACTTCCTATGGAAGTAGAAGAGAAAGCAATTATTGGGTTGCCTAGTTTATATATTCAGCAGAGAAAATGCTGTATGCTGAGTTTCTTTTAAAACAAAATAGTAGCTCATTTTATTTAAGTTTATACAGGTACTTCAGAAATAACCAAGCTACAAAACCTACACTGGGAATACTAGTGACAAAAGCACCTGGCTTGGGGTCAAGGTATGCCAGCTCTGGTTCTGACTGGCAGTGGGGACTTGGATAAGTCACTTTATCTTTCTGTACAGTAAGGAGATTGTTCTAGAAAAGGTTTCTCAACCTCAGGACTATTCACATTTTGGGCTAAATAGTTCTTAGATTCAGAGGGCTGTCCTGCGTATTCAAAAATATTTAGCATGTGTAGCCTCTATGTGCTGTGCTAGTGGCATCCCCAGCCCCATTACAACTGCATTCCCAAATGCCTCCTAGGAAGAGGGAGGCCAGGAAGAGCCCTGCTAAAGAGCCACAGCTTTAAGACACCTCAATAGACTTGCTCTACCTTCTCAGCTTTTCTCTTGGAGTCCAGATTGTACAATGAAGACGGGATTCTATATATAGACTTTAACATGACTCCCTAGACCACCACAAGGTTTGCACTTAGTTAGCACCAGCACCCAACTACATGGCACCTTTACTGCAGTTTATTTGGGCTCTCTTGCTCTCCCTCATGGTTGACGCTTGCTCAAAACTACCTTATCACAAATGCCTGGCTCACTATGTTCCTGGCTTTATTGTTGTGGCCCTAGGCAAGTGGAACCTAGCAACTCATTTGGCTTCCTAAAATCTGGATCTCTGGTTGGGATGCAGCTTCCATACATTCTCTGGCTCCTTATTTTGAGTCACCCTGAGCAATCATTCTCCTGAAGAGCCCAGGAATGTTCTACCTTCCTTTAATTAGAAATCAGAAATTTCTGAAAAATGTTAGAACAGAAAATCATGACATTTATGTTTACAGAAAATGTAAATTTTCAATATTGTGTGTCCTTTTTGTTGGTTTGAGGTTAGGAAAGGGAAAAAATAAATGTGGTAAGCAATGGAAATTTGGAAAAATATCAATTATATGGTGCTTTAAAAAGGTTTCTTTATCATTGGTTCAACAAGTCATTCCTTCATTTCTCAGCATCACTGAAATGAGCATTGTGCTACAACCTAGTTTAAAAACAAAATGTGATCCAAAAGAATTGAAAGCAGGGATTCAAAAAAATAATTGTACATCCATGTTCATGGCAACATTATTCACAATCATTAAAAGGTATAAACAACCCAATGTCCATCAACAACTGAATGGATAAATAAAGTGTGGTATATATACAATGAAATCTTATTCAGCCTTAATAAGGAATGAAATGCTGGTACGTGCTACCTCATGGATGATACTTGAAAACATTATGCTACCTGAAATAAACCAGACATGAAAGGGCAAATAATATGATTTCATTTGAAGTAGCTAGAACATGCATATTCATAGAGACAGTAGAACAGATGTTACCAAGGATTGAGGAGTAGGGTAATGGGGAGCTGTTATTTGATGGGTACAGAATTTCGGGTAGGAATGATAAAAATGTTCTAGAGCTGGATGGTGGGAACAGTTGCAAAACAATGTGAATGTACTTAATGCCACTGAACTGTACTCTTAATAATGGTTTAAATGGTGAATGCTATATTGCGTGTATTTAACATTAATAAAAAATAGAAAAACAAAATGTGAAAGCAAATATAAATAAGAGAGTATTTGTTCTGAAAGTGTACACAATAAAGAGAGGTTGCATATAAAACTTGGACAATCCGAAAGAAGCATGATACACTGTTTAAGGGGCAAGAAGGGAGGGCTGCTAATCTCCGGAACAATTTCGGGCTGAGAAGAGAAAAAAATCAGACTTTAAGACTCATGTAATGAAACAAGATGCTGAGTATATAATCATATTTCCTAAATGACAGACTGGGTGACCAGGCTGCTCTTGGGAGGTGGCACAGAGAACCTGAGAGACCCGAAAGACGGTACGTTACCTAAAAGTGAAGCCCTAAGCTAACTACAGAAAACTGAGGAAGTAAAGGCAAAATAGTGAGGAAGCGGAACACAGGAACAACACAGAAACAGGTCACCAGGCGATACCAGCATGGAGGTTCTGTAAGCTAAGCATCATGGCTGCCACACCCATGGTGGCCACAGAGCAAGTGCTTAACAGGTGCTTGTTGAATGAACTGCTTCTGCCAAATCCACCTTTTTCACCCACAGCTTCTACTAACTAGTTGTTTTATCCACAGACTGTCACTGGAGACAGAGTGATTCAGTTGGTTAAGTACTTAATCTTAAGGGCGAAATCGAACTTTCCCGAGTGAAAAGAGGTGAAAGGATATGCCAGTGTGAACCTCAAAATTTGAGAGAGATCTCAGTTAATTCAGAAAGTTTATGTCGCCAAGTTTGAGGATGTGTGCCCCTGACACAGCCTCAGGAGATCCTGATGACATGTGCCTAACGTCGTCAGAGCACAGCTTGGTTTTATACATTTTAGAGAGACAGGAGACATCAATGAACATATGTAAGATGAACACTGGTTCTGTTAAGAAAGGCAGAACAACTCAAAGCAAAAGCTAGATAACTCACAGGAGGGGCTTCCAGGTCCTAGGTCCCTAAGCGACAAAGGGTTGCATTCTTTTGAGTTTCTGATTAGCGTCTCAAAAGGTGGCAATCAGATAAGCATTTTCTCAGGGAGCAGAGGGGTAACTCTGAATAGAATAGAAAGCAAGTTTGCCTTAAGCGGTTCCCAGCTTGACTTTCCCTTTAGCTTAGTGATTTCAGGGGCCCAAGATATTTTCTTTCCACATCAGGGAAAGGAGATGGCCTGAAGAAAGTCATGAAGATGTAGGTACATGAGGAAGGCTGAGAAGCCACCGCACCTGGGCCACCATGTGTGTGTGTGTGTGCGTGTGTGTGTGCATTTGCACGCTGGAGGTGGGGATGAAACTTGAAATCTAGATTGTGAAGGATTTTTGCCTTTTGCCTTTCACCTTCTTTAACCACCCAAGCCCTTTGTTAGCTCAGGAACACAACAATGTATTATCTATAAGTAGATTTGCTTTCCTGTATCAAGTATTAAGTATGCACTCATTATTCACTGTGTTTTGAAAGTTTCTAATTTTGTTCTAAGTGAATTTATTAGGCTATGAGGAATCTTATATTTCTTCGTCTGTGCTGGATTTTGGGATGTCAGTAAAATGTGAAAACAGAAGAAACCCTACTCCATTCTTTAGCTTTAAAATGAGAATATCACTATTATTTCCTGGACTCTTGTGAGGATTAGCTAAAATAAATGCTAAACACTTTCATGGTGCCTGATACGCAGCTACTGTGCTATGCAAGGTATGAATTAGAAATATTCTTATAAGACAAAATTACAGTGGCACAATCAAGACTAATAGTGAACCAATAAAGTCCATTAAAGCAGGAAGTAATTAAAATAATAAATACAAGTATAAAATATTTGAAATGACACATAAGTTTTTATCTATTTATAAAATTTTTGATACAGGATCAGAAATTTTTAGGGTGGTTCTTCTGACTGCAATTTCAAATCACCTGCATTGTATAAACCACACCTTTAATATTTTCACTTTCCATTTCTTTAACATAAGAATTTTTAAATCACTGACAAAGCATTCTAAATGTAGAATCTACCTAGATTTTTGTCTGTGTGTCATAAAATTCTGCTTTATGTCCATTTAATTGGACAGGTTTTTTTTTTTTTTGCCTCTGTAGTACAGTTTGCTTCTATTGAGAGTTAAATGTTTTAAACTTATTTTTAAGAGTAACATAGGGGAAGAAAAAACTTTCTTTTCACAGTAATGTTTTATTGTCCTTTAAAATATTTAACTAAAAGCTAGAAAATAAATTTAGAAAATAACAATAATTAGCTAAATTATAGTATGTTACACATATTGTAAAACAGGTTGGATCATTTGGGAACTAACACCACTGATGCTCTACGTTTCCCAACTCAATGGAGTCAATTGTTAAACACAGCAGGAGGTGGACCTTGGTTGGCCATGAGCTTCCACAAGGGCTTGGGGAGCAATGATCACTATCCCTTTGGGCCTGGGATTCAGACTGTAGTCCTCCCTACAGCAAAGTCAGCATCACTGGGAAGATTATTAGACATGCAAGATCTGGGCCCTGTCCCAGCCCTGAGAAATTGCTTTTTCATTTTAGCAGAATTGCCAGGTGAGTTTCATGTACAGTACAGTTTGAAAAGGTTCTCAAACTTTTAGCGGCAAGATTTATGACTAGTTCTTTACCCTGACTGTACCTTAGAATCCCTTGGGGAGCTTTGTAAAATCTCTAGAAACTGGATTTATGATCAATGACTTCGGAGTCTCTGGAGGTAAAAACTCTGCATATTAAAAAAAAATCAAATCAACAAACCCCACCAGGTGACTAAAACATGCAGCTAAGGTTAATTTGCTCTCAAACCTGAGGTGAGGCATGTCGGACTCCCCCGGAAAATCTATCAGGCACAGCTTGACAGGCCCACTTTCAGGGTTTCTGAGTCTGTCGGTCTAAAGTAGGGTCAGGTGATGCTCCTGCAGTTGGTTCAGATACCTCTATTTGAAAACCCACGGTGTACGGGGCAAGCATTCCCTTTAATCTCGTGAGTTTTAACTGATGTTAGTAGCCTTCTTCAGTGGGGTTATTTTAAAATAGCTTCAGTTGTTACATGCTTTTGAAGTTAGGGTCATCTCGAGCCCCATACATTTAGATAGTCCTTCGTTATTTATTTATCAGAGACGTGGACTTGCTCTGTCACTGAGGCTGGGATGCAGTGGCATAATCATAGCTCATTGTAACCTCAAATTCCTGGGCTTATGCAATCCTCTCACCTCAGCCCCACAGGTAGCTGGGACTACAAGCACACCACCATACCTGGCAAACTTTTTTTGTGGTAGAAACAGGATCTCGCTATGCTGCCCAGGTTGGTCTCAAGCTCCTCTCATTAAGCAATTCTCCCACCTTGGCCTCCCACAGTGCTGGGATTATAGGAATGAACCACCAAGTCCAACCTAGGTAGCAGTTCATTTTTGAAAAGAAGACACCGTGGGAGGACAAAAAGGAAAAAAATGCATGTTGAACACAAACATGTTGACGTTTGTGTGTATGTGTACAAAATACACTTCATCCAATTGGTCTCATTTTCTGAGCTGTCACTCCTAACACATTCCTCCTTCTCTGAAGCTTGTTAGCCCAATTTTTTGAAAAGTACAGCTTTGTCCAATTTAAGTCCCCCATATTTTTATGTGGTTGGCATATTTTTGAATACGGACCCATTTTTTTTCCATGCTGTAGATGGTGTCAAATTCTGAAGGAAGCTAAAAGTAGCTGAAGGGCAAAACCACATCATTCAAAGTACTTGCACCACATTTTCCTGAAAATGTGCTGGATTTCAGGCTGCATATTCATATCAACCAGCTAAATGATTTTTCAAGCATGCTTTTTACTTTATAATCCTGCCAAACTTAACATATGGAAAGCCTTGTGAATATTTCTTTGGGTCTTGACTCTAAGATATTTGCAGTAACGTGAATTGCCTGGGAAATAAGTGTTCTCTAATTTTCAGCCGAGTCTCAAATCAGTATAGCAACACAGATTAGATTAGATTCAAGCGTAATCTAATGCATTCGTGCTTATCATGAATTAATCCCATTTTACAGGAGGGAAAACCAAATCACTGCAAGATTTCTAATCCTGTACTTCACACAGTTGTGTACCATGATCACTCAGGAATTTTACTTACCAGGTCAATACCTCTGGAAGTGAAATCAATTTGGCTACATTGGCTGCACAGTAATAGGGTAAAACCCAAGCAAAATGAGAATAATCAAGCAGCGACTGAAAACAAGTGCTTCCTTTCTGATGGTTAGAGAGCTGATTGTTGGTAGCTGACTGACATACACCTGGATCCACACGGGTGGCTCTGCACACTAGTTATTTGGTGAGTCTAGATACAATGTAGCGTGACTAAAGGAATCCAAAGGAAAGAAATGTTGCTTCTTGCCTATTGATAGCAGCTTCTCTAAGCTGAGCAAGACCCTGACTAAGAGATGCCAATAACATCAGGCAAGACCAGGCTCTCTCTTCAGCCATTTCTACACCTCACTGTTCTGGGCAAAGCAGGTGAGCAACCCAAATGTAAGAAAAGAAGTCAAAGATTTGCTTGGTCAGACACAAACATTCCCAGTAGCTGACAGGCTTGGCAGAACCAGAGTCTGTAAGTGTGGAAAGTCTGTATAGGGGATAGGAACATCAGAGTAATAACCTACAGGAGGAGGAATCCCCAAGAGACAGTCAGTCACCCTGCCTTACTTATTTGAATCAGTTGATAGAAGTACTTGACATGTTGAACAGAATCATCTCAGGAGGAGAGGAAATCCTGAGAATCAAAACATCACAACTTCAGAGGCCTTTCATTCTGAAAATAAAAAAAAAGGTCCCCAGAAATCCATATCCCATCTGTAGGGTGACTTCCCTAAACTGAGACAGACAGTGACAGTGAGAGCAAGTGCAAGAGATTGATTTGAAATACACATTGGGAAAGCCACAGAGAAGTAACGAGGATATGTCATTGTCCTGAGTCTCTAAATTAATTGTTAGGATCTTACGATCCCCTTCTCCCATGCAGGACCCCAATTATCTATTCTGTAGTCTGGGATCTGAGCTGCCTCTGTCTTGTGATTCTATTCTACAACAGCAGGAAATAGCCAGGAGTTTTCATGGTAGTGAGGACATTTCTTAGAATAAAAATATCCCTGCAGTAGAGTAATCAAGCCTGCTATCTAACTCCCAGCAAACCCTGGACTGTTTGCATAGACATTGAGTTTTTGGTTTTGTTTCTGAGACGGAGTCTTGCTCTGTCACCCAGGTTGGTGTGCAGTGGCGAGATCTCCACTCACTGCAACCTCCACCTCCCATTTTTAAGTGATTCTCCTGCCTCAGCCTCCCGAGTAGCTGGGACTACAGGCGCCCACCACCACACCCGGCTAATTTTTGTATTTTTAGCAGAAATGGGTTTCACCATGTTGGCCAGGATGGTCTCAATCACTTGACCTCGTGATCTGCCTGCCTCGGCCTCCCAAAGTGCTGGGATTACAGGCATGAGCCACCGCGGGCGTGCTTTCTGGCTTGAGTGCCTGCATTTGCGCTCCTAGACCACTTGTCTGGCTGCCAAGTTTATTGCTTTCCTATCCTTTCAAGTTTTGCAGATCCTTACCCGCCTGCCTGTTTCATCCTTTCCCTGCTGACATGTCCAATAATGCACTTCTGAACTACTTGAATTATTCTCTAATTGGTCACCAAGCACTTTTTCTTTCAATTTGATCACTAGTTCTGGCTTTATAACTGGGCAGCTCCCTGAGAGCAGGGAGCAGCATGTAGTGTTACATTTTATTGACTTTGCAGCCTACCTTCATGGGTTCAAGCCCACCTTTGCCACTTACCTGTTGAGTAAGCCTGGGCAGGTTAGATAATCCATTTATTTTTCCATTTTTTTTTTTTTTTAAAGTCTAGCATTATAACCTACCATACAGAGTTACAATAAAAGGTAGGTGGTTAGTGTCTATAGAGGCTTTACAGTGACAATACACACCAAGTACCACGTAAATGATAAGTGCACTGAAATTCCTTCTTGGAATTTTACTCTGCCTTCCTCTTATTCCAGACTTATATTCTCATTTTTTTATTCTCATTTAACAGTCTTCTACTACTTGGGGCAATCATAGTTCAAGCCCATTTTCTGAAGTTTTTGGTACAAGGAAATATCCAATATACTTAGTCAAGCACTTTTCCTCTGGAATTTTAAGACCTTGTTAAGAGAACATTCTTTTATTGCACTCTAAGCATATTACACCAAGCTCTTCATAATACTGCTTTTGAAAAGCTATTCAGAGAGAAGACCCAGATAGGCTATTCAAGTCAGCCCTGCCCCTAACAGTGATGATGTCAGAAGACTGCATTCATCTGCAGGTAGCTAAAGTATTATTCAACCCCCAAATTTTTATCAGAGCCATCTAACATTTTAAAAGGACACTTTGAACTGATTAGGAATTTTTAAAGAGAAAGCAAGCTCTATCTCATTCAAGGGATGAAGCCAGGTCAGTTGGACGGTGTCTCTATATCTTATAAATCATATAATTTGTACCTATTAAAAAGGACCAGGTACTGGGTAACTCAGTAGGTTTGAGTTACGGAGGCCTTCATCTCAAGGTCATTAGTCTGAAGTCAGCCAAGCCTGTAAATTCAGCCTTCCTCGTGAGCCAAAAATGTATTTTCAGTAATCAGTGCTTATGTGAGTCTAAAGGATGATGAAGACTATATCCATTTGCTTATTCATTCAACACAAGGCTAATATACATTACCCTGCGTGTCCAGGTTCACGTATTCCATAAGTAGAAGAATTTCCAGATAAGCGGGAAAAAAAGAGGCAAAAAGATAAAAAGAAATTTTTAAAATTTAAGAAAGAAAAATAAAAGAGGAAAGAGGTAGGCTTTATGTTCAGCTATAGTTAGAAATACATGCATATGCCACTCTTCTGTAAAGCAGAAGGAATGGACTTGGGGCAGTGACCACGAAGAAAAACAAAACTGACCCCAGGAGTTTTATCTGGGGAAGCCAGACTCTGATCTGGTAAGAGCAGTCCATCTACCCCCAACCCTGCTTCTGGGACACAGACCAGGTAACTCATCTCTAGTATTGTACAGCAGCAGCACCACATCAGAGAATCCCTTGCAGCTTTGAAACAAATGAGGCTGGTTAGTATCTTAAATACATATAGAAAGGGAGCATGTTACCTGTATTACAAGTAGATATGTATCAATAAATTGGAAGCCTGCCATTAATAATGAAATCAGCCTTGCCACATTAGGAAAGCTGATCAGTTGTTCAGTGACAATGTATTTGACACCCATTGTAGGTTAAGCATTGTTTCAATTTTGGGAAGTCAGTACTGACCTTACATGTAATCAGAATCTCTACCTAAATGCTTACAAGAATTGCCTCTATTGCTAACTTGATATTTGCAGTATATTGCTCTGGGCTATTTTTATATTGTTACCTTTTATGTGTAGTTACCTTGCCTTTCTTACTAAACGTAGGCTGTTGATCGATTTAGCTAAGCCGAATAAGCAAACCTTAAATTCTGTCAGTGAACTGTCATTTCTCCTTGCCTAACAGAATCATTATAGCAAAGTTTTCAAATTTAAAATGACTCAAGAATATATTCTAATGGATTTTGTGTTCTCTCTACTTAGAGAACACCACACATAACCTTGATTTTTGTGTTACGAATATCACCTTTCGAAAATGATTTAGAATGATCCTAAAAGAACTTTTCACCTTGTTAGGGACTTACTGTTCCTTCACACTTTCTAATGGTTATGCTTCTATAATATTTATCATGCAAATAAAGCAATGGATCAGCCATGCAATTAAATACTCAGATGACTTGAAATATAAGTGGCAGACAATCAGATGGCCTTTTCCTCTGGTTGCTTAAAAGATTGACATCGATTCTCTGTGCTATCCAGAGAGGAAGGAATTAAGTCGGAGAGAGTCACCCATAGTGGCAGTTAGTAAAAATACGAATGAAATCAAACAACACTAATAGATGGAAGCATGGGTAGGCTGGTGAAAACTTGGGCAGATTGTTAGATATATACGTCCAGCTACAAAGGTTAATAGTTACATTACCACCATAAGAAATCATACCTTGACAGTAAAACCTCAGAGGGCTAACACTAAAAAAATTCAAACAGCAGCTGTTATTGCCTAAATGACTAAATGCCCTTAATAAAAATATCAGATAATCCAAACCCAATTAATTCAGAGCTCATTTTTCTGGTCTCTTGCATTTCAAATTAACAAAGTTTTTACTCTACCTGACTGGTAAATGTTTCCTATCACATTCTATTTGCATCTAATTATTTCTTGAGGCACCAGATTTCAGTCGTCTATGGAGCATGGGTTATTACAGGCTTTCTACAACAGGTAAAGATATCGAAATTGTCAGACATCACCTGCATTAGGGGTCCATAGTATCGGTGTCACATGGTTATCAAATTTCACTGCAAAAGACAAATAATTACTTCTAATAATAGATAATAAGCTTGTGACATGTGGATATACCAGTATATGTGTGTGGAACATGAATTAATCCCGTTTGTATTGAATATTTGCTAGGTTTTACAGGTGTGGTAAGCTATGTTTTTCAGAAGGTTCACAATAATTTCTGCCCTCAAGATCCCAGAATATGTGTGTGTGTGTGTGTGTGTGTGTGTGTGTGTGTGTGTGTGTGTTTGTGTGTGTGTGTGTGTTCAGGGTAAGGAAAACAACAATAGCCCACACACCAGTACTTGGAATTACATAGTGAAAATTCTATTGCACCATTATTAAATGCAGGGGTTTTCTTATTCTTCATTACCTGACCTGGTATCTGTAACAATTCCCTGAACATAATAGCAAAGCCATAAACATTTGTTAAGGAAATAAAAACATGAATGAAAATTTAAATGCTAATTAAAAGATAAATATCAAGAAGGCTGTAAGGATAAAGAACAGATATACTGTTGCAGGTGGGAATGTTCAGAAAAACTCTAGGATGGAGGCAGAACTTGAACTGCTTCTTGAGACATAAATAGATCTTGGGAAATTCAGATATACTCCACATAATTCAGCACAAGGTTCTTATTACCTATTAGACACTGTGTTAAACACTTTTAAAATGCAAATATGAATTATGCCAGGCTCTTGTTCTCTGTGACCTTATAATTTAGAAAAAGGCATACAACATAAATAATAAAACATGTTAGAAGTGCTGGAATAGAGATAACATATAGTGTAATGAGCAGTCAGGAGGCGGCTTCTTGGAGGCTGTGTTGGAGGAAATTACTCAATTGAGTTTTAGTGGATTAACAGTAACCAAAAATTTAATAAAAGGAAAAGTGGATGGGAAAGAAAATCACTCTGGGTAAGAAGAAAAGAAAACACACTTTGTGTTAAAAGCAAGGAATTTCCAATTTTAATGTGAATAATGTGCCAAGTGGATTAAATTTTAAATGTGTTAACAGCACAATCTTTTTGTTATTCACTTATTCATCCAATGGACATTTATTGAACACTTGTTATATGCCAGGTACTGCTCTAGGCATTAGGAACGCAGGCAGACCAGGTTCCTGAGGAAAGACAAATAATAAAGCAACAAGACAATGTCAGATAATCAGGAATGTTTTAAAAAACAAAAAGGAAGAGGGTACATTATCCTCCACCCCATCCCTATTCCTGAAGCTGTTTAAAATTACTGTTCTAGAGCCTCAAGTTTGCAAAGGTAAATCATGAGACATAGACTCAAAAGATGGAATGTGACCTAAGTGTGAAGACTCCAAACTATCACATTAAGTACTTTGCATGGCTCATGGGGAGTGACTCACAAGCGAGAATGTGAAAATTACCAAAGCTGTATTTTATTCTTGTGTTTCTCAATTCCTGTGGTTCAGGGCTTGGTCTGACCAATGAACTGTGCATTAAAGGTTTACAATGTGACTTCACCCTGACATCCAAGTGAGTGAGCAATGAACTTGTCTCATTAAACAGGGTGCAGAGCTGTTTGGTTGTTGTCAAACTCAAGCATTGAGTTACATGTTATGTGAGCTGCACACAAGTCAAGCATAGTAGGGACATAAATGAGTTCGTGATGTGTTAGCCATTCAACAAGAAAACAACCTACAAAATGGTGCTTTACCACAGAGAATTTGAGAAGTGCTGCTTTATACGGACTAATGTTGTTTATTACGTATTATGTGTGGACTATTCTAAGTGCTTTCCATGGATTATCTCATTCCATCCTTTCTGCAAAGCTATTAGGTAGAAACTCTTAGCATCTCTATTTTGCCAGCATGGCACATTTAAATTACCCAGGGTCACATGGCTGGGAAAAGTCTGAGCCAGGATTAGAATTGAGTCTCCATGCTTCACTATTACCCTCCACTGTCTCTGTGTGTGTGTCTCCGTCTCACTCTAGCCTGAGTTCCTTGAACTCAGTTTTTCATCTTTGATCACTTAGCCCTGGGCATATAATACAGGTTTAGGAAATGTTGGTTGAATCACTCAGAAATAATACTTTGGAAAATCTGCATGGGATAGAATGGGAAGGAGATGCTGGAGGAGAGAAAAACACACTTTAAAAAAGTAGTGGTGCTGTCAGGAAACCGGATAAATACCAAAGTGGCACTGATAGAAATCAGGAGGGAGAAAGCTTATGAGAAATAGTACCAGGAGAGAAGACATGGGATTTCGTGACAGGTTAGACCCAGAAGTCAAGAAAAGAGGGGTCAATGATGATACACTGTGGGGAGCTGAATGACAGGGCAGAGTGAGCCAAGAAAAGGGAGGATTGAGAGAGGTCAGTGGGACATCTAGGAGAAACCATTTAGCTGAGGGCATACAATACACAAGGTGTAGTGCTTATGTCATAGGCACTGATATAAATTGCATGAAGACCTTCCATAATGGCGCCAGGATTTCCTCAGGGGCTTAATAATATGGAATGAAGGGAAGCAGTAGGGGATAGTCCTGAAGCTGCACTCCATAAAACTGAGAAAATGTCCTCAATCTGCCACATCACAGAAATGGGTTTAGGGTGAAAAAGATCTCTTTTTCACTCTAAAAATTTTACCCTAAAAAAGGGTAGGGCTAAGCCTTACCAATCTGTTGCTTGGCTTTACCACCCTGTACCATGGTTGGGGTGGTGAGTCCTTCCAGAGGAGCTACTGGTGACTTATACATATCACCATCCATGAATTGTTATTTTTAACTGGAGAAATCATTTTTTTTCCAAAGCGCGTGGTTTTCCTCAGAGAGTTCATGCTTGCCTGAATATTCTTGGCTCTTTTTAGCTAAGAATGAGTCTGCATCAGGATAAGGGCCCAGAACGGATTTCCCCGTACACAGTGTCTATGTCAATGATATATCTTATCGATAAAATGAACAGTCATTTAATTATGTCATGGCCTGTGAAAGAACTATGTGGGACTTATCCAGCTGTCTACTCAGTTATACCTGTAATTAGGATGACTCTCGTAGTTTCTGAAATTAATCTATTATCCTACTTCATAGTATTTAACCTGCTGATCTTTTTTATTCATTTAAAGTCTCCTTAAATTGAGCAGAATCTCATTTTCCTTCACAGGACAGTTGACGTGGCTCTTTTTCTCTTTACTGTATCATAAATCTTGGCAAGGATGCTCAATGGAAAGGAGCAGTTCCATGGAAGGAACCTTGTCTCAGAGACCCTAGGGAAGACGAAACCAGCTGATAGAAGCCTGGCCTGCATCTCCAGGGAAATTTAGCTCAGTCTTCTAAAGATTGAAGAGGTTAGAAGAAAACACTTTATAATTTAAGAGAACCCTTTATTTTTAGGGTAACTTCTCTCTATGAGAACAAGACATTTTAAAAGCCAGAGGGGTCAGAGTAAGAAAAACTGTAATGACCCCTATATCCAGACAGTCACAAAGAATCTGTTTACTTAATTAGCTGGTGTGCTGAGACTACAGCAAGATAGCTTAGAAAGGCAATTCCTGAAGGTCAGATTTGGCCAGGGGTGATACTGAATTACAGCCACTGTTTGCTATTTTACTAGAAATCAGGAAACCTAAAATTATGGCTTTTCTATAATTAGGGGCTGAATGTTTATGTCCCTTCAAATTTATCTGTTGAAGCACTAACCCCAAATACGATGCTATTAAGAGGTGAGGCCTTTGGGTGGGGCCCCCATGATGGAATTAATGACTTTATAAGAAAAGGAAAAGATAATCTTCTCTCTCTCTTTTTCTGTCCGTCCCTCCTTGCACATGCAATGAGGGAGGGCCATGTGAGTATGTGATGAGAAGACATCTGTCTGCAGACCAAGTGGACCCGCACCAAGATCCAAATCTGCCTGAGCCTTGATCTTGGACTTCCCAGCCTTCAAAACTGTGAGAAATAAATGTCCATTGTTTAAGCCACCCAGTCTGTGGTACTTCTTTACGGCAGTCCAAGCTGGCTATGACAAATGTTAACTTCTGTGAGTTTGGGGGGCTCACTTCACCCTGGGTCTCAGTCTATTAATCTGTTATCAAGGGATTTTTTTTTTTCTAAACCCTAGAATCCCTTTCATTTATGATACTCTCTAATCAGTCACCCTCAGCTCCTCCCACTTAGACCAGACAAACTTCAGGTTAGTTCGCGGGCAGGTGCTAGAGGTAGGGGAGCAGGGAGAAAAGGAGAAGGAACTGTCTTTGTTCCATGGCACAGGAGTCCACTAACTTCCTTCCTACCATGAAGCCTCAAGAGCAATCAGAACCACGTCACATTTTGCGGAAGCTTTTTTGAGGCCAAATAATGGGTAACATATTTGAACAGAAAAAAAGAAATAAAAGAGATAGCCTAAGGGTGAGATTCCTTTCAAATTAAAAATAAAATAATTTTTAAAATTACAGAAAAAAAGGGGAAAAATCAATTTAAAATTCACAGAGAATGATTTCTGAAGGATAACCAGAAATCATATGATTTTCTGTAAAGGCTTTATCTAAAATACACATTTATTGAGGCATTTAATAAATATTCGTTGAGCACCTAGAATATGACAGGCACAATTCTAGGCACTAGATATATGATTTCATATATACGCTCATGAAGCTCACATAATAAGACGAACCAAGCATCTGATTTTCTATTATTTACTTATAAAAACAGCTTTTTTTTTTTCACATCCTTTGCATCTTGAGATGAATGTGGTTACTATGAGGCATCTAGTGAATTTAGCATAGATGTAATACCTGATGGATAACACCTGATATGAAATGAAAGCCCAGGAAAGAATGGGGCAGTTGCACTCTTCAAAAAAACTAATATTTTTAATGGAATCAAGAATGCATCCAGCATCTGATTAGGAGAGTCATTCTTGCTGTCTGCCATAACCCCCCTCAGGCTACAGGAATCAAGTTGCAGAGAAAAGTACCAAGAAAGGCATTTCTATTCCATTCAGTTCAGCAAATACTTTAAAACATCTTTTCTGGTGTTGTGGATTTAAGAGAGGTACAAGAATTAGAGGGACAGCAAGAACCTTATAGATTAGCAGAAAAAGGCACATTTATAAATAATTAAACTCTTGCCAGAATATGCTAAATTCTCTAAGAGATGCATGCATAAAGTGCCATGGGAGAAAAATCAAGATTTAGTTAAGGATGAGCAAAGTTTCATGAAGTAAGTAATATCGCCATTGAGTTTTGGAATTTTTAGAATGTTGAAAGGCAAAAAATGATCATGTTGGGAAGTCAAAAAAATGAAGTGGATAACAGGATTTTGTAGACATTTATTGAGCATTTACTCTAGTAAGATATTGTGTGAGATTTTCTTTAAGTCTCACAACATCCTTTTACAAAAGCTATATCATCAACTCTGTATCAATCAGGAGCTAGCCAGGGAAACACACTGCTTCCAATATTTATAACCAAGGACATGTAAAGTAGGAAATGAAAGCAGCACAAATATTACCCAAAGCAGCAATTTAATGGGGGACAGAAGAGGAGGGGTGGGCTTAGAGGCTCCGGGAGACAGCGTCCTGTCCTCTGAGGTAATTAAACCACAGTGGAGGCTCAGCTACTCCAGAGATAGCCCCTTAGAAAGGGACAGGAAGAGGAGCCTCTAGCTTCTCCTTTCCACACATGGTCCTATCTCCTGCCAGTGCCTCCTGGAAGCCAATTCCAGTTAGAAGCCAGCTGACAAGACCACCTGGGAATTTGCCACCTGTGGGAACCAGGAGAAGACCTCTACAAGATGAAACAGAAGAAGGAGAAGATCAGAGACGTACCTGCGGAGAAGGCGCATAGGCCAGGGCTGACACAGACTCTCTTTACTGATTAAAAAAAAAAAAAAAAAAATCAAGTGCAGGAAGATGGAGGTGACCCAACCCACATCACTCAGCAAAGGGCAGAGCTAACATTTGGACCTAACACTTGACTGTTCCGCTAATCTTTTCCAAATGCCAGAGTTGCCAGTTTCAGGAATGCACAGACTACTCATGTGTAGCAGACAGGTTTCTTTGGTGAGGGAATTAGAGGCCATTCCAAGGAATCTGAATTCACTTGTATTGCTCAGAAACTTGATGGAGGGATGAGAGCCATGAGTGGTGGAACAAGAACATTACCATTCATCAAACCTCACAGTGAATGTTAGTAAAGGGGGAAGGAAACTTGTTATTCTCCACAGGTCCTCACATCCCCTTCACATACTTTCCTGCTTTTGCTCACTGAACAAAGAAAGAAGAATCTACATTAAAGGGTTCAAAAAGAGAGGCAGGCAAGCGCCCTTGGCAGGGGCTAGTAGAAAATGTCAGTGGGACCAAAATAGCATCCATCATCTCTCTATCCAGAAACAATTAAGAATGGGCTACCTGATGCTATTACACACATTGGCTAAATCTTAAAGGCCTTCCCTTCCTGGGAAAATAATGACAACAGTGTTTTATATGCTAACAACACCTTGCTTGCCGAGACCTGAGCTTGGCCTGCAGATCCTCTAAACATTATTTTAGCAGAGGCCAGAGGTGAAGAGAAGGAGCCTAATTTGCAGGTGAAGACTACCAGGCACTGAGAGGTTAAATGACTTCCCCTGGGTTCCCACAGAGACCCAAGACGGGGGAAAACAAGGGAGGGGGATTCAAATTTCTCCTTCTCTGGGCTCTATTCAGCCACTTCAGAAGACCTCATAACAAGAAAAGCAGCACTCCCATGGAGAGCCTCAGCAGCCTCTCATTACAGCCTGGAGATCAATGCTTATTAGCACTTCTCTGGGAGCACCTGCCCAGCACTAAGCAGGCAGGCTGGAGAAATGCCCTGATCCTCACTCACCCTTTTTCCCATCTATAGATAACAGAATGTTCAAGTTAAGAAAACCTTACGTATTGACTACTTAAATAACAAGCAGAGAGAGACCCTCTGGTAGAAATTTATTTGGGAATAGAGCATTGCAATGAAAATAACACATGCCACATAAACGATGTGTGTATTCAGGGAGATAAAGAAATGCAAAGGTTTCTAAAGGAAAAACATGAGGATGATTACACAGTTGTTTTGAACTAATTATGTTTTGCTACAAAGATCGAGAAGAAGAGTGATGCCACACCAAGTACTTTTTTGTATGAAGTTGCAATGGCCTTTGTGCAAAAGGTTATGGTTTTTATGGCGTCTTTTGTGATAGTTTCCATTATCAGGTATACAAGCCTGAGAAGCCTCTCTTCGTGACTTTGATTGGCTGTATTTGTCAAGGTTTTCTCCATTTTGTCTCTCCATTTTCTCCATTAGTGACTCCATTTTGATTCTGTCAACTTCCACAGCATCAGACTCCCTTACCGAAGAGAAAAAGCCATGAACTGGTGAAGTGATTGCTGGAAATCATATGACTAATTAGTGGATTGTCATTTATTCTCTTCGCCTGGAACACATCCAGGACAGATTAAGAAATGGCTCTGGGTGGGGTGGAAGGAACATTCTGAATTGTAGAGTTTGATGATTTTCATGGTAAGTCCCTAAAGGACAATTCAACCAAGGAGAAGTCAACCTGCTCACAAAATCCCTGGACATTTAAAAATTGGGTCTCATGAGCCAGTAAGAGCTAGCTCCAGCATGCCACTGATTACCATTCTCCAAAGCCCTCAATCTTATTTCCTGTAGGTCCAAACTCAGCCTTTCTCAAGGTCCAGACTAAATGCCAAGCACGGTGCCTGATCGGCCCTCACCAAGTATCTGTTCAAGAAATCAAATCCATGAAATGCCACTGGTTCAAAGGATCCCTGCCCATTCTCCACTGGTCTTCTTGATGGCAAGAATTAAGTTTTGCCTTCCTTGACCTTAAAACATATTTCTTTTGTGGACTTTTCCCCCACTGTTTTATAGCTCTATGTTATTCAACATTTACTCAGCACTTACATATTTGGAACATATTTCATCTCCCCAGCTAGATACTAAACTCCTTGAGGGTAGAAATCACAACTTACTCATCTTTGTATCCCTGAAGGATTTTTTGATATGCCTTGCACAAAATTGGCATGCAATAAAAATTGAGTGAATGAATTCTGCTGAATCAAGAATTGCCCTGGGCTGCTGATGGATTTTAAGTAACTCAATGCTTCTCTGCCAAAGCTGGAAATCTTTGAAATGTTAATGACTTAAGCCATGATATAGCCACCGGAGAAATGAACACAAGTTGCCTGTCTTGATGAAATTGCACCCCTTTACCAGTGGAAGATAGCAGAAGGTGCTTTTCTCTTATTAAGGACAAGCAGCTTTCGGGGGTTATGTACAGTGAGAGGGACCTGTGTGGCTGCCATATTCCTGTTCTGTCTGTTACATTTCTTTCTTTGTCTCTTATAAGTCCTCCTCACCTTGGCTGTTCCCCACTTCTGAGTCTGATGACCAGATGGCATCATAGTAAGAGCAGGCAACAGTTTACAGCAGACGTCAGCCAGAACACGGGTTCCAATGCGTCTGGCCCAGGAATTCAGACCAGGGTTCTGGCTGGAATAGACTTGTGAAAATTTAGGGTTTTCTAAGCAAATAGTAAGGTTATTTTAAGAACGCTTTTGCACTAACATTTTCAAAATTAGTGTGTTCAATATGAAATATATTTGTTAGTGTTTCAGACATGATTTTTAGTTAAGAAGAATTAAAAGAATAATGAAGTTATGTTTCCAAAAATGTTAAAATATTAAGTGATTGTAAGTGAACTATTGTCTGCAGAGAGGCAAACCAATACAGTACAATTGATATCAAAAGGTTTCTGCTGGCACAGTTCAATCTCTGAATGTTTAAATAAATTATTTTTATGTTTAAAATAGAATCTATTAGAATTATATTCATTCCTCTTGATTTGATTAACCTCTATATGATTTTTTCCTTAGAAAATTCTTTTTTTGAAGTAATGATATACAGTATTTATTTTTGCTTATTTTTTTTTAACATTGTCTCTTTTTACATCATGTAGTGTAATATAAAGCCTCAATTTAATCTCTCTATTTTATTTCAAATTCTATAGAAGCATCACTTCAGGGTGTTGGAGATATTCTACCATGAAATTCCTTATGTCGACATACTTTCTGATTAAAGAATATGTCATCAAACTGCACTTGCTGCATCTTTGACAGTGGGTGTTCCATTTCTATCTATCACTTGTTATTTCACAGAGTCATATCAACACTAAATGCAAGGCTGTGTTACGGAAACAGAAGGTGTTTGAACATTTGAAACCTTTGGTGGGATTGATGATGGTGCTGACATCAATGTTGTATGGGTGAGAAAATGCAGAGAGTAAATGCAGAGACTCAGTGGTGCAAAAGACAATTTTTTGAAATTTGTCTTTATGTATCTCTCAAACTTATGGCTTTAATGAGAGCATTCATAAGAGCAATAAGAGTAAATAATGCATGGATGTTTCTTGCATTCAAGGGACATACACATTATGTTGAAAGACTTAAAGTGAGTTTGATTTCTGGTTACTCGAATTGGTAAATGCTTTAGGTGAAATGATGCTGATCTTATCCCTTGTCAACATTCTGAATGCTGGATAATATTATCTTGTTTTTGATACATAAATGGGATAATGTGAACTGATGCTGAGGGACAGTTATAGCTGACAATATTGCCTGGGTTTGTGGCAGTTTTGAAGCAGAGTTCAGCAGCGAGCACAGCATGTGTCTCAGAGATGGAAGGAGGATGTTCTAATGACTGTCACATCTATAAGAATGATATTTGTGGCAAGTCTGAGACCTGGACTTGGAGGTTTTTATAGAGTTGTGAATATTAAAAATTCTTCAGTAAAATTTTAATTTCTTTTTTGAAAAGTAAATAATTTAATTGGTTACTTTCATGTTGTATTAGAAGGTGATATGGTTTGGATCTGTGTCCCCACCCAAATCTCATGTCAAATTGTAATCCCCAGTGTCGGAGGTGGACCTGGTGGGAGGTAATTGGATCATGGGGACAGTTTCTCATGGTTTAACACCAACCCCATTGGTGTTGTCATGGTGAGAGCAAGTAACCTCAAAATCTGGTTGTTTAAAAGTGGCAACATCTCCCCACTCTCTCTCTTCCTCCTGCTCTAACCACGTAAGATGTCCCTGCTTCTGCTTTGCCTTCAGGCATAAGTGAAAGTTTCCTGAGGTCACTCCAACCAAGATTCCCACGCAGCCTGAGGAACTGTGAGCCAATTAAACCTTTTTTCTTAATAAATTACCCAATCTCAGGCATATAGCAATGTGAGAACAGACTAGTAACGAACCTGAGATTCAGAGGAGTTACCCAATGTCACTCACTGGTAAGTAGCAAAGATAGTACTAGAATTCAAATCACTAAGGAACTCCATATTAGCAATCCCCTGAACACTCTGCCTTCCATACCTTATATACAGGATATCTGTTATATTTTTTTCTGCTTCCTCTACACTCTCCCCAACTTCTTTACTTTGAAACCATCCCTTCTTGGCTCCATGTGCTTCTGTTGGTCTGTCAGTTAAGGAGTCTTGCTTAGTTGAAAGGCCACAATGAAGGCACATAGCATGGGCTGGCTAATCACAACACACCATCACCCTGAGCATGGCAACTGGACCTTAATTGGGCAGATAGCCCAATGGGATTATCCGGTTATTTTAAAGAAACTGATATTAATAATGAAAAAGAGAGTGTACTTTATTGCTGTGGATTGAATGTTTGTCTCCTCCAAAACCCAAGTTGAAAATTGCCATTATAACAGTATTAGAGATGAGACCTTTAAGAGGTGATTAAGTTATGAAGGCTCCACTCCCATGGGTGGAAGTGGTTACAATTATATAAGACTAAGTTTAGTCTCCTCTTGCCCTTTCTCTTGTTCTCTTGACTTCCACCATGTGACAACACATGAAGAGGCCCTCACTGGATGCTAGCACCTTGCTGTTAAACTTCCCAGCCTCCAGAATCATGAACTAATAAATTTTTGTTCACTATAAATTATCTAGTATCA
Source organism: Saimiri boliviensis (assembly GCF_048565385.1). NCBI lineage: Eukaryota > Metazoa > Chordata > Mammalia > Primates > Cebidae > Saimiri > Saimiri boliviensis. Next base: position 26,673,797 of record NC_133461.1, read on the forward strand.
GTATTCTATTATGGCAGCACAAAGCAGACTGATATTTATCTTCTGAAATTGTTTCCTGTAAATACCATACAAACTAGAACTTCCAGGCACCATTTTTCTGCTCTGGAGACATCTTGCTGAGTATGAAGTCAATACAAAGGAAACAAAAATGGAGAGAAGACTTAAGGAATCTGAAGATATCAGTTGAGCCTCTGGATCCAGCTACATCTAAATCTGGTAAAGTCTTAAACTGCTAGGTTATTGAACTTAAAAATACTCCTGCATTGCTCAGACTAGTTTGCCACTTTTTACCAAATTATTCCAATTTTTATATCGCTTGACCCCTATATCTTAAGGTGATTATATACTGCACAATGGCATACATTTCTGAAGAGATTTGAGAGCCCACTCTCTTCTACTCTACAAATATCAATTTATTTTTAGAAAGTTGAGAATTTTTATAGTGCCCTCTAGGAATTGTAAAAGGACAAAGACATTTCACAATCATTCTTAATGGCAATTGCACTTATAATTCCTTAGTGAAGGAAGTTGGGAATTTGGGAGAGGGGAAGATCTTGTGTTGAAATTTATGCTGATGCATTTGTTACCACCACCTGCTTAACCCCTGATGTCTCTCAGTATCACTGGACAGATGTAAGCTTTGGTTCCTCATCAATTTGCAAAGCCCTATGAAGGCTGGAATCCTTAAATTCCTGCAAGTTATATATAACACAATAGAAATTAAGTCCAAAATTCTGAACACCTGAAAGAGAATTCTGAGTGTCTAGGAGAGCTTATTTGAGCCCACAGTTTAGTTCTCTTCAATAACCTACAAATGTAGAGCTCTGCCCACCAACTATGTTCTCCCCACCCAGCTCAACACACCTTCAGACCCCCGGGATCTTTGCCTCAGGGAGAAAAATGAACTGGAGACCAACTGAGCAGCCAGGGCCTCAGACACTGGTACAGTGTGTATTTATACATCCTGCCAACAGCTCTTTTTTCCCTGCTCCCAAGGTGCTAGTTCCTGAACTCGATCACATTATAAACAATTGCTTTCTGCATAATGCAAATTCAAACATGTTCTCTAGTTAATCTATTATGTTCTATCCAATTTGCATTATAAATTGTAGGCACAATGCCTATAATTGCCTTTCTTCATGGGTAGGCTTAACAGAAACCTGCTTTAGAAAGAAGACGCCCTGAGTGAGAAGCAGTGACACACTTTCAGTCACATTCTTTGGGGCTGTCTCTCCTCTGGCTGTTTAGAAGTTAACAGATTCATAGGTCCTAAGTTAAACTCTCTCTAGCCAAATGTCTATCTTCTCAGTACTGAGCAAGTAAGTGCAAAGCAGTGGGGACTCTATTGGAACTGACTACACTTGGATGCTCCAACTTCCCTCCTGGTGCCTGTAATTGAATTTGGAGAGAGAAAATGATTCTGCCTCATAATAAAGCATGTATTCGACTGGTGCAGATCTCACAAAAGCATCAGGTGAACAAGAAACAGGTGATCTCAAATTGTTTCACTTTGGGTTTCATGTTTCATAGCATATATCTGAAGACTACTACGAACTCTATTTTATCACCTAAAAGTGGGATCCATGATATTTTTGTCTAGGGTAGCTTGGTTCTTTCCTTCTAGAGACAAAACCAGAGTGAATAAAAGGGCCCAGTGAACAGTTCTGTAATTTTCATTTCTGTGATCATCAAGGTCATCCTCATCAACTGTCAAGCACAGACCATTTACTCAGATGTAGTAGACATTCTTCCTTGCCATTGCCTCTGCAGTCCTCTAATACAGAACCCAGGCTGCTCTCGTCAGCCCAAACGTGGCCACTTTCCCAAGAGCTAACGGATGTTGTCTAACGTTGAGAGCTCTTAGACCCACCTAACAGAACTGGCAAGGGAGTTTGCATGTAAAGGTGCTAGAACATCCGCCCCATCTCTGCTTGTTGCCTCCCAGGATCGCAGTCCCACTCAGGTCTCCTCAGGGTATGAGCAATCACACCCATTTGTTCACTGTGAGTTTGTTTCCAGGGAGGGTGTCAAACAGTGAGGCAAGAACAGAGCTGGGAAGAGAACTGAAGCACAATGCAATGGTCTCTGCTAAAATTCTGCAGGCTGAAAGCTTTTAGACTGGCAACCATTCAACAGTCAATTAAAGGAACATTTTCTTTGCCTATGATTTTTAAAGGATGATCCTTGGTACAAGGAATACAATGAACAAGACACAGCCCCTTCCCTTAAAGACCTTATAGATGAGTCAGTTAGATAATCTCTAGAAATAAAGATCAGACTAATGGGAAACCTGTGGCTTATAAGAAACCTGAATAGAAAATATTAAGGCAGTGGAGGAACTGATGTGTGGAGGAGGTAAGCAAGAGGCAGAATTTCAACTGTGCTGCAACCTTCATTGAGTTCTGGTGACACAAATGCCTCTCACTCCAATTACTATGTCACAGACACCTCTGCTTTTCAAACTAGAAATGGAGGAGCCCTCTCAGGGGAACAGACTGTGATGTGCCAAGGGTATCTGAAGCCAAGGAATATCTTCCTGTAGTGTCTGTTTTATACAAAGATTTTAGGTAGAAATGTGTACATTTACAAGCATTACTGAGTAGGAGGAAAAATTCTCTTATATTTTAAAACAAAAGATAAAGCCTCAGAGAAATCTTGTGCTTGTTTTCAGAAGATTGTCTGAGACTTTGCCCTGAAGCTACAAGTTACTGTCATCTGCCCTTATAAGTCTAGCAGTTAGAAGGTTTGAGGAGCACTCTGCAGAAATGCTCTACTAAATGGCTATATAGAAAGCAGCCAGTTTTCTTACCCAACTCTAGAGAGGTATCTGGTTCTTGAAGAAAGACTTTAAAGCCAGATATTTAAAGTTCAGACGTACATGGACCATAAGCTGCTCCTCGGTGTCTCCAAGTATGGCTGATCATGACTGAACATTTACAACCTTTTTTTTTTTTCATTGTCTTTTTTTAATTTCAACTTTTATTCTACATACAGGGAGTACATGTGCAGCTTTGTTACCTGGGAATATTACAAGATTCTGAGATTTGGAGTACAGATCCTGTCACCTTGGTAATGAGGGTAGTACCTGATAAGTCGTTTTTAAATTCATCCCTCCACCCTCTAGTAGTCCACGGTATTTAATATTCTCATATTTCTGTCTATGTGTGCTCAATGCTTAGCTCCCACTTGCAAGTGAAAATACGTAGTACTTGACTTTCTGTTCCTGCAATAATTTACTTAGGAATATGGCCTCCATTTCCATCCATGTTGCTGCATATGACATGCTTTCATTCTTCTTTTGGTGGCATAGTATTCCATGGTGTATACACCACATTTTCTTTATCCAAGCTACCATTGATGCGCACCTGGGTTGCTTCCTTGTCTTTACTGTTGTGCATAGCACAGCAGTGAACATAAAAGTGCTGTGTCTTTTTGGTGGAATGAGTTTTTTTCTTTTGGGTATATACCCTATAATAGGATTTCTGGGTAGAGTGGTAGTTCTTGAAGAAATCTATAGACTGCTTTCCACAGTGTCTGGATTCATTTGCATTCTCAACAATAGTGTATACATGTCTTCTTTTCTCCACAGCCTCACCAGCATTTGCTTTTTGATTTTTTAATAATAGCCATTGTGACTGGTGTAACATGGTATCACATTGTGGTTTCGATTTGCACTTCTGTAATCATCAGTGATGTTGAACATTGTTTTCACATGCTGCTGGCTGCATGTATGTATGTCTTCTTTTGAGAGGTTCCTGTTCATTTCCTTTTTTTAGAGGGGTTGTTTTTCATTTGTTGATTTAAATTCCCTATAGCTTCTAGTTAATTTAAATCTTTCTCCGATGCATAGTTTGTGACTATCTTCTTGCATTCTCTAAGTTGTCTGTTTCCTTTAAATTATGATAATTTCTTTCCCTTAAACATGAGAGATTCTGGGGAGCATTTTTCACATTTTGAAAGTTGGTGAAAAGTTCTTCTAATACATATTTGTTATATTTCTTTTTAGTTTAGAATAATTTTAGATTTACTGAAAAGTTGTGAAGATAGTACAGAGAATTCTCATATAACCACATTGCTTCCCCAATTATAAACATTTTACATTACTATGGTACATTTGTCACAATTAACAAACTGATACTGATACATTAAATAGGAATAATATTTTATTCAGAATTCCTTAGCTTTTCTCTAATGTCCTTTTTCTGTTCCACTACCCCACCCAGGTTTCCATATTAAATATAATCATTGTGTCTCCTTAGCCTCCTCTTGGCAGTGACCGTTTCTCAGACTTTTGATGTTTTTAATATCCTAGACAATTCTGAGGCGTATTGGTCAGTATTTTGTAGAATGTCTTGAAATTGCTATTTGTCTGATGTATTTTTTAATAGTTAGCCTGAGATTATGAGTTTTGGGGAGAAACACCACAGAAGTAAAGTACAATTCTCATCACATTGCTCCACAAGAGGGGTACACACTGTCAACATGCCTTATCACAGTTGGTGTGAGCCTTGATCACCTGGCTGAGGTTGTGTTCATTTGGTTTCTCCATTGTAGAGTTACCCTCTTCTCCTACTTGAGGGACTCTAATCCTAGGAAGAGAATCACTATGTACATCACACATTTAAGGAGCGAGAGTTTTACTATGTCTCCTTAAGGGTGGAGTACGTACATATATCATTTGAAATTCTTCCGCATAGAGAATTTACCAATTCTTCCATTCTTATTTCTTCATTTATTTATATCAAAATGAACTTTGATACTTATTTTATACTTTGGGTTATAATTTGCTACTATTGGTTATAATTAGCTACTATTATATTTCTTTTTTGTGCAAATGTTTCCCAGCATTGGCCACTGTCAACTACTGCAGTTGGTTCCTGTGCCTGTTACTCATTTAACATATCTCGATCATTGTAGAATTTTTTTTGTTGGTGTTATTTGGTTTATTTATTTTTGTGTGTGTGCACTTTTAGGCTCTACATGATGCTTCGGGCTCCTCTTTGTGTGTGTGTGATAATGTCTTTCCCCAGGTTTATTGAGGTGTGATTAACATCTAAAATTGTATAAATGTAAGGTGTACAATATATAAGTATATTGTGAAATGATTACCAAGTTAGTTAACCCATCACCTCGGTTACCTTTATCAAGTATGGTGAGATCATTGAAAATCTACTCTTAGCAAATTTTAAGTATACAATCTTGGTAATTATAGTTACCATGATGTATGTTAGACCTCCAGAACTTATACATCTGTATAACTTCATATCCTTTGACCAACATCTTCCCATCTTCCCATTACCTTCACCTCTATTTCTTCTACTGTTTCTATAAGCTCAATTTTTTAAGATTCCACATGTAAAAGAGATCATATGGTATTTGTCTTTCTCTGACTCATTTCACTTAACATAGCATTCTCAAGGTTTATCTGTGTTGTCTCAAATGGCAGAATTTTCTTCTTTTTGCATGGCTAAATAATATTGTTGTGTGTGTATATGTGTGCATATATATGCATATACACACAATAACAATGTGCACATATATACAAACACACACATATATATACCATGATTTCTTCAGCTATTTATCTGTCAACAGACACTGGGCTTTTTCCAGGACTTGGCTATTGTGACTAATGCTGCAATGCATACAGAATTGCCAATATCTCTTTGAAATAGTAATTTTGCTTCCTTTGTATGTATACCCAGAAGTGGGATTGCTGGATCATATGGTCACCCTACTTATAATTTTTGAGAAACCTCCTTACTGTTTTTCATAATAGCTGTACTGTTTTAGATTTCTGTCAATGGTGCAATGCTTGTTATCACTTGTCTTTTTGTTATCACTTATCTCATTGTGGTTTTGATTTTCAATTGCATGATGAGTAGTGATATTGAGCATCTTTTGATGTACCTGTTGGCCATTTTTAAGTCCTCTTTTGAAAAATGTTTATTCAGGTCCTTTGCTCATTTTTTAATCAGGTTTTTTTTTTGCTATTAAATTGCATGAATTCTTAAATACAGTTATAGACTGCATAACGACATTTCAGTCAATGATAGACCCAAAATAAAATCATGATTTCATAGATTATAATATCCTATTTTTACTGTACAATTTCTGTATTTAATTATGTTTGGATACACAAATACCTACCATTATATTACAAGTACCTGCAGGTTACAAACCTAACATGCTGTAAAGGTTTGTAGCCTGGGAGCAATAGGCCATATTGCATAGCCTATGTGTATAGTAGGCCACACCAACTATGATTGCGTAAGTACACTTTGCACAGTAACAAAATCACCTAAGGATGCGCTTCTCAAAAGGTATCCTCATCCTTAAGTAACACATGACTGTATTCTTGATATTAACCCCTTATCAGATACATTGTTTGCAAACACATTCTTCTCTTCCATAGGCTGCCTTTTCATTTTGTTGACTGTTTTCTTTGCTATACAGAGGCTTTTTAGTTTGATGTAGTTCCACTTATTTTTGCTTTTGTTGCTTGTGCTTTCGGTGTCATATCTAAAAAATTGTTGTTGAAACCAATGTCAAGAAGTTTTTCCCTATGTTTTCTTCTAGGAGTTTTTTACCATTTTAGGTCTTACATTCAAATCTCAATCCATTTCTAGTCAATTTTTGTAAATGATGTAAGATTGGTGTCCAATTTCATTATTTTGCATGTGAACATTCCTATTTCTTAAAGAAACTATCATTTGCCCATTGTGTATTCTTTGCACCCTTGTCAAATATTAGGTGAACATGTATGCTTGGGTTTATTTTGGGGTTCTTGATTCTGTTCCATTGGTCTGTATGTCTGTTTTTATGCTTATACCATATTGTTCTGATTACAGTGGCTTTGCAATATGCTTTGAAATGAAGAAGTATGAAGAAGCATTCAGCTTTGTTCTTTTTTCTTCATGATTTCTTTGGCAATTCAGGGTCTTTTGTAATTCCATATGAATTTTAGGGGCTTTTTTTGTATGTGTGTGAAAAAATGCCTTTGGAGTTTTGATAGGGATTGCATTAAATGTGTAGATTGCTTTGGGTATTATGGACAATTTATCAATGTTAATTCTTTCAATCCATACCCATAGGATACTTTTATTTGCATCTTCAATTTCTTTAATCAATGTCCTATTGTTTTGCATATACAGGTCTTTTACCTACTTGCTTCAATTTATTAAGTATTTAATAATTTTTGATGCTATTGTAAATGCGATTGTGTTTTTTCTTTTTCAGATAGTTTACTGTTGATGTATAGAAATGCAACTGATTTTACATTTTTTTAAAATTTCTAGAGTTTTTGGGGAACTGGTGGTATTTGGTGTCATGAGTAAGTTATTCGGCAGTGATTTATGAGATTTTGATGCACCCATCATCCAAGCAGTATACGCTATACCCAATTTGTAGTCTTTTCTATCTCAACTTCTTCCCACCCTTTTCCCCAAGTCCCCAGAGTCCATTGTATCATTCTTATGTCTTTACATCCTCATAGCTTAGCTCCCACTTATGAGTGAGAACATATAATGTTTGGTTTTCCATTCCTGAGTTATTTCACTTAGGATAAGGGTCTCCAGTTCCATCCAGGTTGCTGCAATTGCCATTATTTTGCTCCTTTTTATGGCTGAATAATATTCCATTGTAGATATACACTACAATTTATTTGTCCACTATTGACTGATGGACATTTGAGCTGTTTCCATATTTTTGCAATTGTGAATTGTGCTGCTATAAACATGAATGTGCAAGTATCTTTTTCCTATAATGACATCTTTTCCTCTAGGTAAGATACCAAGTATTGGGATTGCTGGATCAAATGGTAGTTCTACTTTTAGTTCTTTAAGGAATCTCCACACTGTTTTCCATAGTTGTTGTGTTCATTTACATTCCTACCAGGAATTTAAACATGTTCTCTTTTTACCACTTCCATTAAATTATTTTTTAATTTTTTGATTATGGCCATTCTTGCAGAAGTAAGGTGGTACTGCATTGTGGTTTTGATTTACATTTCTCTGATCATTAGTGTATTATTGGTATACAAATGGGCACATAGACCAATGAAACGGAATAGAGAAACTAGAAATACAGACAAATACAGCCAACTGATCTTTAACTAAGCAAACAAAACCATAAAGTGGGGAAAGGACACCCTATTCCATAAATGGTGCTGGGATAATTGGCAAGCTACGTGTAGAAGAACAAAACTGGATTCTCAACTCTCACCTTATATAAAATCAACTCAAGACGGATCAAGGACTTAAATATAAGACCTGAAACCATAGAAATTCTAGAAGATAATGTTGGAAACCCCCCCCCCCAGTCATTGGTTTAGGCAAAGACTTCATGACCAAGAACCCAAAAGCAAATGCAACAAAAACAATTATAAATAGGTGGGACTTAATTAAACTAACAAATTTCTGCACAGCAAGAGAAACAGTCGGCAGAGTAAACAAACCTCCCACAGTGTGGGAGAAAATCTTTACAATCTATACATTCAACAAAGGACTAATATCCAGAATGTGCAAGGAACTCAAACAAATTAGCACAAAACACCAAAGAATCCCATCAAAAAATAGGCTAAAACCATGAATAGACAATACTCAAAAAAGATATACAAATGGCCAACAAACAGGAAAAAATGATTTTATGTGTCAACTTTGTATCCTGCAACTTTACTGAATTTGTTAGTTCTAGCAGTTTTGCAGGAGAGTCTTTAGGGTTTTCTATATATAGGACCATGTCATCATCAAACAGAACTGGGCAGTGTGTGCATTGCTACTGGGGTGCAATTACTACTAGGTCCCCTCAGCTGATAGTGGCAAATGTTTAACTGCTCCTGCATATAAACTTATCCATAAATATTTATATATGTAATCATCTGTATCTATATTAAGCAAAATGAGTTGATACTGATGTCTCCATCTCTAATTCATTACGACAAATATTATTCTAGCTCTGTCCCATTGCTTATCCAGAGTTTCTACTTCAACAGTGAGAAATCTGTCTTCTACCTCTGTCATCATTTAATTAATTATTCAATTTCTGTATACATGGGTAATGATTTCAAAATTGTTAACCCATGCACTCATGAGAAATAACTATCAATGATAGAACCAGGTTAAATAAGATTCTTTTTGCCTTAACGTTTATAGTCTCTACTCATTTACAAAGTTAATTAGATCAGCACTGTTTTCCCAACACACTTATTTAGTATATCTGCAATACAGTTATTTTATCAAAGTCTGAATTTCATCTTGAGATCACCCAGTTTCCTAAATGATTCTTAAAATTTCCATAAAATAAGATTCATTTTTTGTTCTGTAAAGTTCTATGTGTTTTGACAAATGCATAATTTTATTTATCTACCACTGCAGTATCACAAAGAGTAATTTCACTACCCTAAGAAAAAAAATTCCAAGCTTCATCTACTCAATCCTCCTCCCTGCTCACACCTCTGACAACCACTGATCTCTTTGATATCTCCATAGCTTTTACCAGAATTCCATATAATTGGAATCATACAGCATAGTGTCTTTTCAGAGCTATTTATTTTACTTTGTAATGTACATTTAAGATTCATTCTCTATGGTATTCTGTTCAAGACATGTAACAATTTATTCATCTATTGAAGGAGATATTGGTTGCTTCCAGTTTTCAGTGATTATAAATAATTATATGGTACCCTTAAAAGTTTTTAAATTTCAAATTCTAATTGACCTGTCTTCAGGGCCACCAATTCTAGCTGTGTCTAGTGTATTAATGAATCCATCAGAGGCACTCTTCATTTCTATTAGTGTTTATTTCCAGCATTTCTTTTTGATTCTTAGAATTTCTACTTATACTGGAAATTTTTATTTCTCTGCTTCTATTACCCATATGTTTCTACATGTTGTCTACTCTTTCCATTACAGCCCTTAACATTATTATTTTAAATTTACTGTCATATCATTCCAACATATGTGTTATACCTAAATCTGATTGATACTTGCTTCCTTCAGACTGTGCTTTTTCTTGTCTTTTAGAATAGACTGGTTTTTTTTTTTTTTGGTGAAAGCTGGACATACTGTATAAGATAAGAAATTCAGTAAACAGATCTTCAGTGTAAGGATCTATCTTAATCCAGGTAGAAATTGGTCTGTGTTTGTTGTAATTACACTTACCAGACTTTATTTTCCAGTGTATTTGCTTTTGTCTTTTTTAACTTTGGGGCTTTCCTGTAACTTTCACCTCAGAGAAAGTCTGTATCTAGGAGCTCTTCCAGTTACACTGCTTATTATGCTGGACTTTTATTGGTGTGGTTGTTAGGGGTGGAAGTGGGAGTAGTCTTTTGGCTAAGAATTGGTCTTTTAGTAGGCCTGTCTCAGGGCTGTAGCCTTCATATGTGTTTCTGTTTCTCCTTCAGTGATTATAGCTTTTCCCCTCACCCTTATTACCTACTCCTTTCTCTGCCAGCAGTACTGTAGACCTATTGCCTTAAAGCCCAGTCTCACCTAGTCTCCACCCAAGAATGATAAAGGGAAGCTGGAGTTGAGAAGAATCCCTTTCCCACAGCTGAAATAACATTTTAGAATTATACTCAGGCAAAGTCCTTTCCCTTGGAGTGCAGGCCTTTGTTAGAGACTTCTCTATAACTTCTGGGCATTTTGCACAATGCCTACTCTTCCCCTACACTAGCCAGAGCCGTGAGGGGATCTGTCTCAGTTCCTCACCATTGAAACCTGGCAGGGTTCCTGGGGAAGAACCCAGGACAGTGAGAGAGGCTGCAGAAGTTTCTTACTCTTCTGTTACTTCACATTCAGCCACTAGCTATTCATCAAAATTATTTACATGCTCCTGCTACATTATAGCACCAATGGCTTTGTCTTCAGATAAATAGATCTCAGCTGAGACTGTCTGGATTCATCTGTGTCTCAAGATTTCACGGTGACAGCTCGCCCTGTGATCTCAGTTCACCAGTGGGTCTAAGAACAGTCTTTTTTTTTTTTTTTTTTTTTTTTTTTTTTAGTTTTTGGAGGTTTTTCTTATAAGGATGGGAACAACAACTTCCAAGCTGTTTGCATGTCACTGTTAAAAACACAGATGTTTATATTTTGGTAATTTTTATTTTGCTCTGTGCTATTGATCCCTTAGTCTTCCTTGCCAAGTGATGCAATATTATATTTGGCTTAGTAAAAGAATATTGTGTTAATATTGCATCATTAAGCTTGTGCTCTAGGCTTTTCCTATGATAGTGCTCCTCAATCTCCATTTTCAAAATGAATTAACAACACAGAAAACATTAAATGTTTGATGAGGATATGGGGAAGTCAAAAGTTTCATATGTTGCTAGTGGGAGGTTGGATCAGCCACTTTCGATAACGGTTTGGGGTAGTTTATTCTAAATTAAAATACCTGCATACAGTCCATCATGACATAGTAAATTTCCTCCAACGTATATACCCCCCAAAAATGTAAAACAAAAGTTCCTAGAAAAATTATTTAAAATAATCATAAACTGGAAACAACCTAAATGTCACTAGAATGGATAAATTACAGTTTATTCACACAATGAAATGCAGCATTGAAGATTAGGGATAAATCTCACAAACACAATATGAAGTGAAAGAAGTCAAACATGGAAATAGTACATCCTGTATGATTTTATTTATTTGTAGCTTAAGAACAGGCAAAACTAAGCTATGATATTAGGAGCCATTAACAAGATTACCTGGTACATTGAAGGTTTTAGTTATTAACTGAGCATAAAGGATACATGAGATGCTGGTAATGATATACTCCTTGAGCTGTTTAAATGGAATGTTCAGTATTTGAAAATCCATCAAACTATGCACTTAAGTAAATTTTTTTGTATGCATGCCGTGCTCCACTAAAAAGTTTGAAGAAACATGGACAATAAAGATTTCTTTAGCAGTCTTGCTTGAATCTTGTTAGAGTCTAATGATAATGTATGTGAAAATGCTTTGAAATATTCAAAGGCTATAGAGTGATGCAATTATTATGGCTACCATCCCCATCACCATTATTATCACTATCATCAACTTTGCCATCTACCTTACACACTATTTACATGAAGCATTACATCAAGTGGCTGCCATCTTTCCAAGTCAGGAACTATTTTAGCCTCTCTAAATTTATCTTGCAAGATATAGGAAATCTGAATTCAGGGTGAACTTTCTCAGTACTCAGAGTCCTGAATTTTCTCTTTTCACTGTAACACTTTATGGAACCACAGGGTAACCTAAAGCCAACATTAAAAAATTACCATCAAAATTGGCAGACACAAGTTTCCTCATTAGATAAGACTTCATTGGATAAGAAATTCAGTCCTTCCCTTCCCCACAAGTGGAGGCCTATACATTATCTTTGTCGTTTGTGTTTCTAAGTATTTTTCTCCATATTTTTGACAGTCTTCCCTTGTGATTTACTATATAGAAGTTATTTGGGTAGCTTCTGGTTTTCACAGCAATCTTCACAAGTTTCATTCTTGTTGCCCAGGCTGGAGTGCCATGGTGTGGTCTCAGCTCACTGCAACCTCAGCCTCCCGGGTTCAAGTGATTCTCCTGCCTCAGCTTCCCAAGTAGCTGGGATTACAGGTGCCCGCCACCATGCCTGGCTACATTTTGTATTTTTAGTAGAGACAAGGTTTCACAATGCTGGCCAGGCTGGTCTCAAACTCCTGACTCCAGGTGATCTGCCTGCCTCGGCCTCCCAAAGTGCTGGGATTGCAGGTGTGAGCCACTATGCCCTGCTGTTTCTTTCACTAATGATAATGTTTTCAAGGTTCATCCAGGGTGTGACACGTATCAATATTTGGCATTTTTCAAATTGCCAAAAAGTATTTATCCCTTTATCTGTTGTTGGTCATTTTTGGTTACTGTGAATAATGCTGCTATGAACTTTTGTGTACAGATTATTGTGAAGATGTGTTTATTATTTTTCATACAGAGTTTAGCCACCCTTACTTTTGTACAGAGGTTAGCCACCCTTACTTTCACATTTTCTAATCCATGTTCTTAAATATTCTTAAAATGGTTTATTCTGTGGACAGAAACCCAAAAAAAGAGGCTGGGCATGGTAGCTCAAGCCTGTAGTCCCAGCACTTTGGGAGGTCAAGGTGGGTGGATCACAAGATCAGGAGATTGTGACCATCCTGGCCAATATGGTAAAACCCCATATTACTAAAATACAAAAAAAAATATATAGCTGGGTGTGGTGGTGCACACCTGTAGTCCCAGCTACTTGGGATACTGAGGCAGGGGAATTGCTTGAACCCAGGAGGTGGAGGTTGCAGTGAGCAGAGATCCTGCCATGGCATTCCAGCCTGGCAAAAGAGCAAGACTCTGTCTCAAAAACAAAAAACAAACAAACAAAATAAACCAAAAAGAGAAGAGAGAGTATATTAAAGCAAATCTATAAACAGCAAAAATCATATGCTCTGTATTGGCAAAATGCAAAAGTAAATGATGGAGTTGGTAATTTTATATGGTTAAAGCTATCATGACAACACCATATTAAGCCATTTCCATGGGCAAATACAAATAAGTAGAGAGAAAAACGGCCTGGCAAAATGTTATGTTTTAAGACAACCCACAGAATGGAGGAAAATTTTACAAATCACGTGTCTAATAAGGATTTGCATATAGAAAGTAAAGAATAATTACAAGTCAATAATAAAAAGACAGACAAATAATCTAAAAAATAGTAAGCATAGTTTAACATTTTCCCAAAGAAAATATACGCATGGCTAATAAGCATGTGAAAAGATACGCAACATCATTAACCATTAGAGAAATGCAAAACAAAACCACAGCCAGATATCACTTCACACCCACTAGGAAGGCTATAAGCCAAGAGACAGATAATAACAAGTGTTAGTGAAGGTGTGGAAAAACAGAAACCCTCACACATTGCTAGATATAGAACAGTGTATCCACTTTTGAAAAACAGCTTGGCAAGTCATCCAAAAGTTAAATAGACTTGCCTTCTGACCTAGTAATTCCACTCCTAGTTATTATATAACCAAAAGATATTAAAACACATCTTCACAATAATCTGTATACAAATATTCATAGCAGCATTGTTCACAATAACCAAAAATATCTAACAACAGATAAAGGGATAAATGCTTTTTGGCAATTTGAAAAATGAAGTACTGATACATGTTACACCCTGGATGAACCTTGAAAACATTATCACCAGTGAAAGAAACAGCTGGGCATGGTGGCTCACACCTGCAATTCCAGCACTTTGGGAGGCCGAGGCAGGCAGATCACCTGGGGTCAGGAATTTGAGACCAGCCTGGCCAACAGTGTGAAACCTCGTCTCTACTAAAAATACAAAACTTAGCCAGGCATGGTGGCAGGAACCTGTAATCCCAGCTACTTGGGAAGCTGAGGCAGGAGAACCACTTGAACCCAGGAGGCTGAGGTTGCAGTGAGCTGAGGCCACACCATTGCACTCTAGCCTGAGCAACAAGAATGAAAATCCATCTCAAAAATAAATAAGGAAAGAAAGAAGCCAGTCACAAAGGACCGCCAATTGTATGATTCCATTTATGTGAAACATCCAGACTAGGAAAAAGTATGCAGACAGAAAATAGACTTATCGGTTGCCTAGGGCTGAAAGGCTGGAGCTTGGATGATAGTGACTAAGGGGTACAAATTTTTTCTGGAGTAACAAAGATGTTCTAAAATTGATTATGTTGACAGATGCACAACTTTGAATATACTGAAAGCCTTTGAATTGTACACTTTACATGAATGAATTGTATAGTTTGTCAGTTATATCTCAATAAAGCTGTTAAAAATAAATCAAAAATAACATAAAATAAAAATATATTAAAAATAAAATTAAAAGATTACTGAGACAGGAGAAAAAGCACTTCAAGGAGTAAAAAAATGTGGCCAGTGTGGTGGCTTACAGCACTTTAGGACACAGAGATGGGTGGATCATTTGAGGCCAGGAGTTTGAGACCAGCCTGGCCAACATGGTGAAACCCCACCTCTCCTAAACAAACAAAAATCAAACAAATTAGCCCAGAATACTGCGGCACTAGAATCACATGAACCTGGGAGGAGGCAGAGGTTGCAGTAAGCCAAGTGCAGCCTGGGTGACAGAGCAAGATCCTCTCTCTTTCTCTCTCTCTCTCTCTCTCAAACACACACACATGTGTACACACACTCACAGGCACAAAGAAATCAGAAAAATCCAGAACAACAACAAAAACCATATAGACATCTCAGTTTTGGGGTGGAAGGATCAGTTTAGAAAAGCAGATGAAAAAATTACAGCAGTAGTTAAGTTCAAATTAAAAATGAAGATGACCTGAATTCAGGTTTAGGTCTGTTTTCCTGGGGAGCTGACCTGTCCTGAATGAAGTTCTCCCAAGAAATATTTTCCCTAGGGGCAAAGGCAGCAGTGAGCTAGGCACTGAGGCAGGTGCAAATTTGAATTTGCCATGTGAGTCATGGCCAAATTTGTCTCTCAATTCCTAGAAAGCTGTTTCCCATTAGCTAAAACATAGGGATAGAAATCGGGTTGGGTTGAGAAGGGAGGGAAGGAACCTGGGAAGAGACATGGAAAAATGGCTGGACATTTTTGTGGCATTTTCTTTTATAATACAGACTATTAAATGATGGCTGGGCCCAGTGGCTCATACTGCAATCCCAGCACTTTGGGAAGCTGAGACGGGTGGACTGTTTGAGTCCAGGAGTTCAAAACCAGCCTGAACAATGTGAAAAGACACCCCTCTCTACAAAAAAAATAAAATAAAATAATAAAATAAAATAAATTAGCAAGGCATGGTGTTCTGCACCCCAGCTACTTGGGAGGTTGAAGTGGGAGAATCACATGAACCCAGGAAGCAGAGGTTGAAGCGAGCTGAGATCATGCCACTGCACTCCAGCCTGGACAACAGAGCAAGACCTTGTCTCACAAATAAATAAATTAAATTAAATTAAATTAAAGTAACATTTAAAAAGTAATGAAAAGTAGTAAAACAATGAAACAAGCTTAATGTTACTCTAATTTAGCTGTTTGGACTATAGAGGGACCATACTATCCAAATTAATCTTTGAATCTAGAGGTGATCCTTAGATTACTCCCCAAATTTTAGGCCTCATTTTTTTCAGCATCTGTGCAGCTGTAAATGGGGAAAGAAAATACAGCTAAATCAGGACAAGTAAAAATAAATCATGTCAACAAACCTCTTTTGTGTAGATTCTAATTTAATCAACATGTAAAATTAGGACCTCTCAGTCAGAGAAAAACATTAACTTCTCAGGGGAAAAACGTCTCCTGGCAGGCCCATGACAATCACAACATCTCTTTTGCTAGAATGCATTTTCCTTCTCCAGGTAGATCTATCAAATAGCCCTCAAGTGTTCCATTAAGAGCATTTCTCCTTAGCATTCCTTTGTAGTTCAGTCATTGTTGCTGATATAATACTAAACAGAAAACTTTCCTTTAAGCCAGTCTTCCATATACTATTATTATTATTATTATTTGAGACAGAATCTCACTCTATCACCAGGCGCCAGGCTGGAGTGCAGTGGCACAACCTTGGTTCACTGCAACCTCCACCTCCCGGTTTCAAGCAATTCTCCTGCCTCAGCCTCCCCAGCAGCTGGGACTACAGGCACGTGCCACCGCACACAGCTAATTTTTTTGTATTTTTAGTAGAGACGGGGTTTCACCATGTTGGCCAGGATGGTCTCGATCTGTTGACCTCATGATCTGCCCTCCTTGGCCTCCCAAAGTGCTGGGATTACAGGCGTGAGCCACCGTGCCCAGCCTTCCATGTATTATTAAAGCAAGAGACCAAGAACAACATGTCTACAAGTCTGACAACTTCTAGTCATGTTTGCAGATGTTTTTCTATTGTTTGTTTTGTTCCTTTCATAAATAAAATGTCTATAGAACTACCATGAAGCATAATGTTTTCTGTCTCTTAGTTTGAAGAATATAAAACTCCTGGTATTTATACCAAAAGCTCATTTGATATTTAGTAAAATCTTTAAAACTTTCCACAAAGATCTATGAAGCTTTTCTGCTCTGATAATGAGAACCTTGTGTTATTATGAAAACGTATGAAACTTAAAGAAAAAGAACAAGGATTTTGATTGACATCCAGTAAAAGAGCCTGTTTAAGCCTCCTATCTTCTCAGGCTGCTCTGCTCTTCTGACCAGGCTTGTACAGATATCTATCCTGACACTTTCTGTTCTTGACCCCTGCTCCATCTTATGTATAGATACACATAAGCTCTGCATGATAATAAAATAAAGTTGACAAACTGCTACATGGTGATATTTGTAGATGCTGTCCAAATAAAACCCGAAGATTGAAAACCCTCCTAGGCATCATATAGTACAATCACATCCAATGACATTTGAATACCCTCCGCCAAGCTTATAGTTGAATGGCTCAACTAAACAGAAGCACCAATTCCATTTCTATATAACTCTCAATGGTTTAAAGTGCTTTATAAGTAATTAAATTTGTCCTATACCCATTATTTTCAAGTTCTATATTAAAAGCAGTCTACATGTTCTATTATCTTACATAGTATCACTGAATCTTCTCAACAGCATAATAAATTACTTATTATCTCCATTTAACAAATGAAAAATTGAGATTCAAAAAGCTTAGTCAGTTTTACCAGGGCCATACCACAAGGAGTGTCTCAGCCAAGATTCCAAATATGAGGGTTTACACACATTTGAAATGAAAAACTCATGCTTTTTCACTTTGTCTCTTGGGATCCCTGAACCTCCTTTCTTGAAGGCTGCTACTCACTTAGAAACAATTCTCCATTCTTTCAAATGTTCTACAGGTAAGAGTTTTGGAATTCTACTCAACAATACCTTCTAAAGGTGTCCCTGTAGGTCTATTTCTCAGTTGGTGTGGGACATCCAAAAACTCAACATTTCTGGAGTGGTCTCACCAGGACAAAGTAGAAAAAAATTATCACTTCCCTTTTTCTATAATTAGATCCAAGGAGCATAAGAATGCACTTGTTGATTTTTATTGGTGATAGGCATTTGGTTGTTTTATTTTTCCAGTAATATTTTAATCTATGCTTTGGAAGTATTCAAAGAGCCTTTCAGTTGCTCATTTCACTCTCATTCCCTTGATTTGTAAATCCACCAAGTAAGATGGGTGGGTGGGGCGGGGGGCATTTTTTAACTACAGAGCAGGATACCACAGCAGTTGTCATAAACACACTGAAGAGGTGGAAGTCTGACTCAATTCTATATCTACATCTTGACTTCAGTCTAATGTCGTATTCATCAAGTGCACTGCTAGCAGCAGCTCAGGCAGTGATGGAAGTAAACACTGAGTGACCTGACTTACAAAGCATTGCCTCTTTTTCACATGTCACTGTAAAGCATATCTCCCCTAATTCCTTTGTAAGCATTTTTTGTTATTGTTTTAATTCAACTATTGGTCTTCTGTTTGTCACTCTTTAACTTCATCTTCCTATGTTGTGGGGTTGGCTTCTATGCACTCCACAATACCAAACTGGATAAATGGCAATGAATGCCGAAGCAGAATAAAAATCCCAGAGCTTAGTTGATAGTTATATTTTTTCTTCTCCAGCACTTCCGAGATGCTTATTCATTGACTCCAGCCTTATTTTTACGTGCATTCTACTAACCTTCTTCATATTGCTCCCCTGAACATATTATGTCTTATTTTTCTAGATCAGCAGTTGCCAAAGTTTTTACTGTAATTGAGAAGACAGTAAATATTTTAAGCTTTTTAGGAAAAGATAAAAAAATTGAGGCTACTATTTAAATATTTATATGATAATGATATTTAAAAATTCTTAAACCATGTGTAACCACACGCAAGTTTGGCTGCTCACCGCACAGAAGCTGAAAACTCAAGAAGCAGGGTATGGTGAAAGGAAGCAATTTTATTCAAATGCTAGCAGTTGGGAAATGGCCAGGCTTATTCTCTAAAAGGCCATTCCGAACTTTAGTCTGCAGAGAGGGGTTCAAAAGAGGGAACTTGGAATAAGAAGCATGAAGGAGCGGAGCTGGGTACAAGGTCTGTGTGTCTTGTTCCAGTGGCTATCTTGAGTCGTGGTCCACCTGGAGCACAAGCTGGTGTCATGTCAACAATGGCCGCATTGTAGACTAATCTCAAGATTAGTCCCCGGAATTTCTAATTAACCATGAAATTAGATAAATTGGCAGTATAAGGTAGTCCAGTGGGAAGGGAGGGGAACAAAGAGTTTTTAAAATATGTTTCAATGCTAAAATAAAGAAAGAAAAACCGTTTCAAAATGCCTTTTGAAGCTAGGCTACCCGGTTCTAAGTCCCTACTTGCAAATTCTACTCCACTTCTATGGAAAGTGGATGATACAGTCAATTTGTCCACTTCTTGCTGAAAAGGGGTGTAGTTAGGGGATACTAGAATGGAATCTATTTTGTTGGAGTTAGAAATTTTCCCAGGTTCCCAGACTCATAGCAGAAACTTTGGAGCATTATGGTATGAGGTCCTTTTTTTTTTATTGAGAAAATCTGTCATGTATCCCATGTAAAGTGTATACCTGCAGCAAAATCCACAGCAGCCAAAGACAAGGTGCAGAATATCAATCACACTGTATATGGAAGTGTTAATATTGTTTGTCCTAATTGTTGTACATACTGCTCCACTCTTGACTCATTTAAGAAATCCAAAGTCTGGATTTCTAATAAGAAGGTCTGGAAGGGTCTCTTGTAAATATTTCAAAAGGGTTTAATCCAAGCCCACTTCTGGGTGCTACTCTGATGCAGAGCAAGGCAATGGGCAAAACTTTATCCCAGACAAAATCTGTTTCCTGGCGGAGTTTTGCCACTGTCTTCTTGGTAATAGGATTTGCCTTCTCTACCTATCCTGTTGACTGAGGTCTAATGACAAATGTAACCTCCATTTGATCTGCAATGCTTGACCTACCTTTTGGATAACTGCTAAAATAAAATAAGGGCCATTGTCACTCTGTATTCAACTTGGAAGTTCGAATCTTGGGATTATTTCTTTTTGAAAAGCTTTGACTACTTCAGTGGCTCCTTCAGACTTAGTGGGGTATGCTTTCACCCATAGTGAGAGGTGTCTATGAACACCAGAAGGAACCTATAATTTCCACTGGCCTTGGGCATTTGAGTAAAAACTGTTGCTAATCTTTAAACAGGCACAGCCCCTTGTATTATTCCCCTTTCTTAGGAAGATTGTGTTCGGACTGAGGATTATTTTTATCACATAAAATGGATCCCCATGTGATCTTCTGAACAGTTCTTCAGAGATGTAGGGCCCTGTCACGTGGCTGCATGAGATTGACTGACACATCCCCCATAGTGTGTTCTTTCATGCAGATGTTTGTAAACTGGGTAAACTGGGCAAACTAGGGCCCCAGGGGGTAGAATCATCCCTGGAGTGTTAGTTTTTCAATAAGAGTTAGAGTCTATGTTAGCAAATCCTTCATCATTGCATGGTGTAATGAGGTTTCAAGTTCACTAGGTCTAAGGGGGAATTACAGCCCCAAGCATTTGTGTTTCTCAAGCAGCCCATTTTGCAGCCTTGTCCACTACTTGCTTTTCATTGATCACATGGAAATCATCTCTTTGGTGTCCAGGGCAGTGTATGATGGTGATCTAGGTAGGTAAGGATACTGCCTCTAATAGGGCTGGGACTTCCACTGGATGTCTAATGTCCTTATTCTCTGATATTAAAAGGCTTCTCTCATTCCAGATGGCCACATGAGCATGCACCACCATGAAGGCATATTTGGAGTCAGTGTCAACATTCGTCCACTTTCCTTGGCACAGCTCTAAAGCCCCCATAAGAGCAATCAGTTCCGCTTTCTGAGCAGAGGACCTGGTGGGGCAGGCATAACCCTCTGTTACTTTGTCCACAGTCACCAAGGCATACCTAACTCTGTGTTATCTGTTTTCCATGTAGATCTTCCCATCGGTGTACAGCTCCCAAAATGAAACAATTATCATTTGATCTGACGAGTTCAGCCTGCCAGAATAAACCTCATCAAGCCTCTCCAGAAGTCATGCTCAGCCATTGGTTGGGCTCAGCAGCCAGGAGCAGGGTGGCAGGGTTCAGAGCTGTGGTGTCTTGCAAGGTGATGTTTGAGTGATCACAAAGGATGGCCTAATATTTGCTCTTTTGACCCACAGTGAGCCAGTAACCTCTCTTTTGCTCCAGCAAAGTTAGCACATGACAAGGCACAAGCATGGTGACTAGTTGTCCCACGGTCAACTTTTCTGCTTTGCAAGATCTTGCAAGTAGCAGTCATTGCCCAGAGACAGGAAGGACATCTCCTAGTTGTTCAGTCTAGTTGTTTTGAAAAGCAGGATACAGGTTGGGGGCATATCCCCCAACATTTAATAGATAAGCAATCCCAGTCCTGTACCTTTTTTCGTTGACATAGGGCTTAAAATGCTTTGGGAGACTTGGTAGTCCCAAAGCTGGAGCTGATACTAGTTTTCTTTGTTGATGCCAAATGCATGCTGGCATTCAGTTGTCCAGGGCAAGCATTCTGAGTCAAGTCTCTTTAATGCTTCATAAAGGAGCTTATCCATTAGTCCAAAAATAGAAATCCAGATCCAGCAGAAGCTGGCCATGCCCAAGAACCCTTGCAGCTCTCTCCTATTCTCAGGGGTTTTAATGGCAGCTATTACCTGTTTTCTGCCAGATTATCAGGTTCCATTTGCCTTGTTTTCACTTGAATCCAAGATAGGTTTCTCTTTGTTTACAGATTTGAGCCTTTGTGGGGACACTTTATATCTGCATTTTGCCATGTGATTTAGAAATAGAAGGTTTTAGACAGGCATTTATCATAGTTGGGCTGAATTTCAGTAAGTGATCTATGTATTGCAGCAGAACTCCCTCATCTAATTGTATGTGTCCCACATCCTTTGCCAGTATATCCCCCAAAATAGTGGGTATTTGAATCCTCGAGGCAACACTGTCCAACAGTATCAGAAGGTTGTTTTTGTCTCTGGGCCTTTCCATTCAAAGATAAATATCATCTGGCCCTTTTCTTCAATCAGAATGCAGAAAAAGGCATCCTTTCAGTAAAACACTAAAAACCACCTAAGGTTCCCAAGTATAGCAGTTAATAAAGTGTGTGGATTAGGCATAGTTGGATGAGTATCTTGGATGATTTTGTTCATAGCCCTTAAGTCTGAGCAAACAAATACTCATTTGGGTAGGGCTTTCTTAGAGGCAGAATGGGAGTGTTACACGGGGAGCTACAAGGATGAATTGGTTTGTTTTCCAGAAACTTTTGTGAAAGAGGCTGAATCCCTTCTAAGCCTTCCTTTTTCAAAAGATAATGATTTTCCAAGGTATTTTAGCTCCTTCTTTTATTTCTATATGTACCAGTTTTGCATTTTTAGCTTGTCTGGGGGCTTGTCAGCCCCAGATGCAACTATTCACTCTCTTTTAGACCTCTAGGGGAAAGCTCTCTTTTGCTTTCCTCTCAGCGTCTGCAAGTCACAGTGCATTCTCGCCTGGGACCTGCAGGCGTAACTGCTATTTTTCTAGGAAAAAAAGTCACTTGAGCATTTAACTTACATAGCAGGTCTTGTCCCAGTAGAGGTATGGGGCATTCTGGCATATAGAGGAAACCGTGTGTCAATTCTAGGTGTCCCAACTGACATTTGGAAGGCTGTAAGAATGCTTTTATTGTATTCTCCCTGTAACTCCTGTCACAGGTACAGCCACCGCTGTGCTCCTGCTTTCTGGGATGTTAAGAACTGAATAAGCCACACCACTGTTGACAAAAAAAAAAAAAAAAAAAATCCATTTGTTCCCCACTGTCAGCTGTACCCAGAACTTCCATGGGCAAATTTTAATTGGCTCTGAGAGATGTAGGCGAGCCCCCAGGCAACCCCACCTACTGCCGGAGCCATAGCTCTGTCACACCATTTGCTGATGGGCTTTTTCCTAAGTGAGCTCCTCCTTTTTCTGGCTGTTTGGTCCCCCTTTTTGTGGAGGGGGCAATCAACCATCCTTCCAATGACCCTCTTCCCTGCAATTACCACAAAAATTGCAGCCCAGAGTCCCTCCCCAACTTTTGTCCTTCTGACTTGAAGGTTTTTTTTTTACTGTCTCCACATACACTGTAGCTGTTTTTTTGCTTTTTAAGCTTCCGGCCATCATGTCTTTTGAAAGCGATATCAACCACCTGAGAAAGGGTCATTCCCAGCACAATCTCTGACTTTTCTAGCTTTCTCTTTACATCAGGGGTGCTCTGTGGTATGAAAGTCAGGTTTATCAACCTTGAATTCTCAAGGATCTTCAGTATATCTATCAGTATATCTATGGAAGCCTTGGTAAATAAGTTCCAATAATTCAGAGGGGTTTTTGTTTGCTTTTTGGTAACTGTTTAAACTTCCTCTAGGCTCTTCTGCTTTGGCAGCCCCTTCTTAGTCTAACCAGAATACATGTTTAATAAAGTTCTAGTTAGGCTGTTTTCCATCCGCCACCTTTTTTTCCCCCAGACAGAATTTTGCCCTTATTGCCCAGGCTGGAGCGCAATGGAACAGTCTCGACTCACTGAAACCTCCACCTCCCAGGTTCAAGTGATTCTCCTGCCTTAGCCTCCAGAGTAGCTGGGATCACAGGCATGTGCCACCATGCCAGGCCAATTTTTATATTTTTAATAGAGACAAGGTTTCACCGTGTTGGTCAGGCTGGTCTCAAACTCCTGACATCAGGTGATCCCCCCGCCTCAGCCTCCCAAAAGTGCTGGGATTACAGACATGAGCCACTGCTCCCCCTTTTAATTGGGATGCCAATTACGGTTCATGGCCGGAACTGCCTTGTTGGGTTGAGAGTACCATTTGGGTTTGCTTTGTGGAGACACCAAGCCTCCTCATTTGCCTTTTCTATGACCAGCTTTCTCTCATCTAAGGGTAAGGAGCCTGGTTAAAAGAGACCAAACATCTGCCCAGATAGGCTGATGGGTAGTAAAGATAGATTCAACAACCTGAGTCATTTTCTGAGGGTTCTCTCTATAAAGGTGGATTGGAGCTTTTCCAGTTTAATACTTTGGACACTGAGAATGGGATGCAAATCCCGTTATATAAATGAGTCTAAGATGCCCATGGGCATCCATCTAAATGATTATTTGCCTTGCTCTGGTCATGACTTTGCCCTCTTCAAAGTTGATGCCCTGTCATATGTCAGAGGGCGAGACCATTCTAAATCACGTATCATACTGAGGTGG